>NC_137430.1:27111639-27616639 GCF_964374335.1 Astatotilapia calliptera
TACTGTGAGGCAGCCTTCAGGATCCCAGTCACAAATGCACAGTGATTACATAATGACAGTTCACCCGTAAGAGCTATGTAATAAAAAGAAAAAAAAAAAAGGAAAGTCTCTGAACAAACCCTAACAAATGTGAAATGGAAATCCAACCCCTCTAATAGTACATTAAGTATTCATGCAGCACATTGGCAATCAAATGGCTCTGTTTTCATGGCTGGCAAAGTCATTCTTCCAATAAAACACTGAACAAATATTCAGACAAAATGCTCTCATATACTTTCCTTTTTTCTCTCTTTTACAGGACACCTATATTTTCATTCATTTATATTTCACTTCATACACTTTTGTCTTCATTTAAATAAAGCATTGTGCAAAAACTGATTTTTAGATGCATTGTTTTTATGTAATTCTCCTTAATGGCACTATACTCATTCTGACAGAACACAAAGTCTGTCTCCTGTACAAGAGACCAGTGTTTCAACTAAATCCTTAAAAGGCATTTTTCAGTGCTTAGAGAGCTGTGAGCTGGGGCTTTTGTCTGCTGAAAGTTAGCAGATGCTGGAGACGGGGAGAAGACGGGGCTCCTGTTAAGATTGGACGAGTCATTTTAAGGATCCTAAAGTTTAAAAGAAGCCAAAAGAATTCCTCCAAAATCGTTCAACGAAAAACTCTGGTTATGGATTCATTCTTTAGCCAAATAGGAACAGGTTTATCATTCACTTTGTGTTACTGAGAAACCACAAAGCAATGGCCTACAGGCTTGCCAATGATCACACTTCCATTTATAGTGGTGAGTGCTCTATAAGGAAATGCTTTACTGCTCTTTCGTCACTGACAGTGAGAGTAGGAGATGAATCATTCTAATGTTGCTCTCCCCCATACAGAAGACACCCATAGTGCAATAATGTCAGGGTGATGCAGACTGCTCGGAGTTCCACTGTAAGCAGTGGAATCCTAAATCAAAATATAGGAAACGCTAGATGCCAACTGACCTGAAATGGCGAGTTAAAAGTAGAAGAAATGATTCAGGCTCTTACTGGTGGGTATTAATGAGCCAGCTTTGTGTTATTGGGTTTTGCTGAATCACTGATTTTTCTTTGCCTTTCTTCTAAGAAAAGGAAGACCAAGGCTCCTCCAGGATTATTTGATCTGAGCCACTGCCACGTATCAGTTAAGCAGTGTGGGCCAAGACCTGATCAACTAACTGTCCATAATTGCAACTTTAATAGCGTGAACAGGAGAGCACAGAAACTTTAGCAAAAGGTGCCTGTTATGGAATGCTAATGACTATCTTATAACTATCTCACAATGGATGATAGTAAGCACCGATCCTGATTAACTAAACTGGTTAACAAGTGTACAGTAGGCACCTACCATAGGACAATGGATTATATACCAAAATATCAGGAATATGTGATAAAATATGAACTCCAGACAGTATGATATCAGTGAATCCAACAGACTTCACCCCATTTAAATGATTTTCTACAAATCTTAAAACTATTTTACTAAAAAAGCAGTGATGAAACCAGAATGGGTTACAATTCAGCTTGAAAGATGTCTATATTTTATTTTATTTTTTAACTTTGTTCTGCACCTCATTTGCAACAATCATTTTCAATTATATCCTGGTAAAGGTGTCCCCTGGATTCTCTCAGTTCCTTAATTTTTATTAGGGCTGCTTTTTCTCCCTCCATCAGCTGTTCAAATTAGCTATTTCTTTCTTTTTTTTCTTACTTGTTTCAAATTAATGACTGCTGCCCCTGCCGGGAATTTAAAATACAGTGTTTAGTGCATGATTAACTCTCAATTTGAGAACTCATTTTTGCGTGTATGAATACATTCCCATCAAGGTGTCATGTCGCAGAAGTTTAACAACAAAATCCCATACATCATTTAACACTGCAAGCCACACAATACAGTCACACTGCTGCATTACAAGCAGGGGATTATTTCACCATCCTGGATTTAGAAGAAGATTGCAGTGCTGACAAGACTCGTCAACACTTGCTTTTCCGAATCTATTATTCTTCCTTGAATTATGTTCTTATGTTTTATGTGCTATTGAGCACACATAGGGCGAGTATGACCACCTTTGCTCTCTGGGAAGAGATTGTTTGGAGGCATGATTCATCTTTTAAATGACCTTTTTGAATGTGCTGTTGGAGCAATAACAATCCACTGTTCTTATTGCTGTCTAGTCTCCTAGAGATATGACAGAACCTTGGTGTTCAGTTAGACAAACTTATCAAAGAAACGATCAAAGCATTGCCTTTCAGAGTTCTTTGGCACAGTTTTTTTTGTGGCTAGCAGGGGGTAGCTGAGTGTAGCTTTCCTATAATTTGAATGCCTTCTCTGAAATTGCACCTAGTTTGACAAACTGTTATTTTGTAGCTGCCATGCTGAGTGTTTAAGATGCCTGCTCTGTTACAAACACACTGATAATTGACTGATAATTGCTAAATTTTTCACACTTCAGTTGACACTTGACTTTATGGTAATGTTTGCATAACTCGCATCAAACAAGGATTTCAGTGATTAACATGTTCACTTTGGCCTTGATGCATTTATCACACTATGAACCATATGCATTATATATCAGCGTGATATTCAAACACTTACAGATGATTTTAAATGCAGCTTGCTTAAAATCAAATTTGACTGAATGGTGCAATTAGCTCTGGACACTTTGGAGAAAATAAAAATCTTCCATATCAACCAAGAGTGTCTAATGAAGTCAAGTCAGGCTACTTTAGTACATCTGCATTTCACCTTGGATTATTACCAGGCAGGTAATGATCTCTAATGTGCCACTCCATCTTATTGGATAGATGCATCCTACATGATCATCTGGTCTGTTAAATGCTGGAATTACATGGTGTGTGTGTGTGTGTGTGTGTGTGTGTGTGTGTGTGTGTGTGTGTGTGTGTGTGTGCGCGCGCGCGCATGTGCGTGTGTGTGTGTGCGCGCGCATGTGCGTGTGTGTGTGTACACGTTTTTAGAAAATGAATTTAACTCCAATCATTCACTCATTATTTCACAGAAGTTCATTATAATTTGTAAAACTTACTATCTGGGCCATGTTACCAGGTTAAAAAAAAAATAGGTGTGTGCAGGTTCATGTCAACATCGTAGATTTAACACATCTTACTCAGATGAACATGAAACTGAGGCTGATCACCTAAAACTGCGAAGTCAGTCTATCTGCTCCTCTTTAGCTCTTATTTTTTTAGGTATTTTATTTTTGCTAGTGCAGCTGGTGGGTTATGTTTTGCATATGTTGCCATGCTATTCCAGACTCTTCCACTTGCCAGATTAAATTGGGCAGATGACCAGTACATTTCAGATTCAAGCACCAACTCTTAAGGCCTCTTTAGAACCCAGTCAGCTGCCTCAGTTTTGCTTCAACAACATGCATAGAAATGATGATAAAGTTAACACTTGCTGTGTTATGTTCCTGCTATCATTATAACTGGACTTTAAAGGCTGTGATAATTAATTCAAAGCTTAGGTCAGTAATCGTGTGGTGCTCCTGTAACATCTTCTGAAAAATATTCGAAAAATAGGCGATAATGGCTTATCCAGGCAAACACAGAAAGATAAGACTGGCAATTTGTAGCACAGTTCTGCAGAGGGCCTTTCCTTCATGAAATGAATGCAAGTATGTGATGCCTTTTACATACAGATGGTCACTGTTGTCACCAAACTACTGGTCTTCAGTCTGGCTCTGAAACTAATCAATGATGTTTGATTGATTAATTATTGGAGCCACCTATAATGCAGAAGTACGAAGTGAGTGTTGGTAAAAGCTTTCCAAATGTGGGCCTTTAGTGATTTTTGCACCATGGAATACTCTTATGGCCATTTTAAGTCATCTTTCACCATCCTATCAACTAAACCCTTGGCCAAGTATCTGGCAAATGTTTGACAAATTAACTGATACTAAACTACTAAAATAAAGTTGTTTTTCCTCTAATTATATCTAAATTGGCAATTGGAATAGTATCCACTGTGAGTATTCCCAGGGCCCCAAATAAAGAAAAGGAACATTCGTACACAGAACCTTTTTCATAAGAAACAGGATTTGCATTTCTGTCTACATCAATGTCAGAACTCCAACAGTAACAACCAGATGGTTTCTAATAAAGCCATTCAGTATTCAGCTATGAAGCAAATATCATCCTTTTCCCAGACACTGCAGCCCAAAACATGCCACTGAATTGCATGACACTTGGCATCTTTTTTCTCAAACATTTGCAAACACATCAAAGAGGTGAGGATCCCTGAAAGATGCAGCGCAAGACTGGCAGCTATACAATCCACCCTGTGCTTACCAGGAGCCAATCAACGCAACATTAACAGGGACAGCTAAACAACTGACACTTGCCTTAGGCATTTTTACATTTTTACACACACACACACACACACACACACACACACACGACTGTCAAAGCATCTCCCAGAATTCAGATAACTGAGGCATTCACTCTAAATGCGCCTTTATTTCTGTCTCCCTACAGAGAGACGGGGTCTGGTGCGGAGAGAGAAAGCTCTACTTAGAGAAGCTGCAGTCAATGAGTGGACTCTTGTTTCCTGCAGTGCGCGTAAAATTCAGTCTGGCTACACTGGTGCGGCACACACATCAGAGGTATCGGATAGCCTCCAACTCCCACTCTGTTAGAGCAGCCTGTCCATCATTCATAACTCCACCGAGCCGATGTGTGAAACAACACCCCGGGAGAAAAGACCGAAACGCCTCAGAGCCAAATACACTTCTGATAACCCCAAAAAATGACGTGTGCGCACTCTTTTACTTTTTTCCCCCCACCTTCTTATGTCCGTTTCTTTCCGCCTAATGCTCAATTTCATGCGGGGTGAAAACGCAAACGTGCGCACGGTCAAACTCGGCTTAGAAGCGCGTACTCACACGCGCAAGACCCCCAGGCAATTTATTTACCAGGTCTATGAAGCACAGCAGCGTATACGCGGAGGCACAAGCACGCCACCGAGAGTTAAACGCACACATACAAATGGCAACTTAAAATAGGTTAGACAGCGAAAAAAGCCAGACAAACTTATTTTTCTCTTACCTGTCCACGCGCACCCCCCTGAACCCACATGACAGCTGATTAAGGGCGAAAAGAATGCTCGCGTTTGAGTTTTTTCCCCATCCTCTGCTTTTCTGCGTCTCTTTCAATTCCCTTCCTCTACCACTGTCATCCTCTCCAGGGCAAAGCTTCACAGCGCGGCTTGCAGAGAGCCGACACTCTCCCTTCCTTCCCGTGTGCGTGTGCGCGTATGTGCGAGCGACCGGACGAGAGCCGAGTCGGTGCGTGTGTGCGCATCTCTCCGCCAATGAATCCTCCAATCGTGCCCGGTTACTGAGGCGGCTCAAGTCGAGGAAGGCGCGGGATTGGTCGGTTTTCAGATCAATCCACGGCTCTGAAACTCGCCTCGCAGCGCCCCCCCCCCCCCCCCCTCCGCTCCCCCACCTCTCTCCATTATCTCCCTCTCTTCCTCTTCTCCTGTCTTTCTCTGTTAACACGTGATTATGTAAGATAGTGATCAGGAAGCGATACGTTATCCCATTCTCATTTTCTTACACACTCACACATACACACACACACACACAGAGCACCAGACACAGCCTACCTTCCTAGAGCGTCCCAGCAGAATACAGAACACAACGAACACTACTTCATGGCAAGAGAAGGGGTGTACTTGAAACTGGAAAAAAAATGGCAAATTGAAAGTTTAAAGGCTTTAAAAAGTTACTAAGGGTGTTTTACCGTTTTCTAAATATCATTATTATTATGTTCATGTGCAAATCATCTAAAAAAGTTACTTCCATTGAACATTTCATTAATTACACCTTGCTACCACTGGATTGGACCCTTCTTTTGCCTTCAGAAGTGCCTTAGTTATTTGTGGCATATACAGCATTGCAACACCACCACCAGCAGTAGCCTGAATCATTGATACAAGGCAGGATGGAGCCATACTTTCATGTTGTTTACACCAAATTCTGACTGTAGCGTTCGAATGTTACAGCAGAAATTGAAACTTATCAGACATGATGGTGTTTAACAATTTTTCTGTCGTCTAGTCGTAATGAGCCTGGTTGAATTGTGCAGTTTTCTCTGCTTAGCTCACCGGAGTAGCACTTAGTGTGGTCTTCTGCTGCCGTAGCCCATCTGTTTCAAGTTGGATGTGTTATGCTGAAGAGCATCTCTGAATGCAGAAGCTGGTTGGATAAAGCATTTATTTGAGCTACTGTTACCTTCCCATTAGCTCAAAACAGTCTGTGTCTTTCTCCTCAGACCTCTGGTATCAGCAAGGCATTTTCTCCTAGAGAACTGTCACTCACTGGATACTTTGTCTGTTTTGGACCATTCTTTGTAAACCCTAGAGATGGTTGTGTGGGGAAAATCCCAGTAGACCTGCAGATTCTAAAATCCTCAGACCAGCCCATCTGGCATCAACCACCATGCCACATTCAAATTCACTTAAATCACCTTTTTCCCCCATCCTGGTGTTTGGATTGAATTACAGCAGGTTATCATGACTCCATACCATATGATTAGATATTTCCATTAACGAGCACCTGAACAGGTATACCTAATAAAGTGGTTGGTGAGTGTATATGTGTTCTAGTCTGTTTTTCACTTGAAGCTAGAGTTTCATTTTAAAAGCACAAGAGACTATAAATCAAATTGGTGTTTAGAACAGTGGGAGCAACAGACTTAATATTAAGTTCTCATTTTAAGTGTTTAAAACTAATTCAGTTCCAAATTGTCTTTGTTTTCTTTTACCCTTCCCACACTGAGTTTTCCAATTGTTAAAATAAAAAAATATATTTTTTAAATCAAAAGTTTGTGATTAAGATTTATGAATTCATAGCACATTACTGTTAGCAATTCTGACTCAAAGCATTGAAATGAATAGTAAACAAAAGCATTAAACCACATAAATGGACAGTAGAAGAAAGTAAATGCTGATGCCCTCGAGGGGGAAAATTATAAACAGCAAGCTACAGTTCAGTCATAAATTACAGCATAACAGAAATTCTTATAGTTAAATCAGACCTCAGTGTAACTCAGTTGCTCAAGCCCAGACATGATTCATCATCAACATAAAGAAATGAAAAAGCAGAAAAGTAGGCATAAAATGTCATATATTGTACTGGCCGGCAAAAAGACTCACATGAATGTGTGTGTTTAAGTTCAAACTGCTAATTTAGTTGTGATGTATTGGTTGTTTGTCATGTTGAGTTTTGAATGTGATTGTTGTGAAAATGGGATTTCCAGTGTTTTGTATGGCTGACAAAATTATGAAGGTTCAGCCAGCAAATAGCTACCATTGTCAAGATTTCTGTAGCAAATGAGAATGTCTGGCCAGTGCTCATCTTCGGGGGGGGGTGCTAAAATTTTCAGAAGCAGTATTTCATCAGCTGTGTTATAACTGTGAGTTGCAAATAGTAGGAGAATCATGAGAGAAGCTGATTTAAGTTGATATCTTGCCAGAATTCATCAAACAAGGTACACAGGTGATGGCATGCAAGTTGAGTCCCAGTTTAGCATGAGGGATGATGCATATATATGCATTTTACGCATATAGATGTGTAGTACTTTATTATATCAATAAAATGTGAGATTGCACCAGTAACACTAAATTAATGCTTGATTTATAGTGCTGCATTAAATCTACACTGTTGCTCTGGCGTGTCCTATGCCGCAACTGTAACAAGTATGCTTGGAAGTAATATGAGATGTAAACACAGTATATTGATTGACATATGGATAATGTCTTTGTGAAAGAAAACAAAATAGACTGTAATTGTATTTATGTTTCACATTATGCTAATTCAGTACCTTGTATTTTATCAATGTAGACATTTTTTGTTTTGCTTTTTTGTTTTCATGGCCCTGACTATACATGCATTGACTCACTTGGCTCTGAAGTTGTTTCTTTTCTTTAGCTTATGATATCTTAGCTCAAAATCCAACATAAACAGTTCAGTTTCACTCGTGCAAAGCTGACACGCCAGCACCAAAATATAAATGCAAACAGCGATGTCGCCCACAATGACAAAGTTTCTACAGGGATTCAACTCAGTGCTAAATTTAAACTTAACAGATTAATAATGCCAAACAACTGGTAGTGATACACTGTAAAGCTTCCATGCAACACAAGACTATAATATAATTTTTTATATTGCAAAACTGTTTCTGTAGGCTATAATAATAATAATAATAATAATAATAATTATTATTATTATTATTATTATTATTATTATTATTATTATTATTATTATTATTATTACGAACATGCCTGACCAAATAATTGGTCTGCGATTTGGAGGGATAAAAGCTACACTTCTGAGGTTGATCTTTGCCCAGTGCAGTGCTAGCAGGAGGGTCTGTTTCTGATTTTTTTTTTCCTCATAAAAAATTTTCTGATGGGGAAAAAAACCCATTTATATGTGATATAATATTTCAAAAGCTTTCAACCCAATCAAACATACTTAGCTTTAAAATGGAGCACTCGTTAAAAACATGTAGCATCCATTAGATTCTCTGGTTGAGATTTCTGAACCACTAGGAGTTGAGCACTTTCATCCTCCAGAATCTCAATAGTGCCATAAGCGAAGCATGGCTAGCAATTACTCCGGTGAGTTCAGAAGGCTTGAGGGAGTGAGGTCAACATCTAAGCAGTGGTATTCAAGTAAAACATGGTGAAGATTTATAAAGTTTAATTTGCTTCTCTGGCATTTTCTAAGACGAAAATGTATAGATTTCAAAATTTGAAATTTCTTCTACTAGCTTATCTTTTATGTCTCAAAGAAATGAAAACATATATCCCTCCTGGGTTTACTATATACATTAGTTTCTGCTCCAGCAAACTGTTGTCTGCAGTGTCTTTAAGGACTCAAAAGTTTTACACATTAACCTCATTGTTACAAATATAGACTCCAGGCATAAGGAGTGTGGTTTTCCACACTTTGTGCAAAAGTCTTGGGTCATCTTTTGCTAGGAAAATGCTAGGATGCAGTAGTTTAATGAGCTACAGTACAATCAGCTTCTTGTTCTGTTGTACATCTTTCAACCTCCTCCAAATATATTAACAACATTTGGTCTCTTCACTTCATAAGACCAGTTACCACTTTTTTCAGTCCAGTTCTTGAGTAATAACTCGTTGCTTTCTTACTTTTCCCCTTCTCTAAGAATGGCTTCTTGACAACCATCCTTCCACTGAAACCATTTCTAACAAGGTTTCAGTGAACAGGTTCAATTGAAGGGCCAAAGGATGCATTTCTAAGACCTCGTGTCAGGTCTTTGTTGGATTTATTAGATATTTCTTAAGGATGTGACTTTTTTCAGGACACACTACACGCTTTCTGTTCCTCCTTAAAAGCTGTTTCTAAATCACCTTTTTAGTGCCTATCAAATTGTGTTATCATTGGGATTTTTCATTGATTCAGCTAAAGAAATGGGAACAAATTATGTGATTTTTGTGACATGCTGCTAGCAATAAAGTGCCCTAAAAGCAGTTTAAAACAGGTAATTTGCCAAGTTGTTTTTATGTAGACACAACACTGGTTGATATTTTAAATTATGTAGGTGTGTTTTTAATACTTAACATTGACTTATAAGTCATTTATGTAGCTTATCAAACAAAAACAACATTTATGATAAATTAAGATCCATGAACTGAGTCCAGCTGTCCCATGTATTCATACCAACTGAATTTTAATTTTTCTGTACAGAATAGATTCCTTTGTGAAAAAAAAGAAATGTATTGGTCAGTTCTGGCCTTGCTGTGCATATGTAATGTACTGAGCCACTGAATCAAGGTCTATGTTTTATTTTGAATCTGTCCTTGTATTGCTTTACAATGCTCTATGAAATTTGAAGCTGCATCTTCAGCCACATGTGCATCCATAAAGAAAAACTTTCCTACTCAAGTGTCAGCACATCTCATGTCACTGTCAGGCTGTCACAGTGTCTGTCCCTTGGGGCTTTTAGATGTTGTTTGTCTGGCCACAACTTGACCCAAGAATAAATGCACAGACTCACAGCATGAACAAACAGCGTCACAGAATATGCAAAACTTATTTTTAATATATTCAACAGCTGGTCAAATATTAATTCTCTAATCCCCAGTACACAAAAGTAAACCACTAAACAATCTTTTAGCCTGTTAGTGAGAATGGATTAAATTAGCTAAATGTGTTAGATGTTATTATCTGAGTAAATCCATAAATCCATAGAATTCCAATATAATAACAATAATAATAGGTGAGTGAAATGGCAGTATAAATTGATTTAAAGTTAACCATGTAAAATTATACTCTGCCATGTCCTTAATTATTCTTTTATTCTTCTAGCTTGCTGTGCATCCTGTTGGCATCCTCTACTGCAGGTGTTTCTTTCAAGCTTTCTCACTATTTCCCACTATCCTGAGTTCTGTCGCTTGACTTTCCATTTAATTTTGAGAGTCACTTTTCTTGTGCATCTTGCTTTAGTTATTTAATATATGTCTTTGTTGCCAGCTGTGTAGCTCCCTAGTATTTTTATGCATTGCCATACACAAGTTTTTGTTCTTTTGTTTATTTTATTTTTTGATTTATGTATATGCCATTCATTATTATCATTTTTAATGATGAGTTGATGGTGCAGTGATGATATCATTAATAATAATGATGTACTACAACTTTGTCCTGATTTAGCATTTCACTTCAGAAGAAAAATAGGATCTAAATGCAAACAAAAAAACTAACAGAGGCAGAATACAAGGAACAAAAGTGTTCTTTCATGAATCTGTTGGAGGTAACATTGGTACAATGGGGCAACAAATGAAACATAGCGAATACCCAGCAATTAACAGATGAGTCCAACAAAGAATAATCCAAAATGTAAACAAGAGTGAATCCAATAGGTGACCAAGAACATGGGAAATAAAGCTGAGACAGGTTCACAGCAGCGACACAACTGACAAGAAACACTTGGCACTGTATGGGGAGCTGACAGGAAATGAGCCACAAGTGGAAACGATTAGGGCGAAAGGAAGAAAACAAAGGTAGCAAACCAACCAAAGAGACACCAAATAAATTGAATACTAAAATAAAGCATGAGGTGACTTCAGACTAAAACAAAAACAAAACAATGAACACTGACAGGGTGAAGTGGAGACAAAGGCAAAAAAGAGCCATTAGACGAACAAGAAAAAACCAAACAGATGAAAATCTCTAAGGGCATTGCAGTTATTCAGTGTAGGAAACACCAGGAAGTCCAGTTGTTTAATGATTACTAGGGCAAACGGCAAACAATATGTTTTGAAATTATACTGATATTCTATAGAACTGTTCTGCTAAAACAACACACAAAATAAGTCTGCTTTTTATCCCGAGTCCATGAGTGCATTCCGCCTCTTACCTTAACGACAGTCCTTTTTTAGTTTCAAAATACAATCATCTCCTATAACCAGCACTTCTCAGCTTGGCTGCACTGTGTTTCATGGGTTCAGAGGCCAATTACACTGTTTGGAAACTCTTTTTCAGCACGGTGCTCTGCATTATTTGACTTTCACTCTTTCCTTTCTATCAGTCAACCACTCTTTACCGCTCTCTTCTGCACACACACATTCACATCACTCAGCTACCCTTGGGCCAGCTGTTGAGTTCGCCTATGAATCCAGCTATGCTATTGCTCTCTCTGGATCCAAAGGGAAACTTAATGAATAATGAACACAGCGGTGAAATGGGAGAGTGGGGGTGGAGGATGAGTACAGGAGTGGGGGAGAGAGAGGCCCTTCAAGAGCAGGATACGTTGGAGAGATTGAGGGAGGGCAACTTGTTAGTGTTCTGCCATCAATTAGGCCACAGAGGAGACATGAAGAGAATGGAGGCTGATGCATCACGGGGTTCTGTAAACCAGAGTGTGCTTGCTGAGGAGACAGATTAGGCGTCAGAGACGAGGAGGAGAACAGCAAGATGAGAGACAGAAGGAAGTGGACATGGAGAGACAGGGGTCTCGAAGGCATCGGTTCCTCAGCACACTGCCTCCAGCTTCATCTATCATCCAAGCCTAGTTCTTCCTGCCAAGACAACTGTGTTTCTGGTCTGGATCCAGAGTTGGCATACAGCTTCAAAAACATTCTAAAAAGGATGTGCTCAGTATATTAAACAAAGTAATGACTCTCCTTGAAACGGCAGGCAGGTGTTTTTAGTCTTAGCACTTAAACCAAAAAAAAAACAAAAAAACCCTCTCACACTTCATGAGGATCTGACTTTTCCATTACTGCCAGATGTTCAGGCTGTATTTTACACTTTCACAGGCATTTGTGCAGTACAAGTAGCTGGTTTAAATCATAATCCTGGTGTTACTTTTGGTCCTTCATATGTCGTCCTAAATTATTGCTGTTTGTGTTTCTAAAAAAATTAGAGCATGCAGCTTTCTGGTTTTAGTTAGTTGCAAAATATCATCCCAATTATTTTAAGTTTAAGAATTGTATTTATAACCACTGGCAATGCTTTGCAGCAATATCAGTACAGGTAGTCAGGGCTGTCTCCTACAGATTAAATATTAATACACAACTAATTTTAAAAGCCTTTGTTGACTCTGCCGTGTAATATATGCATCACTTGTAGACGTTATAGCTGATTTTTCTGGATTAGGTTTAGAAGAGAATCGTTTGTAATGTTATATCAGGCAAACCACATTGTTGACATCAGCTAGTCTGAGTGCCAAGCCACAATTCCTTGTGTCCAATTGGCAAATTCCAAATAGTGTGAGATATTTAAGTTGCATTGGTCACTTTTTAGTTGCTGCACATATGCAAACCTCTTTGCAACCCACCTCCATCCAATCTCCTCCTTTTACTTAATTACTGTGTCACTTTTGTCACTGATGTCTGCTCTGTTCTGTACAAAACAAAAACCTCTGACTTTCAACTCATGTGTCTGGCAAACACAAAATAATGCTCCTGAGATTTTGTATTGTTAGTCTTGTGTTTTGGTTTGACTTTAAGTTTGGTTACTTTCCTTGTGCCTCTAGTTTTCCTGCCTCATGTTTTCCCCAGTCTTTGTCGTCATCTTTAGTGTTAAATGCCATGTCTCTGTGTCAGTTGGGGTTACTCCTTGTTTTACTTTGAATGTTTGGGTAAGGTGAAATACCCAGAAATACTGCCTCCTATCTCCTTTTCCTAATTGATTTTCCTAGACCTTGGTGGAAACCATCATGATGTCGAGGAAAGTTGCAAAGGAGAATTGATAAACACTCAGGAAAAGAGAATGGTTAATGCACTTACACTAGAATCTGTAACAATGTGACAGCTGATATCTGCTGTTTTGAAACTACAATATCAAGCAGATGCAGTTAAAATGCACAGCTTAGTTCACCCCTAATGTGCTCTTACTGTGAAAAACAATAAATGTTTTGTGTATTTTCCTGCTGGAGACTATAATTCCTTATGAGTGTAACTCCTTTCCTGCTCCTTTTTTATGATTTGTTTCAGAATGAGGTAGTATTCTGTCCATTAATACTGATCCAGATTGAAGCTAAACCCAAAGTAAAAAATGAATTCATGATCATACAAAAAGCTGACAATGCAAAAATTGTCTCTCATTGCATTTTGATCATTGACTATACCTCACAATCTGGAATAAGGGAGTTTATATCCTGTTTATACTGAATTTAGGAGGCTACGGACATGCAACCAGTACTTATAGTTAACATTTATATGGTCTGCAGCACTTTGTCAATATTGTTGATCGTTTCCATGAATGGTCGAATGTTGCATCGCTATGAATAGTGTGACAGAATTACTACTTCTCTACTCTTCAGTCATTAAGGAGGCCAGGATTCCAGTTCACTTGAAAGTATTGTAAAATCTTTGGTGGAATAAGTGAGATGAGGACATGTTATTCTGGCAGACTGATATAAAGCAATCCATACATTCTGGTTTCTCAGAAACTTCAGTCACTGGTTACTGTCCATAAAGTTATAATTGCTTGTGGTAACCAGCACTTAAATTAAAGCTGATTAATTATTTTCTCCCTCTAAACTCCACTTTAAGCTATTAGGTGACAACTTCCTGATTCTATTTAAGACTGCATGTGTTTAAGGGATCAAATGTTTATTATGACATAAAATACACCAGGTTCAAGTTTTAAAAAAGTGTATGAAGTTCACAATATGGTAAAATGTAAAGTTTCATCAAAGAGTAGCAAATAGCCAGTAAACCTGTATGAAGGTGACAAGAAGTGAATGATTTCAACGATGGTTCAATAATGAAGGCCTAAATAACTTCCTTGAAATTATGAGTATGAAACTGTAAACACGAATGCTTCTTCCTTATGACAAGCTACACATTGCTTCAGAGGTTACTTGGGTATCGATCTGCAGGGCCATTTCTCTGCATGATGTCTATTTCCCTGACGGGTTTTTAATGACGTGTCAGTAAATCATTTTGCCAGGGGGGCTAAACGGGGAAGAGCTTTTAACGATACTCTGAGATTACAGTGTGCTCCTTGGACAAGTTTGTAAGCGATTAACTTGTGAGGACGTTGTGTTGTACAAGATAGCCCGTTTATTTATTTCTTTATTTTAATTGTGAACGGTTCTGTGGACACTTCATATATAAGAGATATTTGGTCAATTAATCACAGCTAAGCAGAACTGAGGGATTATGCACTTGAGTGAATCTCATTTCAAGCTGCTGGTTTGGGCGGGTGTGTGCACTGGAACTGTTGTGGACACAGACAAATGGCAGAGGCAGCCGGCTATACTGAAGCTGGGAGACACATATCAGCAGAGTAGGACTGGGAATTTGTTTTCCTTCCACAGCACATTTAATTTATGTTGCTGACGAGCATCAAGGTTACACACTGCCCTAACATTTAAAATACATGTACCACTTTTCCCTCTGTGGAGAATACTTGGAGTACTGTTACACATGAGCACTTAACCAGACAAAACAAATTGCTGCTCAGGAATCAAACAAATCGCTGTTTTTTCTGCCGACTATGGAAACATTGTTTCCTCATTAGAATGCATCAAACGTCTTGCTGAAGAGCACGCTGCCTCTAAAGGGCTGCAACACTACAGTATCTCATGCACAATGGTTTGTGAATATCTGAGTGTCTACAGTTAATGTTTTAGAAAATCTGCTGAGTAGCTAACTAAAGGATTTAGAGAACTTTTAAAAGAATACATGATATTAGTTGAAATTATTACAATAAAATATGCTTTTGGAAAATGGTATAACTAAGTTTTGAAGGGCCTTTGAAAGTAGCCTGATTTTATAAATTTGCCTAATTACAGAAACACAATGGATTTGAAATAATAACAGTTAAAATGTGATTAAAATGTAGACTTTTAGCTCTGTTTTTAGGCTTAGTTGCAAAGGTCATTGACCTGCAAAGGCTGTTGGAGAAATGACTGACCGGAAGTTAAATTGCTAAATTATATGATCTTGTTTCCTTATTCTTTTATGAGACACTAAGAAGACTCCAAGCGTTGGATTTGCATTACAAGATGCACAAGATAGGAAGTCTAAGTGGCCGTCACTGGCTGTAACTTTAACAAAAGCCTACGACAGAAAAAGCTTTACGAGTGACAAAATACGTCCTCCACCTCAGCAAGGTGGTCACTGATAATAACCCACTAATCGTGACTGGGTTTCCATGGTAAACGTGCATCCCTTTACAATGACTTCTGATTTATGCACAAATAAACAAACAAATAAAGAACGACAAAAAGGAAAATAGTGGTGCAAATGAAGGTAGATCATATTTCACATCCCTATGACTGTCAGAAGATGTTTTCATATCCCAAAGTTTTTGCAACATGAACACATTCCAAATGAGCACATATTTCTTTAAAAAACTCAAACCAAACGAAACAGTTTGAGCATTTGATGTGCTGTCTTTGTGCCATGATGGATTACACATAGGGTGTAAATGATTTTAAAACTGCACTTGATGTGTCGCAGATTTTTTGGGAAGTTTAAGCATCTAGCCTAGACACTCATTGGAAACACTTAGTACCCTCAAGTCACATCTTTCTTGAATTATCAGCTATAAAGGCAAACTGTAATAACTGTAACATCTGACAAACAGCAAACATTACATCTGAAAAGAAACGCATCAACCCTATAACAGAACAAAGTCATCAACTTTCAAACCTCTTGTTCGTACTTTTGAGTGACATCATGTAGCTGAGCTCCATTTTCGTAAATGATGACTAAACTCAAGAAATTATGTTTCTGAAAAGAGACACTGGCAAGGCTTATAAATCCTAGTGGGAGAGTTTATAAAATATTTAAATGGCAAAGAAAAAAGGAACTTTGATTAGTGATGTCGTGTCAGAATGCTTGTCTTTCTCTGTGTAAGCAGGATAAATACTTTAAATTAGTGGCTAATTGTATATGTCAACAAATATGTTCAAAACACTCAGTTGCAAAATATTCTATTTTCCATTAGTTACTATTAATGCAGCAACTAAACATTTTTCTATACCTATTGTTAGGATTTCTTTTGGGATGCAAGGTTGGAAAATGCACTGTAATTTGCAAGAAAGTAGGAAAATTCTCCATTTCCTTCAAATTAGTATTTCAGCTATTTTCGTTCCAACTTTGGCGCCTGAGAAAGAACTTTGATGGGTGAAAAAATGACAACAAACCAGTTAAAGCTGAGAACCTGTCAGTTCAAAGGAAGAATATAACTAAAGGAAATTAGTCTAGTCTGCAGTCCTATAGGACTAGATTACACACTTTTAAAATGTAAGATTCCTAAAATCCACTTGAGTTTGGGCATTATACAAGCAATATTTTAGCAAATACAAATTGCCATTGAGAGAGTACAGGGAGTGCAGAATTATTAGGCAAGTTGTATTTTTGAGGAATAATTTTATTATTGAACAACAACCATGTTCTCAAGGAACCCAAAAAACTCATTAATATCAAAGCTGAATGTTTTTGGAAGTAGTTTTTAGTTTGTTTTTAGTTTTAGCTATTTTAGGGGGATATCTGTGTGTGCAGGTGACTATTACTGTGCATAATTATTAGGCAACTTAACAAAAAACAAATATATACCCATTTCAATTATTTATTTTTACCAGTGAAACCAATATAACATCTCCACATTCACAAATATACATTTCTGACATTCAAAAACAAAACAAAAACAAATCAGCGACCAATATAGCCACCTTTCTTTGCAAGGACACTCAAAAGCCTGCCATCCATGGATTCTGTCAGTGTTTTGATCTGTTCACCATCAACATTGCGTGCAGCAGCAACCACAGCCTCCCAGACACTGTTCAGAGAGGTGTACTGTTTTCCCTCCTTGTAAATCTCACATTTGATGATGGACCACAGGTTCTCAATGGGGTTCAGATCAGGTGAACAAGGTGGCCATGTCATTAGTTTTTCTTCTTTTATACCCTTTCTTGCCAGCCACGCTGTGGAGTACTTGGACGCGTGTGATGGAGCATTGTCCTGCATGGAAATCATGTTTTTCTTGAAGGATGCAGACTTCTTCCTGTACCACTGCTTGAAGAAGGTGTCTTCCAGAAACTGGCAGTAGGACTGGGAGTTGAGCTTGACTCCATCCTCAACCCGAAAAGGCCCCACAAGCTCATCTTTGATGATACCAGCCCAAACCAGTACTCCACCTCCACCTTGCTGGCGTCTGAGTCGGACTGGAGCTCTCTGCCCTTTACCAATCCAGCCACGGGCCCATCCATCTGGCCCATCAAGACTCACTCTCATTTCATCAGTCCATAAAACCTTAGAAAAATCTGTCTTGAGATATTTCTTGGCCCAGTCTTGACGTTTCAGCTCGTGTGTCTTGTTCAGTGGTGGTCGTCTTTCAGCCTTTCTTACCTTGGCCATGTCTCTGAGTATTGCACACCTTGTGCTTTTGGGCACTCCAGTGATGTTGCAGCTCTGAAATATGGCCAAACTGGTGGCAAGTGGCATCTTGGCAGCTGCACGCTTGACTTTTCTCAGTTCATGGGCAGTTATTTTGCGCCTTGGTTTTTCCACACGCTTCTTGCGACCCTGTTGACTATTTTGAATGAAACGCTTGATTGTTCGATGATCACGCTTCAGAAGCTTTGCAATTTTGAGACTGCTGCATCCCTCTGCAAGATATCTCACTATTTTTGACTTTTCTGAGCCTGTCAAGTCCTTCTTTTGACCCATTTTGCCAAAGGAAAGGACGTTGCCTAATAATTATGCACACCTGATATAGGGTGTTGATGTCATTAGACCACACCCCGTCTCATTACAGAGATGCACATCACCTAATATGCTTAATTGGTAGTAGGCTTTCGAGCCTATACAGCTTGGAGTAAGACAACATGCATGAAGAGGATGATGTGGACAAAATACTCATTTGCCTAATAATTCTGCACTCCCTGTATAACCAAAACACCCAAAACAGAAAAGAAAAAGAAACTGTTGGTTTGTAGTTACCCCGCTAATATCAGGGATGAGTCAAGTCCCAGCTGTCATATCTTAAAGCTTAACTGGGGGCTCCAAGGTAACCTGTTGAAAAATAGTAGATATTTCTGTAATCCTGCTTTTTGTCCTCTGTTCAGTTATTCAGCTGTGAGGGAGGTACAGCATGCCAGATCTATCAAACCCTCCAGTGAGACAATCATCTGCTATTTGTTCCTGCCATCTTAAATGTTCCTGAAATAACACGTGCTTTAACTGTTTTCTAAAATATCTATAAAGTCTGCATAGACAGAGTAGTAGTGGTGCAAATACTTTTAGTTAATGTTTGAACAGGAGAGACCAGGAATTGAATCTCACATAATGATATTTTCAATTTTTCAGTTTATAGCTTTTAAGTTACTGTAAGGTTAAGATCAAGATATGTACTAATATACATCACTTTTACAATAATAAATGGATTTTAAAATCTTACATTTAAATTGCTACAGCTATTCAAAACAAGTAGATGATACGTCTATATTGAAAGGTCTATCTAACTGTAGGCCACCCTCTCACACAACTGATCGTCATCTCTTTTGGGAAGACGAATCAGATCTTGCTATTAAGCTGCAGATAGCCAAGCTTTATACAAAGAAAATGGTTGTGCATCTTCTTCAGGTGTCCACCTTCTTTAGTGTCTTGACAATCCCATCTGTAAAAGTTACAATTGAGACTGGAAATCATGTGGAAATTAAAAATTAAGTAGCATTTTTTAGCTTTCACCTTGTGGTAATTAATTCTGCTGTTATTGAGTGAAATCTTATTCTGCTTTAAAGGTGTCTCATTGTTTTGAAGTGTGAAAACCTTTCTATTCCATTTTTAAATGGCAGTGCTAAAATGTAGTTGTGAATGAATTACTTAACATCACGTATGGCGCGGTTTACACCATCAGATACTGTATGTGTGATTGTGAAGCGTGTTTCTATGCCATTGTAGGTGGGTGCCTTTCTTTCTTGCAGTCACACTTACATGAGACTGAATTTTATGTGTGTAGATTATAAAATTATATCAGTAATTCAAAAACCATAGAATATTTGGAGGTTAATGTTGGAAACCCTCCACAGCTGTGTGTCCTGCCTCTTACTAGCCCAATGATCTCTGTCCTCCCATGCACAGAGACCTTAGCTATAGCCAGTGTAACCAATCAGGACTCGCTCAAAGACTTAGTTCACACTGAGGCACTCAGCATAATTAAAGTTGTAGAGCATAGTTCTTAATGTTTCAAGTATTTTATCATACTTTTTGTACATTTTTGTACATGGGGGCGATCGTGGCTCAAGAGTTGGCAGTTGGCCTTGTAATTGGAAGGTTGCCAGTTCGAACCCCGGCTCCGACAGTCTCGGTGGTTGTGTCCTTGAGCAAGACACTTCATCCGTTGCCTACTGGTGGTGGTCAGAGAGCCCGGTGGCACCAGTGTCTGGCAGCCTCGCCTCTGTCAGTGCGCCCCGGGGCAGCTGTGGCTACAATGTAGCTTGCCATCACCAGTGTGTGAATGGGTGGATGACTGAATGTAGTGTAAAGCGCTTTGGGGTCCATAGGGACTAAGTAAAGCGCTATACAAATACATGCCATTTACCATTTACATACATCAGAAGCTCAGTCTATTGTAATAAGGATTCAGTGAAAATATATAATACATAAGTGGGTATTCTTTCTACTGTAAAACAAAACTTCACCCCAGTCTGAGTTCAAGAGCACTATGGAGTCGGTTATCATCATCAAGGATGTCTCTGTACATTGCTGCATCTATCTGTCTCTTGACAATGACTAGTCTTTCAGTTCCTGCAGCTGAAAACCATTCCCACAGCATGATGCTGCCACCACCATGCTTCACTACAGGGGTGGTGTTGTTCATTTCCTGGTTTCCTCCAGCATAATCTGAGTCCAGTTGCCTTTAGTCAAACTTTGCCTTTTACTTAGAAATGTTCTGAACACTACATGCCTGATTAGCAAAATCCTGCAAAAATGGTTGTCCTTCTAGAAGATTCTGCTCTCTGTAAAGAGCAATGCTGGAACTCTGTCAGAGGGATCATCTGGTTCTTGGTCATCTCGTTGATTAAATGTTTTCTACCCCAATCACTCAGATTGGCTGGGGTGCCAGCTCTAGGAAGAGTCCTGGTGTTTCCAAATTTCTTCGATGTATTATGTGGACCTTCAGTGCTGCGTTATATATGTTATATAATCAGGCATGTGTCTATGTGTTAGCCCTGCGACAGACTGGCGACCTGTCCAGGGTGTACTCTGCCTCTTGCCCTAAGACAGCTTGGATAGGCAATCTGATGATGTACTGTTTACAACTAAGTAGGATATGTATGTACCTGAATCTTTTGAAATGCTGTGAGTTTTTTTTAATTTTTTTTATTATTCCATTCAAATACACATAAGGAACATAGCTGAGCTGTTGCAATGTTCGTACAAAGAAGCTGGACAATCGCTTTCCTTGGAAGCCACAGGCTTAACATACACCACTGATTCACTTTATGCCACTTAATTAATCCTTTAATTCAATAAAGACAAATCATACGTATTTTGTCTTATCTGACAGCTGCAAATAAAAATAAAACGATGCTCTAAATTTAAATACTATCAGTGATGGCATATTTGTTTATTATTGTCATTTGTCTGCTGCTTGTGACTCCCTTTACCCTTTGAATCATTGATGTGATCAATACTGCGTCTGAGTACTGCAGCTGTGGATGAAATCCAAGTTGGAACGTTAATATCAGGTCAGGCACAGCGACCACAAGGCATTGAATCATCTGTCCTAATAGCTGGATGAGAGACTGCATGGCGAATAACAGTTAGCAGCAAATGCATTAAGAGCAATGCACCAGAAGAGGCTGAAAACATGGATTCATTTCATCTTTTGGTTTGACAAACCTCATGGGACAGATAATAATAGTACATATCTATGACTACATGACTCCACGTTGTGAAAATGAAATGAAAGGTGACTCCAAGGGGTACATCACTGTATTGAATAGCTCCTTAATATAGCCTGCCTTGTACTTTTCGTGATGATATGGGTTCTGTTCCCTTAACAAATACCAGCATCAGTTCACTGCTACCCAGTAAGCAAGGTTGAAAAGAGGATTTTGGGACAAATAAGCAATCAACAACGACTCGCTCATTAGGTTGAGAAGATTGTGTGAGAGGATTGATATGAGACACCATGAACTCTCCCCTATTGATGCAATGAGTGTGAAGGTGACTGATTTGTAAACCAGAATTGCTTTAACAAAGTTCTGCCAAGGTTGTACTCTGAACCTGGAAAATTGAGCTATATGTCATTTGAATAACACTTGTGTAAGTGTGGGAGAAACGGGTGTCAGCATAGTTCAGATGAACTTGATCATTTAAAGGCATTAAGAGTAGTTTCTGAAAATGTTTAACCATGATCTAGTTTAACAAGATATTGCTATTATTATTATTTTTAAATAAGAGAATATATATATTCTTTTAAACATGTTTCATTACAATGAGTCACATTCTGTCTGAATTCTGTCACGTTGTTATTCAATTTCTGTTTTTATTGCTGTTTTATTTTTCTTTTGCAGACTTTTCCTATTGGTGTTTTCTTAAGCTGCAGTCCATCATAGTATTGCCTTTAGTTTGTGATTTTGTTTGAACAGTTCAAAAACTGAGCAAATAACAACTGATCAAATTGAGATAAAAACAACAACAACAACAACTTCAATTTATAGTCTGACCATCTGTATTGCCAGTCTTCTGTCTGCAAAATGTTCATGGTATGAATTGTGTGCAATATCCCTATCTATTTCCTTTTAAATAAATTCTAACTTTTGAGTGGGCAGTGCATCATGTCATAGTTGAAGCAAATATGGTATAAATGTTAAAAAAACAAACAACAAAACTATTTTACTCATATTGTTGCAATGCAAAAAGCATAGACCAATCGAGATGCCATGCTAGCAGACATCAACATCATCAGCAAGCCAGGAGAAATATTGTTCCAGAAATCAGCTTTCCATGTTTATATTAATTTGAGTGCTTACATGGCATATTGCTATTAAAATAAACAACCGCTTGTGGTCTGCCTAACAACAACATGTTGTCACATTTTGTGCGTGTCAGGCTGCGGTGCCGGCTATTTTGATGGGCTCAAAATGCAATACATCCAAGACTGATTCGGGTATCAGAATCTGGTCAGGGTATTGCTTCAACACAGCAGTGGAACATCTTTTATGTCACACTGTCATTTGGGATCCGATCTGTAGAAATGGTGTTGTCACTTAAACTGCTTATGTGATATCTAAGTCAGTAAATGGATCAAGACATAATTTAAAGTTGATTTAATAATATGCTTCCATATAATGTATTTTGTAAGAGAATCTGACAATATTGCATGTGACCATTCTGATTACACTGTATTTCAAATTCTTTGCAATATTGACATAAAATATATTTTAAGTAGCTCCTAAAACCCAGCGGGGTGGGTGCATTGTTTAGCCATTATTATTTTTCATTTTCTATCAGCTTTTGCTGCACTATAGTCAATTATAGTTCATTATTGCATGTATTAATACAAAGCAAACAGGCCATGTAAAAACGACTTTAAATTGCCTTTAAAATGTCAGCCTACAGCTTCCAGACTTTTAGTTGTTAAAAAACAAATGATCTTTAGTAATCTATGTAAAGAAATACCCAGTAATTTATGGATGGATGCAGAAAGTCATAGGTCAAAATGTTCAATCACACACTTTGCACTTTACTTAACTATGCTAATTTCTAACCCTTAACCCTCAACTTGATAAATACATTAGCTTAGTGGAGTAATGCAATAATTAACTATTAATCAATAATAATATAAATATTACAAAAAGCTGAAATTTGCATGCAAAACTTACTACTGTAAATTGCCTTTTACATTTACCTTCTGTGTTATTATTCTAGGAGAAAGTATTGCTTACAAAATACTGTGGTTTCTTGAAGGATACTCGTCTGCTAAACAAGCTCTCTGAAGCTTTTAGATGGTGCTGTGCACATATAAAATGAAGGTAATATTTTGTGACAAGTGAAATTGCAATCTTTTCTTATAATGGCAGGGATACATGGGGATTGTAACATTCAAGGGACCAATTAGAATAATGTCCTTTTAGTGCTGAAGTCCCAGTCAGCCTCTGTCTCATCTTGTGTTTCATTCACAGCAAAAAAGCTATACTAACACTAATAAGCCTGTGGATCATTTCCAATATCTTTTACACCCTTTCGGATGGTTAAACACAGTTAGTTCAAAGGCATCACTGGCATGGATACAAGTTACAATTTGGTTGTGGCTTTAAGAGGTTCTCACTCATTGCTGAGTCAAGAGCATGTGATAAAACATGAAGTGACAGGCGTGTTTTCTACAGCAACACCACCTAAATGTCTGGAAGGGATTTGCTGCAGATGAGACAAGCTGAAAGGTGCCTGAAGCCTGGGAGGGAAAAAAATATTCAGGGGAAATCCACACTGTCAGATGTCATTCAGATTAAGAGGAAGCAATGTGGAAACACCTGTGTCACTCAAATAGTCTTACACTGTAGACAGGAAATGATTACAGAAAGTTAAAATATGTGAAGTTTTAGTTATATATAATTTTTTGGTGGTGAATGTTAGACTGAAGTAAAAAAAACCCCCAAAAACACAACTAATAAAAATAATATTATAGAGACTTAAACACTAATTACCAACATTTTTTTTTTCTCATGATATGATTTGTTGTCATTGGCCACGAAGGAATAAACGTACACTCATACCCATTTTGATTTTTTATTACTATGTTATGAAGTCTTTTGTTTTTAATTGGGCAAGTACAAGTGTAAGTAATGAGATTTATGTCCTCCTACTCAAAACTTGGTCCACAATTTGGACGTCAAACCATGACCCGACCTGGACATTAATATGACGCTGAACATTTGAACTTTACTGGGCAATGTTTTTGACCGCCATGTGGACGTCTATGACAGGTGCAGGGAATTTACATGATTAATAAATGTAATAATTAATTTACAAATATAAACATTGTTGTTATCAACATGATACATATGAATAGCGATTTATTATGTTAGCGATTTTTTTGTTTGTTATTTTGCATTTTCCTGTTTTTCTTTAACTGGTGTATTTGTTTGTAACCAGGTAAAACTGCCATTTATTAAAATGTGTTAACATGGATTTCATTGTTTTTCATATGTTAAGGTATGAAATAATGTAGGCACACAAAACAGACTCTTGATTAAATCTTAAACAAGCCCTCATTTCTTTATTCATTAATTTGCTTCTAGTGAACCAGAACATTTAAACTTTTCCTGAAGTGGTTCTGGGCCGTAGTTCTCCAGGTTTTCTTAAGGTCTTTCAAAATTTTAACTGACAATTTTCAGAGGACCGTTTGGAAGCCACTCAATAGTTGTGTCTACACATAACAGAGGACGAAAGCCATTCTTAAGGAAGGGAATGGAGTGATGAATCCAAACAATTTTTTTTGTTGAAATTGTAGGTAAAGAGGAGGTCAGGAAAGAGGTACAATAGTGAGTGTCTTGGTTTGGGGCTGCATTTCAGATAGTGGTGTTGGGGATTTTGTCTAAACTGATGGAATTATGAAGGCAGAAAACTATGACCGGATTTTAATCCACCATGCAATACCATCTGGAAAGCATCTGCTTGGCAACAGCTTAATTGTTCAGTATGACAATAATCCAGAACATACTGCCAATGAAGTGAAAGCATAGATGGAAAAAAAACCAGTAATTTATAGATTGGCTTCTTCAAAGCCCATGTTTCAACATTATTAAAGCAGTGTGGGATGATCTTGACAGCGACTGGAACAAAAGCAAACAGCATCCAAAGAGTCATTTGAAATGTCTTTCAAGAAAATACTTAAAGAAATTAAAAGAAAGACATTTTTCTACCTTGATATTTTCCTAGCAAAAAAAGCTGAAATGAGGAGTGGCTCAGAACTTTTGCAAAGTACTGTACAAAACAAAAATACTGATGTTAGTGTCTCAAAAATAATGATGCCATGTACTGTGGTGGCTAGCTCTGTCACATCACAGAAAGAAGATCCCAGTTTCAAACCTCTTTGTGGAGCTTTCATGCTCTCTCTGTGTGCCTTGATGTCATGTACTCTGGATTCTCCCACAGTCCAAAGTCATGAATATTAGGTTAACTGGTAATATTAAATTGGTAATAGGTGTGAACAAAAGCATGCATAGTTGTGTCATGGTCGGACGGTCCTTCCCGGAGCGACCTGTCTGTGTGTGTATGTGTGTGCTTCTCTCTCTCTCCTCCTCCACCCAGTGGCTGACACACCTGCACCTAATTTGCCATCCAGCTGTCACTGATCATCCTCGTTGTGGACTGAGGTACTTAACTATGTGTCTGGATGGCAGTCGACGCTGGATTGTACTGGAGGCTCGGTAGTAAAGAGTGTTTTCTTACTTTTAACATAGCCTTAGCCGGCTACCCTTCTCACCTGTAGCTGTCGTCACTTGTTTATAGGAGGAAGTGATACGGAGCAGAAGGTTGGAGAGAAGGAGTCCGCTGGATTAAGCCCTCGGAGGAGAAACACACTCAGATAATCACTTGGGAGACTCACCTGCACACCACTGGGAATTTGGAGATGATCACCGTTGGATTTTTGTACTTCGCTTTGTGACTGTTTTGAGCACTGTAAATAAACGCACTGTTTGCTTCGCATCCAGAGCTCCGCGACTGAGTCTGTATTTCCCCCATTACCCGTGACAGAACAATCCAGCCAGCCATGGACTCAGCGGACTCAACCCCCGTCCAGCGCGAGCTCGCGCTTCAAGCTGAACGGTTGGAGCGGCATGAACAGATGCTGCAGCATGTGGCCAAGGAGCAGTCTGCGCTACTACAGGTGGTATCTGAACTGAAAGGTATGTTGCTTGCTACACCTAGGGCACCCATTCAACCACCAGAGCCCAGTACACCACCACAACCACCAGTGGAGCTTCTAAATATAGCGGCGGCCTGTCCCCTTCCCCCATCTCCGCCTCCGCCTCAGCGAGAACACACGTTCCCTATACCTGAAAAATTCAGTGGAGAGTTGGACAAGAGCCGGGGGTTTTTGGCTCAATGCTCTCTGATTTTTAGGCAGCAGACTCGAGCTTATGCCTCTGATATCGCCAAGATCACCCTCATGGTGGAGCTCATGACTGGACGAGCGCTACTCTGGGCTCAAGCAGTCCTGAGCGCCCAATCCTCCATCTCATATAGTGATTTTTTTGAGCAAATTTCGGTGTGTGTTTGACAAAGGCTCTAACCCTGACAGTGCTGCTCATCGCATGTTTACTTTAAAGCAGGGCCGGCGAAGCGTGGCAGACTTCTCCGTGGACTTTTGGATCCTGGCCGAGGAGACGGGTTGGGAGGAAAAGGCGCTCCGAGGAGCATTCCTAAACAGCTTAAACGAGAATGTCAAACGTGAGTTGGCCACTAAAGAGCTTCCTAAATCGTTAAGTGCCCTGGTTAACATGTGTATCAGTCTAGACGACCATATGCGGGAGTTTGGCAGGCGGACTGGAGATGGGCGACGGTCAGTAGGGGTCGTAGGAGTTTCGACTGGACTCCCCTCTCTCGAGTGGAGAGAGGAGGGAACGGACTCACCTGCTGACGAGGAGCAACCCATGCAGCTCGGACGGACTAAATTCACCCGGAGCAGAAGACAACTGGTGGGTGAGTGTTTTGTGTGCAGGAAGAAGGGGCATTTCGCGGACTCCTGTCCCTCACGGCTAAAAGACTCAGCCCGTCAGTAAAGGTGGGGATACTGACGGGTGCGCCGGTGAATACATTCCTCCACCTCAGCTGCCCTGCTAAATTATGGTTTCTTTCCCGCACCCATTCTTGTGATGCACTAATAGACTCAGGAGCTGAACAAAGTTTTTTGGATGAGGCTTTGGCCCACAAGATGGGTTTGCCTGTTGTTCCTCTCCCGGAAACACTCCAGGTGTCAGCGCTTAATGGCAGGCCTTTAGCCGCTGTCACTCACCGCACTCAAGAAATCACACTCACTCTCTCCAGCAACCACACTGAACAGATGTTCCTGTTTCTCTTCAAGGCACCTGACACACCCTTAGTTTTGGGATTCCCCTGGCTCCAGCGACACAATCCACAGATTGATTGGGCCAAGGGATGTATCGTAGGGTGGAGCACCCGTTGCCATGAGCAGTGTTTACGCTCTGCTGTGCCGGGTTGCATGTCAGACGATCTTGCGGGGCCGCCCTCTCGCCTCGACTTGTCAACCGTGCCAGCCGAATATCATGATCTAGGTCGAGTCTTTAGCAAAGACGGGGCCCAATCGCTGCCCCCCCATCGTCCGTACGACTGCGGGATTGATTTGCTCTCAGGCGCCCCCTTGCCCACTAGCCGACTCTACAGTATCTCGAAACCTGAGCGCGAGTCTATGGAGCGCTACATCACAGACTCCCTGGCAGCAGGCATCATCCGTCCCTCCACCTCTCCCTTGGGTGCAGGCTTCTTTTTTGTTAAAAAGAAAGATGCGTCCCTACGCCCCTGCATTGACTATCGGGGACTGAACAAGATCACTATCAAAAACAAATATCCTCTACCTCTGCTCACCTCAGCTTTTGAACTCCTTCAAGGAGCCACCCATTTCACCAAACTTGATCTCCGCAATGCTTATCACCTGGTCCGCATCCGCGAGGGGGACGAGTGGAAGACGGCCTTCAACACCCATCTGGGCCACTTCGAGTACCTGGTAATGCCGTTCGGACTCACTAACGCCCCTGCCATTTTCCAAGCCCTGGTAAATGACGTCCTACGAGATTTTTTTAAACCACTTCGTGTTCGTCTACCTTGATGACATTCTGATTTTCTCCAGGTCCGGAGCTGAGCATGTTAAGCATGTGAGACTGGTGTTGCACCGCCTGCTGGAGAATCGGCTGTTTTGTAAAGCGGAGAAATGTGAGTTTCATGCCTCAACTGTCTCTTTTCTGGGTTTCATCATTGAACAGGGCCGGTTGCGAGCAGACCCGGCTAAGGTCAAAGCTGTGTTGGAGTGGCCTGTGCCCGGCACTCGGAAGAAGTTGCAAAGTTTTCTGGGATTCAGCAACTTCTACAGACGCTTCATCCGGGACTTCGGTAAGGTGGCATTGCCTCTTACCCAACTCACGTCGCCCAAACAGCCGTACCAGTGGTCTCCAGCGGCTCAGCAAGCATTCGACCGTCTCAAGAGCTTGTTTGCCTCGGCCCCCATCCTGGCCCAGGCTGACCTCGCCCTGCCGTTTGTGGTGGAGGTGGACGCTTCTGATTCTGGAGTTGGGGCGGTTCTCTCTCAGCGCAAGGCAGGTAAATTACACCCCTGTGCCTTTTTCTCCCGTCGGCTCACTCAGGCTGAAAGGAATTATGACGTGGGCGACCGGGAGCTTCTTGCCATCAAGTTGGCGCTGGAGGAGTGGCGGCACTGGTTGGAGGGGAGCGAACATCCTGTTATCGTGTGGACGGACCACAAGAACCTCGCCTACCTCCAAGCGGCTAAGCGCCTGAATGCCCGACAGGCCAGGTGGGCACTGTTTTTTGCACGGTTTAACCTAACCATCACCTACAGGCCCGGGTCCCGGAATACGAAGCCAGACGCCTTGTCGCGCCAGTTCGCGCCAGACACGGACCCTGAGGAGAAGGAGAAACCCATTCTGCCAGCCTCATGCATCGTGGGGACCCTCACCTGGGAGATAGAAAGGGTGGTCCAAGATGCTCAGCGACCCCGGCACCGGCACCGGTCCAGCAGGTAGATTGTACGTTCCCTCAGCGGTCAGGGGTAAGGTCATCCACTGGGCACACACCGCACGGTTTACCTGCCATCCGGGCAGGAACCGAACTGTCACCTTCTTACAAAGGCTGTTTTGGTGGCCCTCTCTCTCTCAGGACGTCCGGGAGTATGTGGCCGCATGTCCTGTGTGCGCCCGAAATAAGACGTCCAACTCCCCTCCATCGGGACTCCTCAGACCACTGCCTGTCCCCAGCCGGCCGTGGTCGCACGTCGCTCTGGACTTCATCACTGGCCTCCCTCCGTCCTCTGGTAAAACTGTTATACTCACCATCGTTGACCGTTTTTCTAAGGCTGCCCATTTTGTTGCCCTTACCAAACTTCCCACCGCTCTAGAGACTGCCCAGCTCTTGACCCAACATGTTTTCCGCCTTCACGGCATTCCTCTGGACATTGTTTCTGACCGTGGGCCCCAGTTCACCTCGCGGGTATGGAAGATGTTTTGTACCGAGCTGGGGGTCCAGGTCAGCCTGTCCTCTGGGTTCCACCCGCAGACTAATGGGCAGACTGAGCGAGCGAACCAGGAGCTGGAGGCCATGCTGCGCTGCGTCGTTTCCTCCAACCAGTCGTCATGGAGTGAGCAGTTGGCGTGGGCCGAATACGCCCATAACTCTAGCATGTCGGCCGCTATGGGTGTGTCTCCCTTCGAGGCATCCCTGGGGTATCAACCCCCGCTCCTCTGCATCACGGAGGGAGAGGTGGCCGTGCCTTCCGTGCAACATCACATGAGGCGCTGTCGACGGATCTGGCGGGCAACTCGAGCGGCACTGCTGCGTACGAGCGCTCAAAACAAGAGACTGGCTGACCGCCGCCGCGTCCCTACACCGGCCTATCGGGTGGGCCAGCAGGTGTGGCTTTCCTCTAAGAACATCACTCTGCGGACTGAGTCCAAGAAGCTGGCTCCCCGGTTCCTTGGACCCTTTTCTGTGCAAGCCATCCTGAATCCAGTGACTGTCCGACTGGCCCTCCCGCGCAACATGAAGATACACGACGTGTTTCATGTTTCTCAAATTAGGCCGGTCCGGACCAGCCCGTTGTGCCCGCCTCCCGGGCCCCCGCCACCCGCCCTGGATATCGCTGGCGCTCCGGCGTATTCCATTACTCGCATAATGGATGCCAGGCGCCGCGGTAGGGGCTTCCAGTTTTTGGTGGATTGGGCGGGGTACGGTCCGGAAGAGCGTTCCTGGGTGCCGCGGTCTGCGGTTCTCGACCACGCTATGGTGAGAGAGTTCCGCCGTCGGCACCCTGACAAGTTTCGTGGGTCGCCCGGGGGCTCCCGTTAGAGGGGGGGTACTGTCATGGTCGGACGGTCCTTCCCGGAGCGACCTGTCTGTGTGTGTATGTGTGTGCTTCTCTCTCTCTCCTCCTCCACCCAGTGGCTGACACACCTGCACCTAATTTGCCATCCAGCTGTCACTGATCATCCTCGTTGTGGACTGAGGTACTTAACTATGTGTCTGGATGGCAGTCGACGCTGGATTGTACTGGAGGCTCGGTAGTAAAGAGTGTTTTCTTACTTTTAACATAGCCTTAGCCGGCTACCCTTCTCACCTGTAGCTGTCGTCACTTGTTTATAGGAGGAAGTGATACGGAGCAGAAGGTTGGAGAGAAGGAGTCCGCTGGATTAAGCCCTCGGAGGAGAAACACACTCAGATAATCACTTGGGAGACTCACCTGCACACCACTGGGAATTTGGAGATGATCACCGTTGGATTTTTGTACTTCGCTTTGTGACTGTTTTGAGCACTGTAAATAAACGCACTGTTTGCTTCGCATCCAGAGCTCCGCGACTGAGTCTGTATTTCCCCCATTACCCGTGACAAGTTGTCTGTCTCTGTCTCCCCTACAGCAGACAGACACCCTGTCCAGAGTGTACACCCCCAGCCTCCCCCCACACCTACCCTAAGATTGTGAAGCTGTGAACCCCCTTTCACTCTGAATTTGACAAGTGGAAAAGGATGGATGGAAAAACAATGGTGTGCCCACCATCGGCATTCAAGACAATCATGACAAGTGTTGTGGTCGTTACTACAAAAAAATTAATGCATTTCACCCAATCATTACTTTTCAATACCTTACTTAATTACTCGCTGGAGAAAGGAGAAAGTAATTTATTGCACCACTCATTATATTACTTTCTCATTACTCAGTTACAGTCCCACACACTAACGCCAATCCCTTTCCTAATGAAGACACGCATACAATCCTTCCTACAAGTTTACATGTGAACAAAAAGCAACCCCCCCCCCCCAAAAAAAATACAAAAATAGAAAGAAACAAAAAAAAAACATAATAGCTCATAGAGAATTCAAAGCTATCGCCTGATTGATTCTACTGTAGAAACACGAGCATGAAAAACGAAGACTGTTCATCAGTTTGCTACTTGTTAAAGATCGGGATCTGGTCGCTGGGCTGGCATCTGCATTCATAGCTTTATCATCACTGTGGATTCTTGGCTGTCTTTCTGTTAGTATGCTGTCTGTGCAGATATTTGCAAAAACACAAAGCGTTTCTGGACGCAGTTTGCACTTTCCTATCATGCTTTTTCCTTTTGTGGAATAAAAATAAAAGTAATGTCCATATCCCTGCTTCTGAAAAGCTGCATCGCTGTTTTGCTCCACCATTTTTCATTTCCAATTTTACATCAGCTAAAATCAGCTTGTTGTCGTGGAAGTGGACAGGAAGACAAAAGCGTGTTTGTTCAATGTTTGTGAAAACACACAGCGTTTATTTTGGTGTGGCAAGTTTCAAGCTAACATATCTCAGCCTGGTGGCGACCACCCTCCTCTGGGTACCGGCATCACTAAAATAGTTATAGCCTGATTACCTGAGTGGCCCCAGCTGCGCTGCCCGCTGCACCAGCCCTGCAGACCACACCTCCACTACTTTTGTATTCTTTCTATCCACCCGACATGCAGATAACTGAAACACCTTTGTAAATAAAGTAACAACATAATTGTAAATGTAATCTGATTACTGAATTTAGCACATTAACGCTTTACAGTGCTGCGTTACTGTAAACATAATTACATGTTTTCTAATCTTGAGCCTACTATGTGTTTTTTAAACACATGGGTTGCAACAGAAACTAAGTGGGCGAGCTGGCTTTGCTGACCTGTAACCATGAGCTGAGTTTGCTAAGCACAATATTATCAAAAGGCACACGGCCACACAGACAGTTTCAGATTATATAAGCCATATTTCTCAGCAGAACAAACACTGTCTTACGATAGCATGGAGTAACACCATTTAGGAAGAAAAAAATTACACTTCTTTTGCACTCTAGGTATCATACTGTCATGTCAAACTTTTGTTTTATTCATAAAATCATATTCAAACTAAAGCAATAAACCTCTGTCCTTATTCAGTGCAGGTAAAAAAGCATTTTGAGGAAAACTCTGGATCCAAGAAGACATGATGCAAAAAAAAAAAAAAAAGATGATCATAATCAGGCATGCTTTAAATCTTCTACAGAGAAAGAATAGTTCTCTCATTCAGTCATGGCTGCTTTGGCAAATTACACTATCTTTTCCTTTGAGAATAAGGCTCCATAATCTTGGAGCAACAAGATGCTCTCCCACTGAGAAGTGAGACTGTTCACAAATGTTGCAAGCGTCTCGATTTGTATGCAGGCCTTGTTTCAGCTTCTTTTCTCCAACACAGAGTGTTCCATGGGAGGCACTCATTATGTTCCATAACACCAAAGTAGACATTAAATTCAAAGACCATGTGTCTCGGATACAGCAGAATTCAGCTGTTTACACCTTAGCTCCAAGTATTTTCTGGGAAATAATAAAAAAAAGCTATAAAATCTTAACAATATTAAAAATACATATCATGTCTATACAATTCCTGAAACTACTTTCTAGCGATATATAAAGATGTGAATTGTCATGAGAATTTGCATATTAATGGGGATTGACCTCACAGCGCATGCTCATTCAGTGGTGCTAGTTTCTGTCATTATGCAAATGTTTCTATGGTTTCTAAGTTTATAAGGTCGGGGAAACCTGCTGTCAGCTGAGACTGAAGAAGTCACTTGGATGAGTGACGAAACGTTTCTCCCATTGAAAACGTTACGTCAACAGAATCAACCTTTTGGGATAAAGAGTTAGTTTTATTCCATTCTCTGTCGAGATGATCTGGCACTGCTTCAGTAATGTTGACATCAGGGCTATGGGGAGGCCAATCCATGAGTATTCTATTGTGTGTTTCTCTACACAGATACGACTTTACTACACTGTCACTGTGTTGCCAAATGTGTTCCAGCATTGCATGGTTGATAGAAATCTGCTTCTCAGTGCTCACCAATTTTTTACAAGATCTCCAATTCCACTGGCTGGAATAAAGCCCTTAACAATGACAGAGCCTCCACTGTTTTTTACAGATGGCTGTTGTACCCCTCTCCTGACATTCTCTGTACATATTGACATAAATTTGAATAAAAAAAATTTCAAATTTAAATTCATCACACCAATAGCTCTTTAGAAATTTCTTGGGGACCTCCCTCTGTTGTGGGAATCACTTTTTATCTCTGTCAGACTGTTATCCTTCGCCTTTTTTTTCATAGATGTAAATTAAGAATTTAACTCTGACAACAATCCTCAAGAAATGCTAAGCATTGTTCAAATGAACATTTGATATAATATTTACTAATTAAAACATTTCTTTTAATTAAAGTACTACCGTTATTTTTTTACATTTTCTTTTCAAGTTACTGTAGAGCAAATTATTTCATCCGGGCATAGTTTGTCTGAAGTGAAAATGTAAAAATGACAAGTCTACTGTGTTTTTGTTCTGATGAAACCCAACAAACAACTTCCTCCTTCTCCTGCTTGTGGGAAAAATCATTATCTAATGAGAGCAATGTTTGGGGAAGCTGGAATTAGCTCAATTAATATTTTAAAACCACTTGCACCAGCAGCTATTTACTAAGAGCTACTTGCAGAGCGGCTCAAGAAGAAAGAAAAAAAAAGTGGTGGGGTGCACTGTGGGGAGTTGAGGCGTGTCACTTCTCAGTCTCATGTAAAGTTGATTTCCTTAGCACTAATCTTTGAGAGACAGATCTGGGATTAGAGAATCAGGACCATATCACCAGGTAATCCAGCTTGCGTCTCAATGGCAGAGGTCACGCAAGTCAGCGTCTGCTGCTAAATACGGCCTCCAGCTGGTGTTCTGCAGAATGGCAGAAAGAATCCGGTGAGATAATCGTCTCACCTACTCTAACAAGCTGTGTTTGTAGGTCAACTCACTGGAACAGGTCGCTGAGTTATGAATACTCTGAAAGTTAAAATACTGCTTTGTAGTCTCTTTTTAGATTACCAGAAGGTAAAATAATTGTGAGATAACGCTGCGTTTATTTTTCTATGCTTGTTGATTTATTTTTTTTATTTAAGAAAAAAAGTAAGTATTTTAAAAGCATATAAATAACGAGAGAAGTAAGGTTCCTCTTTACACTGCCCAAAAGAACCATGTCTTACCATAGGGTCAGAAGGAATTGTGTCCCTACCACCATATTTAACAAATTCAGACCTCCAGACATCACACTTACAAACTAGAGGCTCTCTACAGAGTGCATCCAAGATTGGAGAATCACATAATCTTTACTGTGAACTCCCATGTCAGTTGCTGTTACACCTAGCCCAATCAATACTATCCACCCATAACAGCCCTCCAGCGTTGCATGCTGACCCATGGAGGCAGAGGCAGTTACCTCTGAGGTTGATATAGAAGTTGAAATACATCTTTTGTTCATACCATATCCTCAACTATGAAAGAGCCTTTCAAATGTAACACTTCCTCATTTTCACCTTTTAAGTGTGACATGAGAAGTCTTAGAGAAGATTTACTTTGTCGCAACGAATCTATGAAAGGAAGTAAATTATTCTACTTTCTGTGGTGTCCATTTCAGTCTTTTTCCTTTTCATAGTTTCATAGTAAAGTTTCAGAGAATTTGACATAATTTTCATTTAAGTTGTTTTTGAATTGTGGTTCTTCAAATATCAATGCAACCCAGTAAACTTGTATCATAAGTATGATAGGAATCTAGCAGACGAACTGCAAACTCCTGTTAGATATGAATAATAATGCCATTATGTTCATGCTTCTTATTTTAAATAAACCTCTGTTTATCTGTGCAAGAATCAGCACATTATTCAACCTCTGTCTCGAATTGTCCAGTCAACCTAAGAGGCCATAAGAAATCCCCGTCTACCAACTCCAAATTCCACCCCTAGAATTTACATTCAAATTACAGATTTGTTGAGTAATCAGAATCCACTCCATGACTCTCGCCCCAAACAATGCAATGAGAGGTAACTGCTGAGCAGAGTCATTTGGAGTCCAGTGTGCCAATACAGCCTTTGCAATGCAAGGGCAACATCTTAATCTCTTACCTCATTAAGTTGTATAATGTGGAATAAAATTCTCATTCCAAGCACAGGAGAGAAGAGTTTAGACTCCAGAGTCCAGTGTTATTTCCAGTCACTGTGGTGGAAAAATCCCACATGGACATCAGCAGGTGCATTGTGTGAAAAGCAACACACAGCAAGTGTAAGACACTTTTATCCAGGCTTGACGTTATTAGCTGATTAATCCTTTCTTATTAACTCAGGGAAATAAACAGATAAAGAGATTGCTGTTGCATGATTGATTTGTAACAAATCATTATTATCTTGTTTTTTTATCGTTTTGTTTGTTTATTTTTTTGGTACAGATCTCTGAACTTTCAAAATGTCATCACTGTAATCTTTCTAACCAGGTGGCAGCATTAAAAAAAAGAAAAAGAAGGAACAAATACATCCACTGGAGAAATACAAACAGTGAGTTTGTTTGTGAACATAATTTAGTTCTGTAAAATACAAAGCCAAATTGGAAAAAAAATGTAGCTAACATAACATTACTTTCCATTAGTAGGTTACATGATAAATAAATAATAATAATAATAAATATATATGTAGGTACATTACTATCCAGCTCTTTTCTTAACCACCTGTCGAGCTTGTGGTCAAGTGTGGGCAGGGGTGTAGCATGGCACCTGGCCCATGAAATATGATTGCCTCCCTCTTTGGTGTTTAACTGCAAGTATTTTAAAAACTTTGTACTTTGTTGAAATATTTCAATGTCATCTGCTTCTACACCACTTTACTTTGGGTGTAGTTGTTCTTCTTTGTACTCCATGCTACTTACTTTAAAACTTTAGTTAGATGGTGCTGATCAATTGCATTATTATAGATCAAGCTACCGAGCAATATACAAGTAATTAAAAACATCAACGGCTGCAGCATTAAAGTAATATGAATGTCAGTGAATCAATAATTATGATTCAATTTTGATTCTGGTGAGTATCATGATATCAGGAGTACAGTGTGTCATTCCATTTAATAATTGTTACTTCAAATATACTCGTTCACTATGAATCAGTAATAAATCTACTTAAGTAAAAGGTTGAAATACTTTAACAGTTTGCAAACCAAATATCCAACACAAGATCGTGTTTAAATTCTTATGTAGATCCACCAGGTACCGGTCTTGTACGTTTATTATATTTTTGATAAATATTCAGATTTCTTGGGTACCTCCCTCTGTTGTGCTCTTGCCACCCCCTGCAGGGCGCACCTTAAAAGGACCTTTACAGCCAGTTTAAAATGACCAGTTAACATGGTCATACACATGAACTGTGGGAGGAAACCCATATATGTTCAGGGAGAACCTGCAAAGAAAAAAAAAATCATACCAGGTAATTCAATTTTCTTGCTATGAAGAAAAAAAAAGTAATTTCTATTAACATACACTGACAGCGCAATGTCAGCTGTATTTAAACTTTTCTTCTGTAATGGGATCCCATCAAACTACACTCAGGCTTCAGTGACAATTCATCCTGAGATATAGAATCTCTTGTCAAATATAATGGATTAGGACACAAATGGGCCATCTCATCGATCCAGTCTCAAGGGTGCTTTAAATTGTTTCACTACCACTTAAACACTATGGCAGTGAAAGCAAGAGAGAGCCTCCACTCACCCTAATATAGCCCAGCGATGGTAATTAACAAACTAGATTTTAAATCTCAGAGAGACCGTTTAGGATACTCCAGACAGCCTTTAGTCCAGACGCCTTAGATTTTTCCTGCTTGCATCGCCAACACTCTCTCCGGGGCTTTGCCTGCTCCAGAAATTTCTGTAGGAATGCCTACGCTTCGGCTCTGTCAGTCCCAGTGATCTTCAGGAGGAATGGCCCTGAAGAGATAAGGCAGTCGGACAATGAGCATGTCCACCTGGAAAAGCGAGATTCTCCATCACAGGGCCCAGGGTTACTAAGGTGTCAGTAGCTCTCCCACTGTGCTACAGTGAAGAAGTGCCATATCGTCAGTGGTCCTTGGCAGATACAGAAGACCTCCTGGCACAGCTATTGCCACTGACTGCAGTGTCTGATTTTATTCTAAAGCGAGAATCCAAAATTAAAGCTGCACTAAGCAGGAATGTTACATAAAAGGACAAAGTGTCACCAGTGGGCAGCACTCAAAATGAGACCCAGGAGAGGAGCAGTGCTAGCACTTTTTACTTTGTCTGGACCTGCTGTTTATGGTCAAAGCACTGCTACCTAAAGGCAATGCAAGTAAAAGCAAGCAAACTTTGTCAGTGGGTTTCATCTGGAGGAAAGACAGTTTATTTACTCTGCTGACAGATACATGGAAGAAAAGCTGTGATTATCCCCTTGCTAATCTGTAACATGTCTATTTTTTTTCATATAATTTGTGAACATGTGCCCTTACATATATTCTAATGGTATATTTCTTTCAGCAAGTTTAAAAAATATCCTCTTCCTTTCCATAGCAACCCCAACCAAGCACATTCTATTGTGGCACGGTGATGTCATAATTTGTCCAAGCATACTGAAAGCATACTGAAAATTTAAACTGCAGGCCTTTTAAATAAATAAAAAATAATAATAATAACAACATAACTAGTGTGTGGTCCTTTGATCATGTCAGCAAACCAGCAGGACAGCTGAATGAGCCAAGACACCTAGACATAACTGGAGGAGAGGAAAGAAAAGGGAAAAGACTCAGATATAACATAAACAGAGTTATGAGATTGTATTGTGGGCCACTGATTGCAACACTTATGGTGGTAAAGAAATTGTTATCCAAGTGCTCTCCAAATGGCTTAGGTAGCGCCACTGTTAGCTAATGTTAGTTTACAACTGTTCTGACAATAACTGAACTCTGTGATTTAGCCATGCTGGTTTAAAGGATTTTGCACCTTATGGATTATGCTCATAATCCACATACCTAATTATATACTAGAGTGTTGTTGTGTCTTTCCTTGAAAACAAAAGTGTCCTGAACCATGATAAAATTCTTGAGCGAGGTACAAACCAGGCGAACTGAAAATGAAAGAGTGAAGTACAAACTTCACTAAATGGCCTCAACTGATAAGATTTTATTTTTTCCTCCGGCTGACATTCAAGCTGACATTTAACACTTTTTATTTCTTTAATTTCTTACAGAATGTGACAGGTGTCTCGCTCAACACCTAGAAACTCACTAGATGGGAAAAACTTCCAGCTAGTGCGCAGAAAGTTATCGCTACAGACAGAAGATTAGATACCAGTGTATGTCAAGCAAGCATTAATGGTTATTTGATATAAATCCGTTATTTTTTATTCTTGAATGTATTGGCTCAACATCAGACTGTGCACTGGAGCTTGGGAGAAGTTTTATTTGACACTTCAGCAGTATATAAATGGACTGGTCAAATATTAGTCTTCTAAAGTTTTGGCTGAACTTTAACCTCCTAAGACCTGAACTTTTCCACGGCATTTTTAATTTCTCTTTGATATTTGGGCTGATTGGGACCTGATGAATGTAAAAACAAAGAAATAATAGATTTTTTATTTTACAGAATTTTTGTTTCTAAGAAAAATGAGAGCCACATATGAGGATATTCGTTTAAAATGTCGATAGAACAGTAGCAGTATAACGTCCTCGTAAGTGGATATCAGGCCCTTGTAGAGCAAAATTGAGTATTTTGGTCTAAATAACCCAAAATGTGATGTCCACATATGTGGACGCCAGGTCCCAGGAGGTTAAAAAAAACTGAAAAATAAGGGAATCAGTTACATTTTTCAAATTGCACCCTTAGAACAATTAACCAAAAAAAGAACAAAAAGAATAATAAATCAGTAGATACATCATGTTTGATCACTCATCAAGTGATTTCTATAAATGCACATGAATAAACATATGGGAAAATGAAAGAAAAATCATTATTGCTCACAGGAAGTCCCTTTTTTAGACAATCTTGACAACTTGTGATCAATGCCCAGGTGGAACGGTCGCTCAAAACTCTGGCTTTTGCTACAGTCACACTAGGGAAAATAGTGTTTGGAGACCATCTAAAAACCAAGATTATTGCTAATGTGTGCAGTGAATTTGGATGTTGTTGCCTTTGAAATGGTTGCTTCACAGACAGGGACCAGGTTTGTGAGAGCCAGTTCACTTTTGTAAGATTTCTTTGAGCCAAGATGGTGATAAAATGGTAAAAATCTCAGGCTGCTACCAGTTTGTGACTGATTTACAAACCGAAAAAACTCTGAATGCAAGTAATGAATGTGAATTTCTGTGCATGCAGATAGCAACAGAATTCAGTCAGAATCTTGTATAGTTGAAACAGAAAGTCCGTCACAAAGAATGACGTAGTTGCTATAGATATTTGCAATCGGTTACTGAATGTGGAAAAGCGAGGAGTCTGCTGCCCTGTTTTTTAGTCTTGTAAGACAGAGCCATTAGACACCACAGGTAATTCTAGTTACCGGTGTTCCAGTGAAGCATTCACAGTTCAACATTCAGAGAAAAATTAAATAGGACATGAGAAATGATTTATCTGGGGAAAAATACAAAACTAAAAGACAGCATGCAGCTGCCTCTGGAGCAATGTCCCCGATCAAGCGAGGATCCAGTTTAAGTTAATTTAGTTCATATTTGCCTGTTTAGGCACAATAGCTGTGGTGTGTCAGTGGTCCCTGAGGTTATTATGGGGGAAAATAATTATCTCCTATTTGGGGTGCTGACATAAAAAGTGACCACACGAGCAGTGCCACTGTTCATCTTTTGCCCTCAAATGCATACTGCATACTGTGTCGTAAACTAGATATTATTGTGATAAAGTTATTTTTAAAATGAACTGCCATAATATTTGCATCATTATCATAACAAAAGACAATTAAAATGACAGGTAATTAATAGATTACATAATTTGTTATGGCCTTGTCAATCAAAATGACAATGCGACCCTCTAAGGGCGTATCAGAATACTTACAGATGGGAGGTCTCAGAACTCAATTTCCTAAATCACACCTTCATTGATTTATTATAAGATACACTAAGAATTGTCATTTGTCATCTCTTGACAATTCCTGAGATTGCTAAATTATGAGACTCTTCAAAAGTTGTAATAACTGTCAACAACTAAGAGCTCTGAAAAGAAGCTAATTTATGAATCCAGAACAGGAATATACCTTGTATATATGAGCAAATGGTCTTTTCCCTTTTCCTGGGACTATCTCACCTAATGGAAAAAGGACAATGCTTTAAACTTAAGCAGTTAAGAGCAACAAGAGACAAAAATAATACAAAAACAAATAAATACATAGAATAAGATTAAAAAGATAAGTTTTATATTGCATACTGCATAGGAGCTTTCATTCCTTCAGACCTTCTCACAGCAACAAAAAGAAACCTTGACTTCAGCCTCAAAGGCTGATAGAGAAAGATCATTAATTATTTTAGAGAAGCAGTTGTTGCTGACCACCAGTGTGGGAGGAGTTATAAAGCCATTTCCAAACTATCTGAAGTCCATCATTCTACAGTGAAAATAATTATTCACCAGTGGAAAACATCTCAGCTTCATCTCAGACCCAGCGGGCCTCAGTTAGCATGTTAAATGTTAAAGTTCATTACAGTACAATTAGAAACTAGAATTACAAGAATGTATGAGTATTGCTTATTTGGAGGAGTTACCTTTACTTCCTAAAAAGAACATAAGAGCACAGCTTTGGTTTGCAAAAGCTGTATCTGAATGAATCACAAGACTTCTAGGCGATTTTAGCCCATATAGTTGCATTCAGAGAAAACATAGCACTGTTACACCTCACACCAACTGTCAACTATGGTGGTTGAAAGATGACAATTTGGGTTTGTTTTGAAGCCACAGGGCCTGGGAAACTTTCAGTCAGTGAGTCAGCCATGAAGTCATCTATATACCAAATCATCCTACAGTCAAATGTGATCTGTCTGACAGTTAAAGCTAATTTCATCATGCAATAGGAGAATGATCCCAAGCACATGAGCAACAGAATGACTGAAAAAGAAAAGAATCAAGGTATTGTAAAGGCCCAATCGAAGTTCTGAGCTCAACCAGTTTGAAGTGCTGTGGGGGGAAAACTTAAGAGAGATGTGCTGAAACACATCCCCAAAAACCTCAATGAACAGACAGTGCTGTGAAGAGATGTGTGAGAGACTGATAGTCATATGAAAAACAACTACTTAAAATCATAAAAGTTGTTCTACAAGCTATTGAATCATAGGGGGTATTTAGTTGTTTACATACATGTTTTTGCTTTTCGCCTCATTGCCTCATTAAGTCCTGGTATGATTCGGACTATGTTCTGATATGTAAAACATATCAATTGGAAGGGGTACTTTCTTTTTACCATGACTGTACTACAAAATCATCCATGAACCAATGAACTACATAAGGCAGTGTAAGTAGGAACACTTTTCACAATGTCCTTGACTGAACATTATTATGAGCGCAAAATAGCCTTAAAACCTAAAGTAATCTGACGTTAGAAGGGCTGAAAAGAAAATCCAAATTAAGATGAGAAAACCTCACTAGCTTCAAAGAGTGTGTCATCTTCCCACTGACTTAGCTGGGTGTCCAAACATTTACTCACTCCACAACTATGACTTCTTTTTCTTTTTATGTTCATAAAATACAACAATGTATTATCATAATGTATTGTTGCATTAGGTTGCAATTTTAACTTTAAAAGTCAACTGCACTGTCCAAACAGCTTCATCGGTATCATTTCCATATCACCTGTTTGAGTAACAGCAATTAACAAAGTGCAATTAGACAGCAAACTCTTTTACTTCCTTATATTTTGTTTTCCAAGGAATCATAAAAAGAACATAAAAGACAAATTCTGCAGCAAAATGTAATTTAAAGCAGATTCCTTCTGAGCAGCAAGAGTTCAAATGTTAATTCAAAACACACAAAAATACAAATAAGCAAAAAGAAAAATCTTGGGAGCATGCTGAATCACTAATAGCTTTAAGCTCTTTTTTTAATTGTCTGAAGTTGTGGCCAAGTAATTTCTAAGCAGTTACCATCTTTCTCTTTGGTCAGAAACGGGCTGGAGTTAAAAACAACAACAACAACAAAAAAGACACTGTTGCCTGCTGCTTAAATCACACCAGATGGCGCAAGATGCGACACAAGAAGTAGGTAATCTGGATTTATGACCTTGGACATGTGCTGAGTGCAGGGGCATCTGTTGTGATGAAAATGGCAGCTATTTTAATGAAAGCTGGAACTATGTGCTTAGATCTCATAGAGGGGAAGCTGTAAAATTACAGCACATTACACCAAGGTTACTCCTGAAATAACCCCGTGTTTGGCCTTGCAGACATAGAGCAGCTTTGAATCATATTCAAAAGTTGTCAAACTGCACCACGATGCTTCTCTGACACCTTTCAAAAACATCCGAGTTCTGGAAAGAGCCAGCTATAATAACAAAAATCATCACCATCACCATCATTAAAGTCTTCGACTCTATTCATATGGCAGAACTGGAATGCTCTTTGTGCCTGGTGTTGCATGCCTTACACCTACCGCTTTCTCCCTCACTGGTATCTTCTTTAACTGGGCATGGTTAAACAACAGTCAAATTCTGGAGAGCAAAATGATACAAAATGAGACAAATGTGTTCTGTTGAGTCTGTTAAAAACAAATGACATCTCTTTTATTAAAAATAAATAAATACACTCCCTTCTTTTGTAATCACGATTAAAAAAGAAACTTCCTGGCCATGCACAGATGTCTCTTAGCAATTTGCTTCACAAAAGAAAGACTTTTAAAAAAGCCAACAAACCAAACATAACTGATAGGATCGCTTGCTTGACTCCGATTTTACTGTAATGTTCTTGTTTTAAGGGTTATTTCTACCTTTTCAGATAATGATGGTCCGGTTAAACACCTAAAATATTTTCCTGAGCTGCTGCTGCTACCAGAGAGATGACCTGATTTGTCTCTTCATACTTTTTTGCGATGCAACATTGCATTTCAGCATGTCAGCCTTAAACACATTATCCTCGTTCTGACGTGATGAGGAAGGATTTAACTAGACAATGAATCAGAGGCTCCCTAATGAAGGTCTTGCATGAAGAATAACCTGTAGCAGGGAGATGACAACTATGCTGGTTGTGATACTGCATGTGCACCGCTGATAATGGCCTCTTTGCTCCTATGGGAGGACTTTTCTGTCTTAAAAAAAAGAAAGAAAATGTGTTAATATTGTTTTGGCATGAAAAAAATAGGCTTATAAGTTAGAAAGCACTTTTAATTCCACATAGTGGGGAATGTGAATTCTCATTTTGTCCAGTTGAGTTGTGCTTAAAGCTTAAGCTTTATGACTAATTGGTTGTTAAACGAGTCGAACACAAACAGATTCTGTTGTTTTCCTGCCCCCTCATCAAGGGAAGCGACAAATGCAAACAACATCATTCATTTGATGTGTGATTGTTTGATTCAGAATGGGGTGCCTCAATCAGAACAAAGCCAAATCCTCATTAGTGATCTGAGCTGTCAGCTCCAACAAAGTCATTTCCCACATTAACTTGTAAAACAGTCTGTTAAGTCAAGGCTGCTAGGTGAATAAGAAAAAAAAGCCTTTTTCGACCCACAGTCGCACAATCCAACATGACATATTTGTTAAGGATTCACTGCAAATATATAACTAAAACTCCTCCTGTGTGAAATGTTGCACATTATCACATAGGCGCTAGGTAAACTAATCCAATTTAGAGCTGACACGGGAAATGATGAATAAATGTTGGTGATAAGATGCCCGGCATGATTTCCTGAGAATAGATAACATTTAAACAGTTTTTTTATTCTGTGATAACACTGCAAAACTAAAGGATGACTGACACATTTAAATGTTGCTACAAAAATGTCAGATTACCTAATCCATATGGATAAAAGTACTGAGCAACCTGCAGATTAAATGCCATATAACAAAGCTAGTGGTGCACATTGTTCTTTATTTTTTATTTAACTGCAAGAGAAGATTTGCAGTTCTGCAGTTATTGAGTCAGCAGAGCATTGGTGACTCTTATGCATTATACACCTCAGCCTTTGTGACCCTGAAGGCCTTTACACACAGTGTGAAATTTGTGCAAATGTTTTGAGGGTTAAAAATATTTTTTAGATTCAACTATTAATGCAGCCCATGAATCAGACCGTGTGATTTTGAAGGGCGAACTTACAGAATTTGTTTTATTTTAGTTTTTGATCAAGTTAGACTTTTCTGATTGTATGAATAAACATACCTGACCAATCAGACAACAGCATTTTGCAACAAGTGCCCTCGTAGCTCAAAACTGGTACTGAATATACAGTTATATGGAAATAGTGAAATTATTCTCCAGTAGTTTATCTCAGACACTCAACTAGATGTTGCTCCAGGTCAATCGACTCGCTGAAATTATTTCTCTGCCTCCTCAGATCTGGTCCCAACTCTGCCAACAGGAGCTCAAACTGCCCCACTGACATCTGATATATGTATGAAAGTGGTCGTGATACAGCTTCAACTACTGGGTCAAACTGTGAAATTCTTCCTGCTGCTGCCAGTGTGTCTTTTGAGGATACCATTTTGATAAAAATGCAGAACTTTTGGTGTGTATATACAACAAGATTGGGTCCAAAATATTCAGAATTGTTTCCTAAACCGAAGTTAAAAGATGTTTTGTCATTTCGTGCACCTCTGAGACTAAGATCATCTTTATGCTTCCTCACTCCAAAAGCTTCACAAAGCTACAAATTTTGTTGTTGTCCGTCTGGATAAGTGTGGACCACACACTTAGGAACTTTCAACACATCAAGATTATCGGTTACATTTCTCTGCTGCAACACAGGGTCTTGATAATGTGTAACTCAAAGGTACTGAGTCCAGTGCAAGTGACAACACTTTTACTCAGAAGAAAATGATCTAAAGATGGCAGGTCATGGATCCTGACAGATTAATGCCCTTGGATCTATCAAGTCACTATCAGCCGTCCCAAGTGAGATATGAAGCTTTTATGCAATCAACAAACTTGAATAGAAAACAGTTTTCCTGACACAGAGCAAAAAAACCCCCATTGTCATCCCGTCAAATTGAATCATAAAGCTCGTTGATACGGCCATCCATCTTTTACTGTAGAGCTCTAGAGTTTAAGTGCAACTATCCTAATTCACTATGTCCAAATGGTAGCCAAGTGTTTTACCATTTTGTAATTTTTCCAAAGGCTGGCTTGTTAAGATTGCTTTAACCACTTAGAGCCTGTCACATATGCCTCTTTCTCTCTCTGATGATGATGAACGTGAGCAAGTGTGAAAACTAATTTTTTGCTCTATCTTGTAACCAAGCAGGGTATATTTTCCATTTCTCTCCCCACTACTGTATTCTGGATACATGCCTACTACCCATGTCCTGAGCTGTCACAGCAGATCCCTCAATCTTTTTACCCTCTTTGAAGAGCAATTAGTGTTGATGAAGATCCAATGCACGCAGTGGAACTGAAAATCAAACCGGAGCAAAGTCAATTTGATTTAATTTGTAAAAATGTAACTGCGAAAGCAGCAGCATCTCAAGTCATCCTAGCTTTAATTGTGACATTTCTTCTTCTAGCAAAGGAACCACATTGATTATGGAACATTCACTGTCATGAGCATCTAGTAGGATTTTCAGAATGTGTTTGCCAGCTGAATAGAGGGATAATGATACCTATTTCATAATATCTGGACAGTGACGACACCACTGTTTGACATATGCTTGAAATTACTTTTAAAAGGGCAAACAAACTCGCATATGCATGCTATCTGGTGCACATCCTGCTACAAGCTGCAGTGGTTACCAGACAGCTAAATTAGTGCTTGATGCAACTTAATGTAGCCTCCCTAAAGAGGCTGAGTTTATATTGACAATTTGTTAATCAAATTAGAAAATGGATTATGCGCAGAACATCTGGTCTTTGTAATAACACTCATTATTAAGCTCCACTGTGTAGCTGTGGGCACGCTGTTCAAGCACTTACATTGCTGGTGTCCATATCTCAGTGCCAACATATGAGCTCAGTGGTTGTGATGCTCAACATTCTTGTCACTTCACCTTGTCTTTACTCTGTCATGAGATTTCCTTTTATATATACACGTTTCGAAAAGGAAAAAGAAAATCAATTGAATATTTCATTTTTTCCCCTCATATAGTGAGAGATGGCACATTTCAATCTTATGGCTGGCCCCTCTGAGAGCTTATCATCGCTGATGTATAAACTTTAGTGTAATTTAATGAAAGCCATTTTTTCTCTCTACTGTGTGGCACATAGCTCAAGTGCATTATGTTTCACCCAGTCTGAGAATCACAATCTCCATGCAAGTCTGATTGTTTCTCCCAGGGGAAAGAAGGCATCTCGTAATAATGCATCAAAATGCCCCTTCTTGCAAGTAGCTGCTGACCTGTATGCCTCTATGTTCTTTGTAGACCAGTTTTTGTATTTATTAACATCATTTACCATCATTAAAAACCACTCATCTGTGTTTTTTTTTTCACTTAAAAATGTAAAAGCAGCAAACCTGTCCAAGGGCAATACGGCACATTTTTAAAAACCATACTGTATTTACGTTGCTCTGTAGAGGTAGCACTGGCATTTATATAAAATCTGAAAAACTCGTAATGTTTTGTGGTTAGCAGGCCCTCCCAAAACCATGACTGTACAGTTAATATTACTTCAGATCGTTGGCATGAATGGAAATCTTCCCAAGATTGTAGCGTTGCATTGCTAATTGCATCCAAACAAAATAAAGATTTAAAGTAATTACATTTTGTACCGCTCTCTTCTCTTATTTAGCATCAGCGGTGCACACTGACAGTCATAAGGGGACTTACAGCTGGGATTACCAAAGTAAATCAGAAAGCTTCTTAGCCCCAGGACTTCTGTGACAGTGGTAGCACTCTGAAAATTTGTCTTCTGTTGTGTGTAGTGTATGTGCCAATGTGGAATTGTTTGTGCTGCAGAGACTCAGTTGTATTCTGTTTTCACTCAGTTTTCTTCTTTTTTTAACTATTTGTGTTCTATTACTTCATAATAGAACCTTCAAATTTGACGGCTATGTCTTCCCAGCTAACGTCACAAGACTAAATGTAACAACCAATGTAACTATTGTATACCTGTAATTTTATATGCACAATAAATTACCCAGTTTATTTAGAAAAGAGTATTTCCAACTGCAGCCTTTTTTTCTTTTTTTAATACATACTACCCCAAAAAACCAAAACAACACCAGCTGCTGTTCCAGTGGAAAACAGATTGTTACATGGAATTTCACATTAATACGTGCAGTGTAAAATGCTCATCTATTTTGGGTTTGTTCATATACAGATGAAGCCCAATATTTAAAGCAAAAAAAAGGAACAAAAGAAGAAGTGTCATCTAACAATTTAGTTGTCCAGCAGCTTCTCTACACCCGTTGAATTATTAATCATTAAACATCTATGCCCAATAAGGAGCAAACTTATATTTCTAAATCAGCAAACTCCCATCTCATACTGGGAAGGCTAGAATACATATCATCAGTTCACGGTTGTTTGGAGCCCATGAGATTCTGAGTGAAAAATGAGAAAATGAGTAGGCGATGTGGCCGATGCGACCCTGACTGGGTTTGTGTGGCATACCAGATGATCCCCATCATCATTCTCCTGTTAGTGTAATTGGAGTCGGTGAGTAGCTCTGGATCGATTTGGTCTTTTCTGAGCTGTGCCTGCATTGTAAACAGACCTGCAGGGCAAACAGGCCTTCTGTCTTTCTGATTGTTAACTTAAATCACCAATCCCACCCTTTAAATCATCCCATTGACCACCAGTTTGATATTATTTTGTAGCAATTAATAATTTAATTCTGTTGGACCACCCTGGTTCAGTAAGCCTTTGGAATCACTGGAATCTGTGTTTTTGCACAAAAACCACAGGACCGCTGAGGGACTCAAAACCAGAATGCATTTGCATGAACTGCTGAGGTTTTTGTTAGTCCTACTGCGAGCTGATGAGACTTAGGCTCTGACAGCCTAGGGTCTTGAAGCTGAGCTGAGGTCTTATTGACATGGAGCACGCAGCTTTGCTGTGACCGCCACCGCGGCGGCCGAGCTGATCCACCGACCCTGCCGCAGAGACACAGATGCCAATGTTTAAGAACACAGCGGGAAGCAGTGGAAAGAGGGGGGAAGCTAAACTAGTGCCAGAGAGCAAACAAGCAGACACAGGGAGAGAAGAGTTCTTAATTCCCCCTCTCAGGAATTTGAATTCAAAAACCAGTCAGAAGCTACTAGTGAAACAAAACTTCCCAAGAAATCTTTAAACACCGATCAGACTTTTGCCACACATAAATGAAAGGTTGTGTGGAATCTGAGGTTTTTAGCCCACAATAAGGCCACATTTGCAGGTTAAGACATGCTATGGATTTTCAACTCACCCGCAAAAACACATTTAATGTCACTTGCAGGAGCAAACACGATGGGGAGAAAACAGGAGAAAAAGAAGAGAAATTCTGGTGCCTGCACAAAGAAAAGTGTTTCAGTTCTTGACAGCATGCCAATTTTTTTCAGCCGTCTTCATCACTGATGTTTTCCTTGCACAACAAATGTATTCTGCATTGTGAGTACAAAACGCCACTTTGAAAGGAACACAAGCACCGATGAAACATTATGGTGAGTAATTGGACAAAAATGTAAACATGGCACCATCAATGTTTTCTATTCAGTTTCTGTGGCATCCTTTAATGTGATGTCCGTCACTGGGCATAAAGTTTAGAAACATGTTTGAGGTTCTACTGTGTATGCAGAAATTACTTTTTCTATGATCAACAATTTGCTGGAGATTGTGGAGTGGAAACACATGTCAAAGGCATGACCACGTGATGAAGAGAAAAGGTTTGTCAGCATCCTTCAATTCATTTTATTCTTAACTTAACTGAATATCTAAATAGTGGTACACTGCTGCAGGCGAATGAGATTGTAAAAGTCATTGCCACTTTAAAAAAATGTAGTCAGATTGATTGTTGCTTAGCAGGGTACTATAATCAGCCTCAGGTTCACTGTAATTTATTGTTATTATTCTTCACAAAGATAATTCCCACACTTGATTAATTGCTTTGTTAATTCGATTTTTATCTAAACAATTACAGTCACAGTTGCCGTCTACCTTTCTGTCAGTGCAAACTGCATTAGTACTGACCCATGCTGACAGTGAGAAACATCGATATAAGTCAACTAACTGACCTCATGTCTGGGCTTTGTTTTGTGTGTTTATGTTTCCATCTTACACTTGAAAACACTCCAGCTCACTTTCTGAATGAATGTAATTAGGTCCTTTCTTGTCATGTGAAGAAACAAAGGACAGACACTTGAAAAATAGCTACCGGCATTGTTCATAACAAAGAGCAATCATTTCTTTGTACTGAAGACCGACCAAAATGCTTTTGAGCTACAAACAAAAAGAGGAAAATTGGTTACAGTGCCATTTTCACCACAGTCAAACGCATCAAGAAGCTAAATGAGGATAGGCATGAAAGACATGTTGTAATAAACTCCAGATGTCCAGCACCTTCTTGTTTAATGGTGTAAAAAGCTGCTGTTCTGTCTGTTGCTGCTGGGGTGACAGAAATACTCACAAAGTGTCCTTTAGTACTCGTCACTAACAGAGAGAAGAACTGCACACAAAACAACTTCACCCGATTAAAAAAAATAAATTAATTAAAAAAGAAATCCCAGAAATAATTCTTCCTCTTATACTCGCTAAGTACGATCAAAGTAGACAAAAGGCTACATTTGTTCCCGTATGGCCTTCATATTCTCTTTTAATTGCCCAACAACCAAAAACATCTGAAATAATCTAAAGGATGCTGTGAACTCTAATTCTTGTCTTATAAATAGATTGATGTTAATAGCCTTTTTTAAAATAAAATAAAAAAAACAAAAACATTTGCATTGTTTGGATTTTTAGCTCGGATTGAGCAGCTGAATGAAAATTTTTGTCATACAGGAGACTCTGATGTCCTACAGTGATAGAGCTGGATTTCCTATTACGTTGTGCTGGCTCTGTTTCACTTGAATTGATTCAATATGCAAAGGCCCTTTGAGAAATCAGACAGCCTGTAGGGTGTGTGCCATGGTAATGTGGCCCTGAATGAAAAGCATGAAAAGCATGATTATGAAGCTGGTAATGCAGAGCACACAGAAAATGACTGTCTACTGTATCTGACCGTCAGTGTATCCACTGTATTTGCCTCCCTGTCCTTCTCTCATTTCTCTCACCTTCACCCTTTCCCTTTCATACATCTCATATATTAATTGCACTTTTAGGTGGGACATTGACCTCAAGTCACCATCCTTGAAAAAGCTGTGTCTACAGAGTCCCGCTTTTTTAGTCGCTACCAATACATTGTGTGTGGGAAGGGATGGTTATGGCTCTTCTAGTCCTTGCCACCATATTTATTAAAATATGCTAAAACCCATGAGAATAAGTGATAGTCTTTAATACTGCTAAACAGATGTCTTGGTTTTTATGCTTTAAAAGGTATACTCTATAAATTACAGTACTGCTTTGGATCAGCTGATCCAATCCTCATTCTGGTCCATCAGAAGGAGGATTTTTCATTCTTTATTCCCATTTGAGTCAAATGTGTAGCTACAGACAAATTGCCTATTGTAGGATATGTGTGTGTGCTAATATAGAGTTTTCAGTTTCAGAATTATTCTGTAAAATATGTTCTAATTATTTCAGTGTGGAAGTTATCACATACATAATAGTCCAAATATGAATTGGATTGATTTGGAGTGGCTATAATTTCTACTTCACAAAGGTGTGAGGAGTTTCTCACATCTTTGTTTGACCAGTGGTGCAACCTGTACACTTAGCTTCCAGGGATAAGTCACAATTGTTTTTTGTTACACAGTGGTAGTTACCCTAAGAAAGCTAATAGTCTGGTACAGTAGTCATCTAATGTCAGTGAAATCATGTAGGGCCAAACTTGAAATTAGGAACACATTTCTAGAGTCTTTCATTTTAACTAAAAATGCATTATTGATCGGACCTGAGCCCTCGTAATGTTTAAAGATGCTTTTAGTGGACAGGGTGTATTAACATTATACTTTTAAAAGTTTCTAAACAAGTTTTAGTCTTTTATGATGGTTTGCTGTAGTGTTTCACCCATCTATGAAATTTGGGGAATGTATCGTCATAACTGACATTCTGTAGTAGGAGCAGGGAGCTGACAGAAAATAACCTGGAGAAGCAGAGTTATATGCACCAAAGAGAAGCAGAAGTCAGTAGAAGCAAGATAGAATACTTGTGTGTGAATGAGAGGGACTGGAATTCCAAGGAGTAGAGATTGTAAAGATGGACGTGTTTAAATACCTGGGGTCAACCATCTAACGCAACAGACAGAAGATATGAGGGATGGAGAGGAGAGTGGAGGCAGGGTGGAGATAAGTGTCAGGGGTGATCTGCGACAGAAGGATAGCAGCAAAGTGCAAGAAGTAAGATGGCAGCGAGACCTGCTGTACTGTGTGATTTGGAGATGGTGGCACTAACAAAATGATAGGAGGCTGAGCTGAAAACTGCAAGATTTTTACTACGAGTGACCCAGATGGAAAAGATTAGAAATTAGTATATCAGAGGGACAGCTCCCGTGGAGTTTTTTGGGGACAAAGACAGGAGAGGCAATGCTGAGATGGTTTGGACATGTGCAGAGAAGAGATAATGGATATACTAGACAAAGGATGCTAAAGATGCACCTGCCAGGCAGGAGGAAAAAAAAGAGTAATATGACCACAGAAAAGGTTTGGGGATGCAGTGAAGAACATGCAGAGGATTGGTGTGACAGAGGTGGATAGGGTGAGATGGAAGTGGGCACCGTTGTGCTCCCTGAAAAGGGACAAGATCCTCACAACTAAAAATTTTGGGGGAAAAACAAATTCCTTCTACAGATGGGGAAACACAGTAACAGAGATAAAAGGTATCTAAACTTTATTTCAGTATTCATAATTCAGTACATATCGAATAACTGCACACACTCCAACTGCTATTATAAAGTTGCATAAACAGTGAACAGGATGGCTAATAGAATAGACAAATATATTAAATAGCCAAAGTAAAAGGAGAATGGTATGATTTTAATCATACTTTCAACTGGAGAACAATGTCATGGAAAACATAATAAGAATAGCAACTACAGCACACATTTTTGTTGTTACTAGCTTCTTCAAACAGACATATGCATTCTCATTGTGGAAACGACAACAAAGATACACAGTTGAAACCCACAAACCTAATCAGGTCACTTGTTAAACACAATGTGGGCCATAAATATCAGATTTGACCAAACAAATTGCATTCGATGAGAGTGTGAGCATCCCTCTCTCTCCCTCCGTCTGCATAGAATCTCAACAACAGTCCTCCTCTTCCACTCAAAATAAGAGGGAAATGAAGCCAACACTGTAAAGCAGGCATCCCAGCGGGCCCTTAACACTAGGAAGGCCCAGAGCCCAGCCATTTGGCTTTTCTACCTATAAAACCCGGAGAGTTGCCAAATGGCTTTTAGCTAGGCTTTAGCTTCAGCCAAGTGGAAGCTAAATTGGCTAGTCATTCATATGTAAATTGGGTTGTTACCTGGGAATTCTGGAGGGAGGGGAGTGGGGGTGTGTGATTGAGGGGTGGGGGAGCTGCTAAAAGCTGTGCACAGTCACCAACTTGGAGTGTTTCAGTTTGATGCATTCTCAATCATCCAGGGAAATAAATCTCCAAAAGTCACCAACTTGGAGTGTTTCAGTTTGCCATCTTAGGGAGAAATCAACACACATGGGTGTATGTCCTTTGTTGCTGAGATTTATTGATAAAAACGGTACAAAAAACCAACCATTTGTACACATTTTTACAAGCGCCGTGTTCCTTTGCGGACAGTGTACTCCCGAACCATCTGGTCCATCACATCCACGCCACACTTTGTTTTGTTGTAAAGGGTGACCGTGTTTGGCTTCCTTTTGGTAGTGTTATCAGTCTGAACCACGCTGTGCATGCTGCTAAGAATATAGACTGTCTTCTTCCGTTTGGCCGCATACGCCGTCAACGTGGCAGCAGAGGTTGAAAACACCTAAGAAATAAGATAAATTGTTATTTCCATAGCCCTTTTACACACAATGAAACACATAAACATAGAACCACAAAAGACCTGCAACATACCTGAGTGGTGAATTCACTGCGATCTGTCTGTCTAGTGGATTGAGGAATTTCCCTGCGAATCTTGTTGACTGTGCTGAGGATGGTGGTTTTCCGTCCAAGAAGTTTTTGCGCAAGTGAAAGCGATGTGAAGAAATTGTCCATGGTAACATTTCTGCCCTTGTCTAGGAATGGTTCCATCAGCCTCATTACTACATTTTCAGAAAGTCTCTCCCCAGTGGGACGATTGGGGTCCTTGCCAAGATATGGGAAGACATTGCAAATGTACTTGGATTTTAGGTCGCAGGCCACCCAAAACTTGATGGGAAAAGGGTGTGATCACATTGATGCCACAATGGACGACTGATCAAGCCCTGTCACCCTTTACAACAAAACAAGGTGTGATCACATTGATGCCACAATGGACGATGCCACAATGGACGACTGATCAAGCCCTGTCATCCTTTACAACAAAACAGGGTGTGATCACAGGGCTTGGCTTCCTTTTGGTAGTGGACAATTGATCAGGAAGCCAAGCCAAGGTAAATGCAGACTACAGATACCATGGCAGTGCCAGGATTGTGAGTGATTGCTGAAAATGTTGGAATGTACTCTCACTTTTTATTATTATTTGTAAAAATGTCCTCCCTAAGACGGCAAACTGAAACACTCCAAGTTGGTGACTGTGCACAGCTTTTAGCAGCTCCCCCACGCCCTCAATCACACACCCCCACTCCCCTCCCTCCAGAATTCCCAGGTAACAACCTAATATACATATGAATGACTAGCCAATTTAGCTTCCACTTGGCTGAAGCTAAAGCTTAGCTAAAAGCCTACCAGCCATTTGGCTGGTGGCGGGTTTTAAAGGTAGAAAGGTAGAAGCCTGGGCCTTCCTAGTGTTAAACTGTAAATGTTTTCACACTACGCCAGCTGAACCAGTGGTGTGCAGCCAAAGCGTGACATGCATCCTTACACAGTCACACTCGTGTTACACTGCAATCGGTGATATGTGGTGGTCAGGTGAGCAGGTCCTTAACCTTCAGACCGGCAGAAGATGAATGGTGTTGTGAGAAAAGGCTATGACTTAACAAGCCAGCACATGTGCAAGTGGAAAATGGTGGGTGAAAAAACAAAAAACAAACTGTTCTTATATGGCATGAAAAACATATAGTTGTTGCATCTGATGAAATCAAAGGGAACATTGCACAACGCCTTATACCACAGATGTTCCACTGACTGCAGGTTTCCCCGTGCATCCTTTTGTATTTAAAAGTTGGTTTCATGTACCTGTCAGGGTGACTTTCCTTTGTCTTTGCTGGTAAACTGATAAATAAAGTGAGATAAATGACTCATATGCACATCTGTTAATGTCAATTCAAACAGGCAAGCAGTGAATGTCTCAGGTGCCGAACACCAATTGTAGGAATTTAGATGAAATAAGTCATAAAGTGGATTTTGTCTACTGCCTGTTACCTGGTGAGTTTAGCCTTGTTACACCTTGATTCCTTTTGGTTTCACAGGATCCTTCTGTATCTTTAGCGCCTTGAAAACTTGAATGTGGCGAGTTATCGCACCTGGACAGAACCCCTGACACACTGCTGCAAACATTTCGGAGATATTTTGTAGAAAATCCAATAGTACATCAAAGATCTTGTCCATCCTATAATCTGCCTAACACCAAGTAAAATGTAGTTTTAGTATGGAAAATTGCTGCAGTAAATACTACTGTGCTGCTGAGTACATGGAGCTCACAGGGAATAGCATGATGGCTGCTCCGCAATTTCTGTGTTTTCCGGTCACCTCACCTGGTAAACACACTTGGGGATAGTGTAAATCTGGAGTCTGGAAATGAAGCCAGTGACAGCTCTCCACTGATTTCACTGAATATTCTGAGTTGCAGTCATAATGCAGGCAAAATTCACCACAAAAAAACAAAAACAAATAGGATTATGTTAACCTAGTTTCACTTTAAGTTTCACTTAGTCAAGCTGCATTGCCAGCTACACCACATTTCTAAAAGCACAGCTAAGTAGTTAGTCAGAACACCTTCAATTCATGTTGCTTTGCTATGTATGTTGTCACTGTTCACTAATTAGATTGTCTTGTTGTGATGATACTTTGACTCTGTGCGCAGCAATCTACACATCCCTCTGATTAGCTTAGAAGCATTTGCTGTGCTAATTACAGTTCCTCTTTCGACTGCTGACCTCCTATGGACTTCTGTGATAAACCTTTTTTGTTAGGATTCTCTTTTATTTATATTTATTTCTTTGCTACATGTTTCAATTGTTTTTTGTTGTATGGTAATATGACTGGTGCTTCAATAGTGCTTTTGTAACTGAGAATTCAGAGTACTTATGCTATCATTAATGTCTTGCTTAATTCATCGTTTTTATCTGGTGATACTCCCCTGCTTCCATAGCGAGTGGGGGGGTTCACAACAGTATTACATTTTAAGGTCCCGGTGTTGCTTGACGGTTGCATGATTAGAAGAACCACTGAACTATAAGTTCATTTCTATCCATCAACATTCAAGTGGTCCTTTTCTTTGACAATTTATGGTTGAATGTAAGCTTTACAGACAAAAGATACCAGGCCCAACCCAGTGAGCACTTTTCCCAATGCACTGATTTCTGGAACTGATTATTTATTTATTTTGGCCCTTTAATTTTCACCTTTGGTAGGGATCCTGGACATTATTTTAATAAAATGAGCCACCAAGGACGTATTTTGAACATACTTTGGGAAATTCTGACAGTGTGATAATTGAAAGCTATTATCATTACTTAATTATAGGGTTTTATTAACAATTGAATTTAAATCATTTTAAATAGAGTTATAGATGGCTGTACAGATCGGACTAATATGGCTTATGAATTATATGAATTTTTAAGGGTGAAAGCTTAAAGAAAAGAAATGAGCAAAAGGCAGGTCATATTTCTCAAATGATGAAACTGACAACCAGCTAAATATCATATTTCTTTGTTCTTTGTAAACAGAATTTTAAATTACATTATTTTTCCCATTTTATAATACTGATATGGATTTCACAGTCAGGTCTCTCATCTATAATTATATACAACGGCAATAGCTTTAGTCTCAAAATGACTGCAATGGTAATTTTTACAAATTTCATCCATTTGATATGAAGCACACTCTGGCCAAAATGTTCTCTGTTTCCATCAACAAACTCAAATATGGAACTAAAGGCAATTCACGAGACATGAAAAATTAAATTAAAGTAAACTGCGACTGCTGCAAGCTTATTCCCCCGCCCGTCTCTTTCCACCAAATAAAATGCTATTCACCATCTGCTCCCTCAGGCTACTTTAAGACATCACTTCAGAAATTCTCTCATGAGTGTGAAATTTGGATTACTAAACTTGCTTTAATCACTCATTTATTTCCTAAGACTGTCATAGTAAGCTTGCTAATGTCTTGTGAATCTACAAGAGCAGAAGTGTCAAGGCTTAAGTTTATGCAGACGGGGTGTTTTTGTTTGTTTGATGGTTTTTTTTTTGAGAAATGCATGAGCTTCTCTCTTTTGGAAGGCTACATGTTTGAGGGGATTTCATTAGAGACATACATAGAAGGGATTGGTTGATCCAGCTCATATTGCTACCTTGGCTGTGGCTATCTATCTATGTTAAATTAATAATATCTATCCTTGAGTATGAGGGAGAAACTGGTAATAATTTTTTTATGTGTAACAAAACTTCAAGCTTGACTTAAAGCAGTTTTGTAAATTAAAAATGTATACAAGTTATGTATCTAAGCCCTACATTTACTTAATTGTAGGGGTTTATTAGTGAAATAATAAATTTTTAAAAATGAATTGTAAAAATATTTAAAAAAAACATGTATTAATGCTATTTTTTTGACCTGCTCTAACTTCAGAAGCTGCTAAATGCTGTCATTTAGAGTCCCAGTAATTTCTCCTCGCACACAGGTGTTGACCGGACAGACGACAGCTGGAATGATATTTAAATGCCTTGAGACACTGACAACACGTTATATTACCATAAGTATGATAAAAGTAGTACACTGACTCAACGTCCTTTTTGTTGAGTGAAAGTATTGTCGTCTCAGATCTTCATTGAAGTTCACTTACCTTGACCATATTGTCCAGTTAAAAAAATACTGTCAGCATTAATCTCATCAATGCGTTAGCGCGGTTAGTCTGTGAATGCCTTAGCACCGTGCAGCCCCTTGCACGGGGTGATCCGTGTTAATTCGCTAACAGAGATTTGCCATGTTAATGTGGTTATGGCGTTAACGTCATTTTAATGAGATTAATGCTAACAGCACTAGTAAAAATCTAATTAATAGATAAAATAACAGCTAAAAAAAAACCTTTGCAACTTGTACATGTAGCAACATGGAATACCTCTAAACTGCTGTTAGCTTCCAGCATGCTATATTAGCTAGCTGCCACTAGCATGTAGTTGTCGAACAGCTCATTGTTACTGATATATGATCTGTTTTTGGGGGTGAGTATTGGGCAGATATCTGATGTAAATATAGGAACAATACAGACAAAAATCACAGTCAAAAAAAAAAAATCAAAGTATTAGCAATCAGATTTGTGTGTGTGGGCAGTGTACTTTGAATAATGTGCATGCGACTCCAGTGACTGTATTTTAATTAGTTTTGTTCTGTCTCAACAATTAAACAAAATTGATTTCTAAAAGAAAAAACAAAGGGCATTGGCATTTCTGTATACCTGGCAGTGTTAAGCATGGTAAGTTACTATACAAACATGCTTGTTGAGAGGATCAACACCCATGTAGCGCTTCACACCACGGGACTTTTTCTTTTTAAGTGTTGCCTTTGTTTGCTAATTCATGAAAATGGTGCTCCCTCTTCAATAATTAAGAGCTTTTCTCCTTGCAGAGGAAAATGTGTGCGTGTGGATTTGTTTTCGTGAACGGCTGCATCGCATGTAACATGATACTTCAAAACATCCCTACTGTGAACAAATCAGCATATGCCCAGCACACATTACACAGACAAATGCTCACACTCTCTCACATGCAGTGCACTCATCATCACATGCTGTATGACACGCTAGCATACTCATAATGAAACACTGCAAGTACACAAACAGCCAAGGGACTCGTACGTCCATACAAACAGATTCTGTAAATTCACACACTCACACTGCGGATAAAACTGTGTTTGTACATTCTTATATTCTCATCTGAAAGCAGCACAAATCTCTCAGAGGATACACAGATAAACAATGTGTGCATTTAAGACTGTTTGGCAACACAGCCATTCTGTTCTATGGGCAAATAAACCTTAGTTTGCCTTGGTTTGCAGAGAACCTTCGCTTGGATCCATAAAACTGTCAGCAGCTGGCTTTCCGGTGGTCTGCAATGTGCAGCCACAGCAGTGAAATAAAGACTGTCTTTCCCCCTGCCGTACAATGCTATCATGTATCTTGGAAGCAACCAATACAAGCAGAGGCACAAGGAGACGGCTTCACAATTCTGCAGATTTATATCTTCTTAAACATATGGAGGCAAAACACTTTTCTTACATATCCCATTTGAAGCTTCCTGCAGCTGTTTGTTATTTGTGACATCACTTTGCATCTCATCATTCTTTTAAATTGGCAATGTCTATATGTAAAATTGATTAACACAGACATGATTTTTGTGCACACTTTCTTGTCTGCTAAGCAGCATTGTTTACTCACTTAGGATGGATATCTTACACTGAGCTTTGTAATTATATAACCTTAGTCAGAAAACTCAGTGGTCAAAGCACATTAATTTGCATCATCAGTGCACGTATAGTTTATGCATTGCTAAATATAGAAATGGGAAACCTAATTAGAGTTTTTTTGAATTTTCTAAACCCCCATGTTTTTTGCAAAACAAGTCATTTCATATGAGATCATGCAAAATGAGGCAGATTAATTCACAGAGATAGATAGCTTGCACTTGCTCTTCCTTCTTTAACTGCACTTATTGTCGGTGGCTTACAGTAAATTGTCTTCCCTCCTGGCAGCCTCACAGTTTTTTTGACTTTTTCTGGGAGCTGGGGATCATCCAAATAAAATGCTTTGAAACCTGGCATCATCTTGTTTCTTAAAAAAAATATGTTGACATAGGCCTAGGCACCCCAAAACATTGCCAGTTGCACAGGAATCTTAGCAGCCTTCAGTGATGCCTCTCTGTCTCTCCTTTCTCCTTTTAATTTGGATAAGAATCAATGAGTATTTTCTTTGCTTTCTTTCTTTGTCTCTTCATTTTGGACCTGGACAATAGTTAATGTTGTGACAGATGGCAAACTCTAGATTTGTTTTCATAGTTGAGCTCTTGCTGCTAGTGATGTTACCAAGATTTCAAAGAAGTGGCATTAATCTGCCTCCTGTCTCATAGTGAGCCAAGAAACCAGTTCAAGGTGGAACCAGTACAAGACAAAAGTCCCAGAAATTGACAAACCAGCACAGGGCACTTTAACATTCATCAAAGAACACACACACACACACATACACACACTGGCTTTGTTGGATGCTAAAGCAGAATATTGGATGATGAGAATGCTGTGTATCTATTTTTATTCATTTGATTTTGTTACACATGACAAAACTAAATGGATAAAAATGTTGTGTTTTGACATTCAGGCAAGCTAAAAAATATCTGTTGATCTTCCTCTTTAAGTGTGTACATTTTTCTTAATTGTGTACATCTCAAATGTACTCTGCCTAACATCAAAACAAGATGTTGGGATTTCTAATGACAGGAAATCTGTGCATGAAGTGGGCTAATATTCCCCGAGGTGATCAAGTGATTTATAATAATCATGAGGAGTTGATTAATATAATCCCGTAAGGTGCTGTAATTTATAAACCTATCACGCTTTTTTTTTTTAAGGAGGACAGATGCCCCCCTGATAATACTAATCCCATGAATATCAAGTTCTTGATCATTTTCTGCTTTTATTTAAAGCCATGATAATTTTTTTTTCCTTTTGGTGGTTTGTTGTTTTTGTGAATTTCTCATCAAAATAAAGGCAGAAGGGAAATCTCAAAAGAAAGAAAAAAGCAAAATAAACAAACAAGCTAAATTTGATTTATTTTCTTGAATCAGAATGTGGCATCTATCCTGAGGTGCCCTCATAAAATTAATTACACCAAAACAAGACTAATGCGGACACAAAACAATAAATTCTGGTTTTCATTACTATTCATAAGGCTGTGACAATGTTATAAATTCAGATGAATAAAAAGCAGCATATACAACGATCAGTTAAATGGCTGAATGTGGAATCGCACCAGTGTGATGGCTTTAATAAGCTCTAATTGACTGGTTTGTGAAATTGCCAACCTCCACATGATGAAAGGCAGATAAAAGCCTTTGATGTTGTTTTTTTCTAGCTGTATTTTTTTTACTTGAAGTCTGAGGTGGAGGGAGAGTCACAGACATCACTCAGTAGCCAGGAATCTCCTCTGAAATGCCTGATCCAGGCCTTCATCTGATCCTAATGAGCCACACTAATGAAATATGATAAAATAGGCTCCTACTGAACATGAGGCAGTTAGCCATTACCCAGCTTAAATGTCAACAGTAAACAAAACATAAATAGATCTTTTTTTTTTTTCCCTGTGATCCCTTTCACTGGATGGATGACATCGGAATATTCCATCCTACACTACTGTGATACATTTACTCTGCAAGATTCTCACAGACAGTAAATATAACCTTGAAAGTTTTCTTTATGTGGATATTTTAATAGCTTGTGTGGATGTAAATCTCTGTGTGAAAGTCTGAAAGATGTCCCTTGTTCAAAATAAGCAGGGCATGGTGTTCCCTGCCACTTTCACTTAGACTTGTCCGTTCCTCCACACAATGATTTGAGACACCTGAGTGAGACATTCAAAATTCAAGCATCCTTTGGCAAAACCTTGGGGCCAACACTGATGTAGCCTTTGCTGACCATGATGGATGCAGCCATCAAGGAGACTGACATGGTAGGCTAAATTACATTACTTTCAAACTATTTTTTTCAGTTCTTTTCAAGGCTGACGCTGCAATGAGATGAGGCACATGTCGTGGGAATATTCACATCTCAAAGAAAGAAGGTGACAGCAGTAGAGGTATACAGTTTGGGACTTTGCACTTTGATGTTATATAACTGACTCTTAATAATGAAATGTAATTGTTGTTTGCTTAAGTATTTATGATGAAGCTAATGTCTGATGGCTTACATCGACCTCACTGTCTGTTCCCACAGATTTCCAGCTCAGGATTGAAGCATTAGACTCAGTTTTTATAAAATAAATACACTTAGATCCATAATCTGCTGGACAAAGATACTTATTTTTTTCTTTTTTAGATTTGCCACTGTACCCTTAAAGAGGCTTTAAAATAAAATAATATGTAGATAAAGTATAGACTTTCAGCTTTAGTTCAAGGAGTTTTACAAACATACTTCATTAACTGTTTAGAATTTACAGCCATTTTTTTCAGTTCTCTATTTCCATAGGCTCAAAGTTAATTGGACAATTGGGTGAAAAGCCTTTTCTTGGCCAGCTGAGACTTGTTCCCTTTAGTTTTATGACAAATGAAGCAGACATAATATCTGAAGTTGTTTCAGTGAACTTGTATCTTAGAGCTTTTTTGCTGTTATTTTAAATATGAGGCCCAGGGCGCCAGTTTAGACCATATGCCACAAGGCTCAATGTTTGACTCTACCCCAGGACCCTTGTTGGGTGTCTTTCACCACTTTCTTCCTCTATGTTCCTTTCTTTTTTAGTCTTTACTGTTTTATCAATGATTGGCTCCAAAAAAAATATTACCAAGAGTTGTCACTGAAAAAGGCCATGACTAGGCTGAAAAAAATAAAATGAAACTAATGGAGAGATAGCAAAAGCTTTACGAGTGACCCAATCAAGAGTCAATAACACCGAAAGGACTGAAAGACCACAGATGACAACTAAAATGTTTGATCCTTTTTTCATGATTTAGAAAAACAGCATCAGAACATCTAACCAAGTTGACAACACTTAAAGTCGTTGTCAAGTGGCACCTTAACACAGAGGGTTTACACCAAAGTGCAAGTCACTGGTGACACTCTGAAATAGTGTAATTCTTTTATTTAAAGTTATGTTAGTTGGTCTGACCAACTTTAACTTCTGAAAATTAGGGATTATGTTTAAAAAGGATTATAAATTAATGTTGAACTTTTGTAAAACCACTTAAATTAAAGTTGAAATTATTGAGTGCTTGATTTAAAATCCACCGTGGTGGTGTACAAAGGCAAAAATGGTATCTTCAGCCAACAAATTATGAGTCTAACTCTCTGACTGACTCTACTGAAACTGCATTAGTAAATTAGTTCATTGCATGCTTGCATAAGTAACTATCCTCAATGCTAATTACTTCTTATACCACGCTATTTGTACATAAAGTTCCAGAACAGAGAAGCTATATTAGCGAATCACAAGGTGATGCTTCAGTTCACAATCATAGTTCCTAAGTTTTGCTCATTCCTTGTCTAATTACTAACTAATATAACATCCCACAGTCAGCAAATAATCATTTTCTAATTTAGATTCCCCGGAACTAAACTTATTAGCGATGTGCTTGTGAAAGACGCATTAACAACAAGGTTATTCATGATTAATTTAGCTGCTTCAACACAGTTGTGTTTCATCTTTTGCATGACTTTAAATCACAGGGGCATTTTAGAAGCAGAGTATGTAGTCTTTACAGGGTTTTATATTTTGGAAAGTGAACAGATTCTCGGTGCCATTCCTGTATCTAGTTGTCTACCCTTCTTACCTGCTCTGTGCAGCTTGACATGACTTCTGTAAAAAGTAGACCAGGTGCTATTTTAAGCGACGCAGAGAGCTGAGAGCTGCTTATGGGAGATTCTGGGACTGGCTGAGCCACGTCTGATTAAATTGAAAGCATTGTCTTGAGTGGGTGCAATCAGATCCAGATGTGTCACTGCAGCCAGAATGGGTAAGAATAGTAAGTGCGTGAGTGTCTGTGTGAGTGTAGAGTAAATTAAGCTGATTTTTATGTGTTTTTATTTGTTCATTATCGGTGCTATTACACATCACGGCAGCAAAGTCAAAGTTGTGTATCTGTGAGGCATCGGTGGTTTTGGTAAGACAACAGTGTTTGATGTTTTGGAAAAATAATTGGGTTGGGTACACCCCTTCACTCTAAGCAGCATCACTGGCATTAAGGTAATATTTCATTTTCCTTTATTAATACAGAATTTCAAATGTCCAATCAGCCAGCTCGTGCCTCAGAGGGAAGACTCCACAGTCGGTATTGCTCCCATGCAGGCAAGTGTACAGGCTGTTTAACAGGCTGCAAAGTTGTGCATGGTCACTACATTTCATTAAACAAGACAAGGTCAGCAGCCTGGGCAGAGGGATGTGTTTTACTGGCATTCAAGTAATGCTGTGCTGCTAAGCGGCAGTTGACCTTGTTGTTGTATCCTGACAGGCAGTAGCTCCTATTCCCACCACTCCGCTCCATTGAGGGTGGGGCTGACATGCTGCTTAGCCACGATAGGAGTGTGCCCCCACTGTGCATGCATAATGTTACGCTTTTGCCACTTTATTACAATATTATTAATTCATCCACTCAGGCTCTTTTTCAGTCAGAGCCTCTAACTGCCCAGAGGAGTTCATCCCCCTTCTTCGATGTCCACATGGTCATGTCAAGGGTCTACGCCTGGGTGGCTAATACGGACAATTATGGAAGGTCATGTGTTAGCTTGTCCGTTAATCATGTGGTACTGAGGACTGTGTCAAGTGTGCAGTACAAGAATTTTGAAGGTGCAGCTGACTTTAAGGAGCCTTCGAGGATAGACTGCAAAATGACAAGGCACTGTAAATTTTTACCTTTGCTAAATTATTTGCTTTGTAAATGGTAAATGGCCTGTATTTATATAGCGCTTTACTAGTCCCTAAGGATCCCAAAGCGCTTTACATATCCAGTCATCCACCCATTCACACACACATTCACACACTGGTGATGGCAAGCTACATTGTAGCCACAGCCACCCTGGGGCGCACTGACAGAGGCGAGGCTGCCGGACACTGGCGCCACCGGGCCCTCTGACCACCACCAGTAGGCAACGGGTGAAGTGTCTTGCCCAAGGACACAACGACCGAGACTGTCCAAGCCGGGGCTCGAACCGGCAACCTTCCGATTACAAGACGAACTCCCAACTCTTGAGCCACGATCGCCCCATTATTGTATTTACTGTATATCTCAAAAGGTGTATAAAATATGATGATGAAAAAATTAAGATGGTAAGAATAGTGCTAACATAAAACACTTTACAGTGATGTGCAGTACATTATCCTGGATTTGATAGTTCATCCACTATTTTTTTTTTCAACAGAGCTATAGATTTATCAAGATTAAATGAAAAAAACATATGTAGAAGAGAATATGTTATGGCAATGAGTCACTGATGCAACAAATTGTGCACTGACCTGTATGTTGCACAGTTCATCCTTATAGAAATGTCCCCAAGTTTAGGTTTCCTTTTTGAGTTTGATCATTCTTGCCCTCGGAAATGTCAGATGACAAAACGTCCTTAACTCGTTTTTCACTGGTCTTGTGCAGTCTGTATCTGATCCTCAGTAATAAGCAGGGTGATCGTCAATGTTGATTACTTTGTCACTAGCTGATAATCATCTATTTTATTGTATATAATAAAATATTCTATTAAATATAACAAATTTAGTTATGCTTTAGTTATTTTGCTAGGTGCTCTTTTATTTCTCCCTACCAGAGCCCCTTTTCCTCTCTTATCTACTCTCCTCTTCCTATGACTTATACTCACTGCCAGCAGCATGAGACTCAAGGTTCATAGCCCGACTCGTCTTCTCATTTGAAAATAGTGCAGCTGAACATTCATTACTTCTGGTTCACGTGAGGGGATTAATAACCTTATTACTCATATTGGACATGCATAAAATAGAGGCCTGACCTTCTTTTAACCCGCCTTCAGCAATAGATGGAGGGTGTCCATTAATTAATATAAAAGATCTTCAGTGTACTCTAGGCTCCTGAATTTACTTTGGCTTTGCTGTAACTGTTACTGTAGATCCCCACTTGGTAAAAAAAAAAAAAAAAAGAAAGAAAGAAAAAGAAAGAGAAATTGCTTTGCTTTTTGTGAGGGAACCAATTTATTTATGTTCCCCAAGTACAAGCTTCAATATGGGCCTTGTGATGATAAAAGCCACCAGATTCTGTCTACTATTGAACCTGCACGTTCACAGTTTTAGCCCAAAATGATGGATCCCACTTGAAGAATGGGAATCTCACACTCACAAAATAATTGCTGGCAAGAATATAGAAACTTATCAAAAACACACTCTGATTTCCATCCCACTTGGCTCTGTTTGAATTATCAGTTATCTTGAAATGTTTACACAGAACAGTGACAGTTCAGAGAATAATGTGATCTGTAAGAATATGGAATATCTTGACAGGAAATGTGATTTTATACAGTTTTTCAGAAGGACACTCCTTATACACAGACCCTATGAATAAAATAAAGCTAAATGCTGATTTAGATTTATTTTGCTTTCTGAACTCCATGTTTTTCCTTTACTTCACTCTGCCTCTAAAATGTTATGGTTACTTTCCTCCACTGCTTTCCCCTCTTTCAGTAGAGGTTATATTTTATCCACAAGAGAGCCATTATTTAGGGTCTCCATCTCTGCTGTCCTCCTCCTTGCAGCTCTCCTGACTCAGTGCCATTCTCCTTTGTCATTCTAATCTTTTCCTCTGGCATCAGTACTTTGTTTTGACCTCCGGCCTGCATATCTGTGTATTTGTGTGAGTGCATGCAAGTCTCGTTTGTGGAACCTGCTTTCATGGTTAAAGGTATAGGATAATGAAGGACAGTCTAGGCAAGACTCTTCCTCATAGAATCTTCCTTTCTTTATCTGTATGAAAAAAAAAAGGATTTTTAATAATGTCTTTCTGATATGGGGCAAAATGACACCCTGTCTGAAACACAAATTAATCAAAATAGACAAAGAGACTATACCTTGTTGAAATAATTATAACACATTTTTAATACTAATGCACAAATATCAGTTTTCTGAGATAAAGTCATTAAAATTTTTGAATAGCTTCTGGGCATTAGTGCTATAGGCCAGTTAAATTTCAATAGCTTAGTTATGATTAGGGCCACTACTATCTAAAGTAGTGGATTTTTGTATCTGTGGTGAATTTTGAATGTTTTCAGGCACAAAAGGTCTATAAAAGCGCTTGGCAAGCAAAGATTTATAAACTACAGAGATGTCAAAGAGGTTCAAGAATAATTTAATAGAGCCAAGGTGATGTCTTGAGACCACAATTCCTATTTTAGGACTCTAATAATAACTAATAAACTCAAAATGCAACTTTATTTAGAAGGAGGATAAACAGACTCTGCAAAAAAGCCAATTTAAGGGAAGGCAAACATAATGCAAAGTACTAAACAACTGGATGGGAGAACATGCGGAAGAACTGACAGGAGACAACAGAAAATAAGCTGTGCGACACAAAACACACACACACACACACACACACACACACACACACACACACACACACACATATATATATATATATATATATATATATATATATATATATATATATATATATATATATATATATATATATATATATTTATTTATTTATTTATTTATTTATTTTTCCTTGATTGTAAAGTTGAAAGACTGTTAAGCAGTACTTAAGATACCATATCAGCCATCAGGTTGTGTGGCAAAGACCCAACATTTATGGTAAACATCATCTCTGGTGACAGTGAATATTAAGCTCAAATGACCTGAACTTAGGTGTGTTTGAGGTGATATTGTGAAAGGGGTAAGACCTTGACCTACTTATCAGATTTCACTTTTTTCTTTACTCTAAAATTCAATTTAGATTTACATTTTTTTGACACAATAGAGGGGAACTAAGTGGAAATGCATATTTGTAAGTGATCAAAAAAAGAAGCTTCCAGGCAGCCATTCAAAAGCAACAGAGCTCCAGGAGCTTCATAGGGTTTGGATTTGTAGGACTTACCACCCAGATTTAAATTCACTATTGGTTTGGTCTTATACTGTCTTCAATCATAATTTTCATGTACAAACTAAAATTATGTACAAACTAATTTGTAATTTGTTATACATTTCTACTAAATTACACTGGCACTTTGGATTTTTGTAATATATTTTCCACATCTAAGTGCTCAGTTTTTAATACACACTGAACATGTGACCAAATGTTCACTGTGACCAACTAGTGCGTCCACCAAGCTGCAAAATATTAAACTAGTGTTTAGGTTAGGGAAATAGGCACTAAAATATGTGAGTTCAGGTGTGGCAGGGTGTGGTTTGTGGCTCAGCTGCAGGAGAACACCACGTACATATCCTTTGTCCTTTGTGTGCTTCAACAACGAAATATCTGGGGGGTTTGACAGAGTTTGTATCGCTCACTGTATTTGGCAATACAGGAATGCAATGAATAACTTAAATAGTTGCATTTACTGTACATTGAAATAAAACAGTACCATTATTAGTTTACTTTGCATACCTTGCCCCGGGGTAGAAATGAAAGGTAATTACAAACAAACAAACAAAACTAAAAAAAAAAATGCCACAATAAAGTGGGTGTCAGTAGACTTAAGACAAAAAATAACAACATGTGATATCAATGAAATAATTTTGGGTGTACAGTCTTTGATTACATTAGATAACATTCCACTCAATGGTTATTTTGTATGGAAAATGAGAAAAGTTTAGTCAGTACTGCTTCTCTGAGCTGTGAAGTATTTAGTCAAGTCATCTAGGGTCGTCTAGTTTCTTCGTGTTGCACTCAATACTAATTGTAAAACAACAGTTAGTCTTACCACATTAGCGCATGTCACCAATGAAGGAGAAGGAATAGGAGGATTTCTTCTATAATAGATCGAAAGATCTTGTCCTTGGGCACCTCACCACCTCCTAGGCCAAGGGGGAAATCAAAGCTCCAACTCAAGAGAATTTCAAAAGGTCTATCCATCCATTTTCTTCTGCTTATCCTTATCAGGGTGACGGAGGGGCTGGAGCCTTTCCCATATACCATAGGGCGAGAGTAGGGGGTATACCCTGAGCAGGTTGCCAGTCTGTTGTAGGATTAATGCAGAGAGACAAACAACTATTCTCACTAACAGCCTAACAATCACAAATATGGGCAATTTAGAATCACCAATTAATCTAACCCCACTAATCGCATGTCTTTGGATTGTGGGAGGAAGCTGGAGTATCGGGAGAGAACTCACGCAAACACGGAGAACATGCAAACGCCACACAGAAAGTCGACCTTGGGACCTTCTTGCTGTGAGGCAAGAGTGCTAACCACCGTGCCAGCAGTTAAAAGGTATCCAAGAAAACCCCAGCCAACATTAGAACCTTATTGTCATGGTATTACAATCATCTGTGGCCATATTTCACTTAACATAATGTAATAACAACTTCATGTATGACCTTTCTTTTTTAAACACTACAAAGGTAGCTTACCTTTTCATCAGACAGTGAAAAGGCAATGTTTTAAACAAAGTTTTAAATCCTTTCTGCCTTAGTTATGAAATATTTTAAATATTAAGTCAAAATTTCTTTTAGCAGTTTTTAAATCATGAATTATGATATGATATGATATGAGTGCACATAACCTCTCATACACAACCAAAAACACTAAACACCTCTACAAAGCACAAACAATGCAGTGGTACAGCAATACCCAATTACACACACAACCAAGCAGAGCTACAGCTCACACTTGTGACCCAAGTTTCCTGTGTAAAGAACAAAATATGCTCCCCTCTACAAAAAAGTAATAAAGATACATCTACACCACCAAGTTGCACCTGGTAAAAAGGCACTTACTTCAGCAACATGTCATACTGGCTGACATGCCAACACTATAGTTAGCTACATTAGCTTAGATAAAATCTCACGTGATTATTCATTCACCAAGGAAAGTAGTTCAGCTTTATGAAGCTTGTTGCCTGTCGCCTTGGTTACTTCTACTTTAAATTGTAAAGACAAAAGGTTTTAGCTTCTGCTTTAGCTGACATTGCATTCTAATAGAGAGCAAGTCAAATCTTCTCCCTCCAATAGGATTCCCATAAAGCCATGTAAACCAAGAAATTGAAAACTTTTCAAAATGAACTTAAAAAAATCCATAAATTAACCAAATAACTAAGTCTTTAATCCAAATGTGTTAAATAAAGATTAAAAAAAAAGCAGAATAAAATATGAATGCACTGCTTCAACTGGGTTCCAAACACCAAGGTTAAAAAAATAAATAAATAAAAGAGCTAGATATTCTCAGAGCAACAACAGGTACAAAATTAAAGAGCATTGCCACTCACAGAAAAAAGAAAAAAAAACGTAATAAAGAGAAAACAGGACGGAAAATACAAAGCAGCACAACACCACCCGCATCTTAACTGACATGTGAGAATCACATGTGATTCTCACACATGTACCACAGCATGAGTAAAAAAGGGATCCACCTCTTTCCTTTGCAGATGACCACTATAATATTGATTAGAGTAAGTGGTATTACACAGACACCCACCTTCTCAGTGAGGCCACCAGCATGTGAGATAATTCCCATCAATATTTCACTGGGAGAGTGACAGTAGGGCATGAACTGATGCAGCTCAGGAAAAATCAAAATTTCTTGCCTTTGACAGATCATAACTCAGCTGCTACAATCCATCAAAGTAAAAGGTGAGGCCCACAAGGAAAGTTACTGACAGGGATTTGACTTACCGCTGTTTGCACGGTAGCTTGTTGAGTTTGAACTATTAGAAAAAGGAAGCTTTATATTCTGGTCCAATGTGTTTTGTGTTATGCAGCATCTTTGGTGCAAGATTCCAGACTTGTTTCAATTGCCATTTCAAAGAGACAAGTTTTAGTGAAATGATCCAATCTCCTGAACTTGCTCGTAAAGACTTCAGAAGCCTAATCTAGAATGTGAGGACTCCTCAAAGGTGTAAGGACTTGGCATCTACATATGCACCTCACAATATACTTGCACTACTGGTCATCTAACTACTAACTAGTCATCCAATCCGTGGCGGGTTTACTAAAATATGCCTGATTAACAATGTTCCGCTTACCTTTCAGCGGTGTCCATTAATGGTTACCATTTATTTCTTCTGTGTGTGCATTCTAAGCCATCATCACACATGCACTGCAGCCTATTTAGACAATACCCGGTGGGTGCTAAACAGTCATTAAACAGTCTTTAACTCACCAGCTATTGAGGCAATTTGAGCCACTGTAAGAATAGCACAGTTAATGGTCCAGTGAACTTACAGTTAACACATGGTCATCATGTCCTTGCGTGTTGCACACTATACACCGTCAGCATTGTCACCTAAATAAAACAGTATTCCCAGTAGTGACAACACAGCTAGTGCAAAATATTTCTGCTTTATTTTAAATGTGACAAACCATGTTTCTGGACGATGCCCCAGCCTGATTTCTGTAGCAGCTGTGTTCTTTCAGTAGATTGTTCATTCAGTATTGTCATAGCTGTGATGTGATTTGTTCTGTTGTCAAAGCCTTCCTTTGCAGAGCTGCTGCACAGTTTACTATACGCTTATACAAAAGATGATGTGTACATTAATGCAGGATTCAGAATACAGAGCAAGATGCATTAAATTTGAGGTCAAACTGTGCTCTGTGTATTTTATATCCATCTCTTTTCTTCTCGTTATTCAGTTCAGGCAGACCTAGTGGCAGGAACCTATCCCAACAGTCCTAGAGCAAGAGGCAGAGTACACCCTGGACAGGTCGGCAGTCTGTCACAGGGCTGACACAAACGGAGACAGACAACAATTCATGTTCACACATACAGCCAATTCAGCATCAGCAATGGAGAGAACCCACACATACACAGCGAGAACATGCAAACTCCACACAGAACGGCCCCAGGTGGCCAATTTGAACTCAGAACGTTCTTGTTGTGAGGCAACAGCGCTAACCACTGCACCACCATGCTGCCTGATATGGTTCACAGTATTTCTTTATCATTAGTAAATACAGAAGCTGGAAGACTGACTTATTGCCATTCAGTGCATATTGACTCTCGACAGTCAAAATGACCCAGGTGGAGTGAATCACCAAACAGTACAATTATTCATGCAAATAAATCTACTTTTATCACTTATTTAAATATATATTTTTCCCCACAATGCTTTGTGATTTTTTGCTCCTAGGTCATCCACTATGTGGAAATATATTGGTAATGGCTAGTATATGTTGGAATCAGCATTTGCAAAGCTGCACAAGGGCAAGATGGTGAAACAGCTGCAGAAAAAACTGAAGTCACGAATTTAATAATCAGTGAAGTAGATAATATGCAACATTAATTTTTCCTACTTGTTTTTTTTAAACATTTTCTTTGTAGATGTAATCATACTCCGTGAAAATACCTTTTTTATCACTCAGTAGCAGTACTTTGTGGTGTTAGGGTGGATTTGAGTTGGCATTTAAGTGTGGCTACATGAACTTAAGGACTTAAGCCTGAACCAGAATAGAAAATTGTATTTGAAAAGAAGTCATAGTTACTAATCATTCTGTTAATATTATATACTTCTCTTTAGGCAGCTGAGATTGCCTATTAGAGACAGAGGTTTGTGCACAGGTGGAAATCAATGGCACTGAAGCTCACTGTGGGTGTTCCCTATTGTGTGTGCCACCAAAGACTGAGGCACAATCAGACATATAGTTCCCGCAAGAGCAGGAAAAAAAACAAGTTTGCACACTTCAGAGTCTGAGCCAGAAATATATTCAATGCAATGTAGCCATGGGAGGTTTGCACATAATAGACCCTGCTGTCACACTCACAGCTGCAATAAAATGTGATTTATATTTTTATATCAAAGGTAAAGTTAGTGTGGACTTTAGTTCTATTATAATGTATGATGAATCAGCTTAAATAAAGTGAAGCGGTTAGACTCTAATAACTGTCCAAAGTCATATTATTCTAATGGCTTTTTTTTTTAAAGTAAACATATTCTGAAGTTAACTAGAATATAATCTATCACAAATTAATTCACAGTGTGATTTATCCTATATGGACATTCAGAAAGTGTGATATACAGAATGTTAACAAAGGCAAGACTGTTTTAAAATGTGCTGTCTACCAGTATGCAAACGAGAAGGCTGTGGTTCATTCGAAATATCCCTTATTGTTCAGTAATCATAAAAGTCAAGTCCAGCTGCAAGCTGTGAACTGAAAAGGAAAGAGACATCATCTTCTGAATTGCTACTGAAAAGAAGCTAAGATAGATTGAATGTTTTACTACCTCTGCAGTTCCAGCAGCTGCAGGGTCTGTATTTTCCAAACACAAACGACAGTCACCTTCTCAAATGTGTGAAGTAGCATATCTTTTTCTTTACAAAATGCATTTTGTCATTTTTGCTTTTAGTTCTTTGGAAGCCAGCAGGGAGATGGCCATCTGTAAACCCTTCTTCTCCGAATTCCTGTGAAACCACTAAATGTAAATCAAAATATAATAAATTTAAACATAGTGAAATAATAAAGCACTGTTTCTGCCTCAGAGCATGTGAAATGATTTACCATGTTGCCATTTCCCTCTTCTGTAGTACTTAAGTGATGCATGAATCATGGAAAGGGAAAAAGAAAACATGCACTTTATTCAAAAGGATTACAATCCAGGAAGAAATACAGACTCTCCAGTGTCTTTACAAAAACATTGCAATGATGAAAAATATAAATAAATAAATGTGACTATTACAATATTAATCTGATTTGCTTCTACACTACAATTAATATTTTAGAAGCATGATTTGTGCTTAATCTATAATTCCATTGTCCTTGACTGAAACTGATGGTCGGTGTTATATTTATCCAGTCTTGATTTTCTTAGATATTAATTATTTTAATATTCGTAGGCAAGAGGTTTTGTCACAGACACAAAAGTGATTGATTATTCAGTGTAACCATATAAAAACAGATGAAATTATCACATTTGTGGCAGTTTTTCTTTCTCTCAGAGTCCCTGGTCTCTGGCTGGCGCACCTGCATTTCATTATCTGATCATCATCTTCAGTATATCAACTCTATCGTGAACGTTCGCCCCTCGCCAGATCCTATCAAGAGCTCAAGTGATCCTCCTTTGGCTGACATCTAACTACTCGTCTGATCACTGCCAAGCAGTAACTTCCAGTATGAATAATGAAGATGACAAGGAAATGTAATAAAAAGTTTATTGGATTTACCTGAATAGCACAAAGTTGATTCTGCTCATCTGGACGTTGTGTTTTCAGTGGGACAAATGCTTTATTTAAATGACTGAAGTTGATTTCATTTATTCCTCTGTCAAATCATCTGTCTACTCATTCCAAAATGTGAACACTGGCATCCTCAAGAGTCTCTCTTGTCTTTTAAGTATAGGTGTAACCTGCACTTAACCCTTTAAGACCTACCATAGAACCAAGTCTGCCAGAGCTTATATTATATTTTTACATGTTGTAGTGCCATTTTTGGGAGCATTTCAAGTTGATATACATCAATACAACCATTATAGCCCAAATTTTAATAATATGTATAAATTAAGTGCATAGTAATTACATAAATTGCAAAAAAGTGCAATAAACTATAAAAAAAAAATCGTTTTTTTTTTTTAACATATATTTCTAGTTAGAGAAATTTAAGAGGCTTATCCCTCAAAACTGTAAATACAAAAAAGTTGCAAAAAATAGTTTCCCACCACGGGAAATTTATTTTAAGTGTCTTCATAGTTTTATTTTTGAAATACACCAATCTTCATGTACTGCAGGAAAAATGAAAATAAATATTATAATGCAAATTTGCAAAATAACAGCATGTGCATCAAAATAAACTATTTCCAGCAGTGCAATACGAGTCCTAAGCATCCCAGAAACGACACAGAAAGTCCTAAAGTCAAACATAACTTTTAAAAACACAATTATAGGCTCATAAGGCCCTGATGGTAAAAAACTACATTTCCGCAAAATGACGTCACTTCCGGTTTCGGGCAGGTCATGGCGGACATGCGATAGTTCACGCTGATGGACGTAGGAAGTGTTATGAACAGCTGATCGGGTCGGCAAAGCGTGTTTCTGGAATATTATGTTTTTGTTCCTGCAAGTGCTTTTTATGCAGTTTTTGAAAAGTTGTATTTGGAAGGAAACTGTGACCTAGGACAAGCTGATGGCACAAGATGTAAGTACAACTCCACCGGTTTCATATACAAAAGAAATTATTGCGCTAGCTTACGTGGTTGCAGTGCTACCGGGATTTAAAAATAGTTATGCAAAATGGAGCGTGTCCGCTCCGACCCGCTTTAAAGGGTTAAACTGCCTGTCTGCAGGAAATATAGAATGTTCTTACAGTGGTGGTCAAATATTTGCATACACTCATCACAGGCGTGAATATCACGGTAATTTGGGGGGTTTTAATGATTTATTTTAACTGTTCTTTTTCCAGGGTGGAACAATTGTGCATACATCTTTGCTAAGGATTGGGTGCACAACACATACAGGCTGAAATATATATATGTGTGTATATATATATATATATATATATATATATATATATACACTCACTATGTGTATTTATGTATACACTATATATACTCACTATACTACTCTTCGATGTCTGGAATGTCTTTTATAGAATCTTGACAAGACCAGGGCCTGTAAAGTTCTTGTCATTTATCATGACTGTCAACAATTACAATAATAATAATATAATATATGGTAAATGGTAAATGGCCTGTATTTGTATAGCGCTTTACTAGTCCCTAAGGACCCCAAAACGCTTTACATATCCAGTCATCCACCCATTCACACACCCATTCACACACTGGTGATGGCAAGCTACGTTGTAGCCACAGCCACCCTGGGGTGCACTGACAATGGCGCCACCGGGCCCTCTGACCACCACCAGTAGGCAACGGGTGAAGTGTCTTGCCCAAAGACACATCGACCGAGACTATCCAAGCCGGGGCTCGAACTTGCAACCTTCCGATTACAAGGCGAACTCCCAACTCTTGAGCCACAATCGCCACGATTAATATAATAATAACAGTAATGACTTAATTTGAAACGGAGCTTTACAACAGTTGTTGATGTCACAAGGGCTACGTCCATTTGTTATATACAGTCTATGATCCCTGCCTACCCACTTCACACAACACCACCTACACCCTTCTGCCAGCCACAGATGTCTGCCAACCCTAACTTTAGCTTCAACTTTTTTTAATGAATTTATTTAACTCTCTCAATGGACTGCGTCTACATTTCAGTTCATTTGTTGCCAGATTCACCTCACCTTGATTTGCACTGCTTGATAAAACTAAAAATGTAAGCACCTTTTATTTTCAAGACATTACATGTTGAATTTGCAAATTTTGCTTAACAATAAAATATAAACTATTGGAATCACTTATACAATGTAAAATAAATCAATCAATAAATAAAAAATTAGCTCAAGCCCAGCCAAAGTACAAAACAGCCCTCTGTGGAGGTTAGCCATGATGAGCCACAGGCTGTTTAAAAATTCCTTGTAAAAAATGGTAAGGTAGTATTTTATTTCCAGAATCTTAGCATAGATAACATGGATTTATAACTAAATATTGTGTTAACTGTAATGAAAGCGAACTGCACTTTTAAATTGAGCACTTATGGCAATTTTCATTTATTACAAATTTATCAAGACACAGCAGGAAACTATCAGTACTGCTGGGCAAGATTCACTGCTTCCTAAAGTAGAACAATTTCTTTTTCTCTGTAATGGAACCACAAGGATGAGCCTGGGGTTATGTGCGGTACCTAGGAAGGGATAAGAAATGGTCTAAATCCTAAAGCGCAGGCTTTTTAGACAGATTACTACCAATAGTTTTCTATACATGTTTGGAAACATGTATTGGATTTGCAAGCACTAGCCTGTATCAGACTGCAGTACCATCAGGAATAACTGTTCAACACACAACTGAAGTAAATCAAAGCTCCAGAAAGCTTTCATTTACTGTTCTAACCACCCACTGTCTGCTGGGTTTTTCAGGGGAAGAAATCCTCTGGCACACAGGAAATAAACATTTTCTGCTTCCAGCAGCAGATGAACTGGATTGTTACTGAACTGCCAAATCTCAGCAAAGACTAAATGACTACAATTTCATCACCAAATATCATCATTTGTAATATAAAAAAAAAGATTCTGTAGTATTGGCCTAAAAATGTTCAATGGAAACTGCAGCGAGTTGTCCAATGGTTATATAACTGCCAGCAAGATAAACAAAGTGATAAGAAAATATGGAACTTGGGACCCACTGCAAGAATTTGAATGCATTAAATATGGAATATGCTTCACAGAGCAACAAAAAAAAAGTTTGATATATAAATTCGAAGCACGGTCAGATCAAACCTGTGTTCACAAACCGTTTTGCAGAACTTTAAATGTCACCACTGTAAAACCTGCAACCCTCCACAACTTTCAGTTTTTTCAGCAGCACAAGTTTAAAACACACAAACAAACAAACCAGTTATTAGGAGCTACTTTTGGCTGCTCCCTTATTCACAAGTGGTCTGCACAGCGGGTAGCTCCACGTATTTGATTTGGCAGATCTGAATATAATATGAAAGTAATAGGGGTGCAACGATATTCGTATCGATATTGAACCGTTCGATACAGTGCTTTCGGTTCGGTACGCATATGTATCGAACAATACAACATTTGTAATTTATTTTATCAACTTTCCTTCTGACGATGCTGTCTGTGTTGAGCGCTCAGTGAATCTGTGTTCGACTACTCCGCCTAGGCTGCACTGTCGAGCGCAGATCCACTGAGCGCTCAACACAGACAGCATAGTCAGAAGGAAGAGCGCAGGGCAAGCTAGCAAGACAGAAGTTAAGCTCTCCTTGCAACATTCAGATCTGGCGTTTGGAATTATTTTGGTTTTCATGTGACGTATGACCCTGAAGGTAAGCGAGTCATGAACTAAAGTAAAACAGTATGTTGGATGTGCCACGCAATGCTCAATTACATGGGTGGGAACTAGTGTGTTAGCGCAGTTAGCTCGTTAACGTGTTGGCCGTCTAGCCCCATGCACGGGGCGATCGGCGGTAGCTCGTTAACGGAGATTTGCGGTGTTGTGGCGTTAAGGTCATTTCAACGAGATTAACCTGAAAGCACTAGTGGGAACACAACGAATATGACTGCACATTTACATCATCCTAGTGCAAAGACAAAAACAACAAGCATGCTACTAACTTTAGCCAAGTCATTTAGACAGCTGTTAGCACATGATTCTCCTTATGCTGCTGAGAATATAGCCCAGAAGAAGCGGATAGTATAGCTTTTATTTTGGAAAGAGACATTTCTCTGTAATAAACTCTCTTTTCCAAAGATGAGTGATTCCTCAATCAGATACAGGGCTTGCAATATCGTTAGCCCGACGTCCTGGGGCTAGCGATTTTTTTTCAGTCGGGCTACCAAAATCTATCTCTGCCCTGCCCGTCGGGCTATTGTAGGAAAAATATATGTCAATGCTTTTGCATTCTTTCGGAAATGTAGCTGGGTAATTATGTCATTGGCATCGGTGAGCCACTGTCAATATGTGACATATTGAAATCACGTTTGAATTTGCGCTTGTTTTTTTGCTTTCACTTTGCAATCGTGCGAACTGTGTATAGAGAGCGACAGCACTGATCTGTGAGTGATGATAATTTGTGCACCAATTCCTCTGACATCGTCTTATTAATCGTTAGCTTACTATGCAAACATGACAAGTGAAATCTCCCGCAGCAAGCTTAAACATGTGAGAGGTTGATCGCGCAGAGAATCGCTGAGCTTATGTGAGTGTGTGTGTAAAAGCAGCACGATATATATTTTAGTTCTGCTGAGCCAAATAAGACAGGTCAGGGTGAAGAAGTGACAGCCAAAGAAAAGCTTTCCACAAAACGGAGAAGTTATGACAAATCAGACTATAAGGCAAAAAGAAAGTGCAGCTTTATGGTTTCATGGACAAAAGAATTTCTGTGGCTGCAATATGACAAGCTAAATAACCAGGGCTGCACATAAGTGGTCCACAGGTGCGCATTCGCTGTCAAAATAAAAAACACCCACAAGGGTTAGGGTTAAATTTAAAAACTGTACTTTTGAGTTAAAATATATATTTATAATTTTAATAAATGACAAATTAAAAAGGCATGAACATTTTTTTTGTATCAAAAAATATCGAACCGTGACACCAAAGTATCGAACCGAACCGAACCGTGAATTTTGTGTATCGTTGCACCCCTAGAAAGTAAATAGACTCTATACGTATATATTTAATTTCCCTGACTACAGCTTAGTAAACAATTTAGACAGCCAAATTAAGTTTCACATTCTTTTGAGATGCTCTAGAGTAACTTCACATGAATAAGTTAACTTTGAGCTCATACACCCTGCTATACTGGCTTCTTTCAGAAGACAAAAAAAATTAAACAAACGTTTTAAATTTCGTTGTCAGTCTTTTCAAACAAAGTCAAAATGAACTCATGTGGTGCAGTGAACATTTGTTCAAATCTACTGATTTCATTTATTCATTATTGATTATTTCAAAGATAACAGAGACTGAAGAAATACTGTATGTCAGCTAAAATATTTAATGAAACATTCATCAAATAAGGGACAACACACAAAGGATACCAGCTTCATAGAAGAGCGATTTCATTAAAAAAAAAAAAAGTGTTTCAGTACCTCACTTTAAAGAAATTAGACAAAGAGTTTGGGATAAGTTAGTATAAATGTAGGTTATATATGATACTTGTGAGACAATGTGCAAGTGAGGAAAGTGGACAGTATAAGGTGTCATGATCCAGCAGTTATGACAATAACATGCAAATGGTCATGGTCCCTGTGTCTTCCTGGCCGGCCCAGTGAGGCTACATGTTTTGTTTTGTTTGTTTTTTTTTTGCTCTTTCTCTCTTCTGTCTTTGCTCTGCCTGGGCGGAGCTCACTGTGGCTCCCACTCACCTGCCAGTAATCACGCACCTGTGGCTCATTATCCTGCCTTCCCTGGCCACTACTTAAGGCGGTGGCTCACAGCTTCTCGCTGCTGGACCGTTGTTTAGACACACGTTAGCGCCCATCATCTCTCATGTTTTCCCCAGTGGTTTCCTGGTTCTGCTTGTTTGTACATAGACTTCCTGGACCCGTCCTGTAACCCTCTTCCCTGATTCCTGGGCGTAAGTGTTTGGTAGTTTGGTGTCGGGTGTTAGTACAGAGCAAGTGTGCGGAGATTGGGACGAGTGGAGCGTGGATCCGCGAGCGAGTGTGGAGCACCTTTCCCCTTCCTGCCTGTGGATGTCTGGAGCCCTGACCTTTCCACTCACTTTGTATATAGCTCACTTGGTGTTGTAAATAAGAACTGTTTGATTTAATCCCAGAGTCTGCGCTCGAGTCCGTTCCTTCAGCCTTGACACAGAAAGAAACACACAGAAAGAGCCCAGCTGGCTGACTAATTCAAATCCGGGGCTTGCTGTGCCACCCACCCCTTTAGTAAACTTCCCATCATGAGAATAACTGAGAAAAAAAATGCATTATAATATATGATAACAGTGTCTCTATGACAACCAGACACAGAACACCTTTTCTTTTGCTTAGGATCCTTTAAAGATCGATAATCTGTTTGGTAGCCATACAAATGCCACTGAAAATTCATCTGACAGATTTTCAATCCTGAAATGTTCCTTAAAACAACTCTGCAACATCTTCCTGGTTGGATGAATAAGAATTCATTGATTTGTCAGAGTAAAATCAATCAGCCCGTCTTTCTAGTTTAAGGCGACACAAGGTGATGGAAAAATACAGCTTCATTGTACTTTATGTACCCAGAAGGAAGTAGTAAAGACCTAAGGACACTAGTTGTCAGATATTGGTTGTCAGTGTTCAATTGAAAAATTTGTGAAAATAACAGATTTTTTGTTTTCACTGTGATATGCCCTATTGGTGTCGGTGTGATTATTTAGTAACAGAGTATATGGCAAATGTCATAAAGAAGCAATAAAATAAAACATTTCATTAAAGAAAATGAAAACAAGTGATGTGTAAGAATGCTTCACAGTATTTACCCTTTTAAATGTTAAAAAAAAACATTGTAAAGTTTTTATATCTACAATTGTCTGGTAATAGCAACCCACAATCTCTATATACAGTAAGTAGTAAATTGGCCTGCACATTAAACTGCAGTCTAGAATATACATTTTTAGCTTTCTCTTCACAGTCATTTGTGATACTGAGTGCATTTTTAGGATAAAAATACTTGCTTCTTTCTTCACCCAGTGAGGGCCGGAGTTACCTTAATTGCGCTAGGGTTGTACAGTAATGTGGCCGTATGATATATATATATATATATATATATATATATATATATATGAGCACAGGATGGCGTGCAAACAAATGAGGCTTTCTGACAGTTTTTAAAATGCCAAATATCTGCCTGGCAGCAAAGACAAGTTGCTATCCTAAGGGACATTTAGCATGGCAGCCTTTCAGCCATCTGTGAATAGGGGGATTGGTTTATTTATTTATTTGCTAATTAGGTCCTTTCTCCTTGTTCTCAGCCAGCACTTTTTTTTCAACTGTCCAAACTATACAGACTGTCTGAATCTTCTATAATAGTTCCAATGCAACGCCTACATAGTACGTGACATGCAGAAAGGATAACTGAATAGTTATAGACTGAAATTCATGTAAGGCCAGCATATATATTCCTAAAGTGTAATGTGATGTAAAGAGGTTTGAATGTAAAACAACCATAGGCATGTTTGCACTGCACCCAGACTGAGAGGAACACTTATTCTGAGGATATAACATGTCTATTTGAAGAATACATTTAATACAGAAGATCCCAGTAAAATCCCTGTAAAATGCTCTCTGAGATGTTTTAAATCCAGGAAGGGTTTGCTGAGGAGGCACATTCCTTTTCAGCAATGGCCAATTTTAGATGCAGACTAACACTTAACAAAATATCCAGTAAAACCACTGCAGCTTTGTAAGACTTCTGCTTTGCTCAATAGCACAATATTTGATGAGTTCCAGCAGGCAAAGAGCATGTGATCTCTGCAACCTTCACTATTTTTACCTGGATGAAATTAAATTTCTGTCTTTTGAAGATCTGTAGGGAATGTTTTCATCTTCAGTGAATTCCTGGCAGTAGAAAGGTGACAGGAAATTAGAAAATGACAAAGATGGGGAATGATATGCTACAGAGGTTCCCAACCAGATGCAAACTGGGAAAATTTTGGCTGAAGGGTGAAGAGATCAAATGTGTAAGTATTCAGTTTTACTTCTTTATTATCATAGAGTGTATTAGTAATTTGTACAGTACATGTTTTAGCCAAGGTCTGAAAATCTAATAAATCTCAGCTTGTTTCTATTTGGACTTTTTGCAATTCTACATGAAAACAGTCATTCTGAGCTTTGGAAAGTTGAACACATGAGACAGCTGATTTAGGCACATTTTGGATAACTAGAAATTAAAATAGAACCTTAGAAGGTGTGCCCTACACTACATACTTACAGTAACATTCACAGATGAAAAACTGCAAGCACTTGCAAGTGGTTACTCTAAAGTGGTAATAAAAACAAAATATGCACATTTAATGGGAGACAGACCGCTACCATCACAGCTCATAATAACCATTCCGTGGATGGTCAGTAATGACACTTGATATGAGAATACACAACATCCTGTTGAGAATAATCCATTACACACCACAAATGACTTTCAGGTATACCATTTGTCTCTACAACTGGGATTGCAGATGCAGACTTTAAGGGGGAGGGTCAAGAAGTCATTACTATGATAATGCAATGCAAAGACCGGAGGCAAGGAGCCAACAATTGATCTTGAAATTGGCATGCTGTCACCATGACTGGTCTCAACTCCATTGAGATAAACAAATGTGCAGCCTAAAAAAAGAACAATCAATCCTGCATCCTCGGGCTCCAAAGCTGGTAAAATGATTATTTTCCGTGACGTTATCAGATTAAAATGTAAGTACCTTAAAAATGCCAGGACTATTCAAGCTACAGTGAGGTTTTAAATTTGTAACTGTCAGCGCCTGAGTACTGGGATGAGACCATATCATGATCGCTGAAAAATACAAACCATAATGTATTCATTTTATTTAAGGTCAAGTTGGATGGAATTTACAACAGCACACAATAAAAACTGTATTATTTGTTTTATGCTTATTCATGGTTAGTTTGTGGTGATTACAGATTTTTTCTACGATTTGTCTGATATCAAACCGTTTCAAGGTCAGAGTGATGGGGCTGCATCTCGAGAGATAGAACATGAATTCAAAATAGACAATTGCATCTAAATAAACTGGTTCTTGGATTAGAATGAATGGTGCCGTGTTCTGGTTTCCCTTCTATGACTACCCATTGCTGTGGCTCTTTGACTTTGGTAATAACAACCGATTTACTGTTTTTGTCTTTGACAAGAGCCTTTACAGCTGTCACAAAAGTCATATTTAATCCATCCACCCGACACTAAAATATTTTTAGAATCCCAGAATTGACCACAACGATTAGGTTTCGCCACTCTTAGCAAACAAGTGCAGGGTGAACACTCAAGCATTTAAAGCCCATTTCATTTAAAGGAATATCCAACAAATGTTGTCTACAGAAGACATCAGACTGCAGATACGTACTGTACATAACATTGCTGAAGCTTATCCAATTAAGACATAACCTTTGCGCTCAGTGTGGAGGTCAGTGGAGAAGTGGCTACTGAGGGTTCACACAGTGCTGACTTAATCCCTGCATCAGATGTGCTGAATCTTAACTCACATTGCTACATAGTTGCATCATGTTGAAGAATAATGTCAGGTCACCGCTGTCTATTAGATTAGATTTAGGTTCTGGATTTCTACGTTTGCATAATACATTTAAAGAATTCAGCCAGTGCTCTTTACCAAATCAGCTGAGTCTAATAAGCTTGAATTTTTCCTCATCAGTGATAAGCAAATAGTTAAATGGATATGGTTTGAATGCATTATTCCTCTTTTCTTAGGATAAATGATAGAAAAGTGCTTTATAATGAATGATAGCTGTTTGGGAGCTTGGGGATTGCATCCAGCAATCCACAGCTAGGAATAAATCAGGCATAAATATTATATCAACCGAATATGTGCTGTAAAGCATATACTCATTTGTTATGGGAGGATCTGGAATGGTGCAACACTTGGCTTTATTTCTTTCATTTTTTAAGGCAAAGAAGTAACAAAAATACAGTGACCCAGATCTACAGGTGTAAACAAACAAGTCAAGTTGATGCAAATAAATTTTCTGCTAAGAGTTATTTTATTTATAACGAAAAATAACAGAAGTACATCTTTAAAGCATGTGTAATGACTATAAAAACAAACAAACATGACAAAACATATCAAGAGCAAATGCCTAAATCTTTCTTCCAAAAAGGTTGCTGTAATCATTATTTGTATACTGTATACAACACAACCAGTTTTTTTTAACTTCTCTTGTTATTCTAATTAAACTGAATCTAATTGCACTCTTGCCTAACCTTTTATTTTTTGTGTTCAACAAACCAAACATGACCCACTGGCAAGTAATACACCGAGTCACTGCTTGAAACATTTCAATTTCTGTTGTCAACTTTTTCCCATTAAGGACTTTGTCTTGATGGAACTTAATCAGAAATTACTGACTTGGGTCAAAACCTGCCACCTTTAGTCATTTAATATGTCTGGGCATTGGACTCATTTATTGGCCGTGGCATGCAAAATTAAGGTAGCTCACAGCAAGGGTTTTGGTAAAAATGGAGATTCATTAAAGTTCATTCTAATGCCTCAAGGGAAATCAACAGTGATAGAGTCAAAGGGCTTTACCGTAATCCAGTCTGCCCAGATGTGAGTAATACAATCAGCAGTGCATTATGAGTAATAAAGTGGAGAATATTTAGGCTGCTCAAAGACTTGAGGGGGCAATCATTCAACAGGGAAATGATTCACATAGACAAAGACCCTCTGTCTCTGAGTCGTCATGCACATCCTGAAGTCCCTGAAGTCAAGCTTCAGTTTTACTCAGGTGGCTAAGTTGGATTTTGAAGTAACAACCACTTCACTGCATATATTTATGAATAATTTACCATCAATAATACGATTCTGTGTAATGGCTTTGATTAGTTAGATATGGTCAATGTAACATTCATGCAACTCTAGTATTAATAAAAACGTGTCCTTAAAGCCAACACATCCTTGTGCCTGACAGTGGCAGTTTATTATAGGCATATCTATGTTTGACGTCCATGTTCATATACTTGTCACAGGCATTAGTCTGAGGCACAGACCGCTTCCAATGAATCCACTTTATGCCCAAATAATTAAAGTTTTGGTCATCAAATTCATTTTCCACCCCACGTCCCAAGACCTCATAGGAATCGTTTCAGAGTGGGAAAATGCAGTATCAGCATTTAAAGGCAATGGCCGTGATTTATAATGTTTTGTCAAGATTTCACTTGGAAAGAAGCTATAAAGCTTCATTTAGTTTATTCTGCACTGTGCTCAGCACTTATTAAAAGGTTGGCTTTTTTATTATTATTAAGAACTTTTGAATTTTGATATTTTACCAGTGGCAATGATTTGAGTTTCATTGTATTAATATTATTTTTGTAAAGGTTTAAATATGGGTTTCATAGCTAATTATTCATTTAAGTGAATGCAGTGCTCAGTCTTGTGTGGTATTGTGCCTGTCAAGAGGTTTTTGCTTCATTAAGGCTAAGCTATCATTGAAAGGGTTTTTCAAGTGGATGCTGCTGTCTTTTATGTGAATTTAGGTTATTCTTTGTCATTCAGGAGTGGATTTAGCTTAGACAGAAGGGACTTATGAACTATTAGTTTGGAAGCCACTTTGGATTTGTGCTTGTTGTTTGTGTTGCTTATAATATCTGACACATTTCTGTGCAAAACATAGACCTGCTTAACATTCATTCATGTTAGTAAGGTATATAATGCACATAATCCACAGTATACAATGCACCATTTACAGTTTAGGTGAGTGACATTAAGATGTTACAATGCAATGTGGCATTCTTTCTACTTGTACCACCCACCTAAACATTAATCTAGAACAAGTACCCGTACTCATAACAACACTTTTTGATTATAGAGGCTCACACTACAATGGGCCCACACTACAACAACAGCTTATTAGCAGCTTAAGGAACATGACATAGAGTCCAAGGTACTGGCAGAGCCTCCAAACTCCACAAATCTCAATCCATTAAGGGATTTACAAAAACAAACAAAATCCATTGAAGCCCCTCCCCACAACTCACAGGACCCAGAGGATCTGCTGTGAGAGTATTTTTGCCAGACACCACTGGACATCTCCAGATGCCCCATGTTGAAGCCAAAGGGTCAGAGTAAAGCAGAAGAAGGGACCAGTACATTATTAGGTAGCTGGTTTTAGTGTTGTTTCTGACTGGTGTAAATCCCAGTACAGCCCGTAGAATATGTTTTCTTTGTCCTACATCTGTCAAAGAAGAGACTTTTCTGTCAGCTGACATCCATAATTATTAAATTGTGACCAACAAAGATTCTACATCATTCCCTGACAGCATCGTTTGCTGTCATACATCAGTAGTTTCGGTGAGTCTTTGATCAGTAAACCACCAATGTTGGTAGGCTTTTCCCCAAAGAAGTGCACAGGCTGCCAAACACATCAAGTCTTTTTAATTTTTTTTAATTTTTTATTTATGACTGATTTCCTGGAGGCATGTGGAACTTGCAGATTTTCTTTAAAGTCCCACATGGTTGCAGAGGATGCCCCGTGCACAGCGGCAGTTTTCTTATAGCTGGGAGTATTATTAGACCGGTATCAAGCTCTGAAAAGCAGCAAATCTTTTATGTTTGCTTCATGTCCTAAATGGCTCATATCCTAAATCATCACTACATTAAAACCAATAAATGAAGTATAATGAAGTATATGCTCTTTCTTTTCTTGGAATTATGAGATTTATTAAGCAAAGAGACTGAACTAGCACGTTTCAGTACCATGGATAGAGACAGATGAAGCAACTCTGATCAACACTTTCATTCACACACACACAGTGAGCAAGAGGGCTTTGAGTGTTTCAGCACCATGGGTGGATACACAGAGAAACTTGGTTTTGAATGTTTCATAACTGTGGACAGAAACAGAGGAAACAAGACTTGAGTGGTGCCCAAGTCAATTGCTAGATACAGAACACATGCCAGACGGGTTTTTGTTGTAGAGCTTCGGATTGGGGGGGAACCTCCCCCCACTGCAACCCAATGCAAACATGTAGCCCAGACGGAAAAAAAAAAAAGTATCAAAATTACCAGAGATTGCATGTTTAGACTGAAAGGTAAAGACTCCTTATATATTTGTATATATGTGAGCATTTTACATATATTGAAATTAAGAGCTTTTAGCCAGTTTGATGCTTAATTTCAATCTTGCTGCAGGCTTGTGGGTTCAAATGAGAACAAAACAGACTAATTCAATTACAGATTGTACTGAACGGGAAAGCGCTCTGAGGTTAAAACACTTCTAAAATCTCCATCAATACACGATCTGAATCTTGATTGCCTGTTTCATATCACAGAGAAGCTGCTGAACAAATAATTCAAGGCAGCCTGGAGGGATTCATTGATGAAACCGCAAGACCCTCTGATATGTTGCATTTACTAAATGCTTTATGGAGTGTGTCTGCTTTTGAGCATCCAGACATTAAAGCCTGACCATATGAAGCAAAGCTTGTGCTTCTATTTGTGTTTGCTTGTGCTTGTTAAGCAACTCTCTGATGACCCCCACCCCCACATGCCTCTATAATTAACCTAAAGATAATTCCTGTTACAAACACCACAGTGGCCCTCATTAGGGCTCTGTTGTCCATTAGATGCGACTTTTATGCATTTCATGTTGCTCTCATTTCTTCCCACAGACAGGTGCAGAACACTATAAATTCCAAATTAAATTCAGTCCATAGGTTCTCATTTGAGCTTGTTTTTCTGTAAATGCCTTGTGCTAGACATGCAATCTGTCCTTAGTGTAGTGTAGCAAAAAGTTGAGAAAATATGCAAATAGCTCTTGATGAAGATAGGTTATAAAGAAAAAAATAAGGTTTTTCATTACTTTGCCTGAGTTCCTTACGTATTCACATTTCTGAGATATGTGATTTCTTATCTGCTGTTACCCTATAGCATGCAGCTGTTCACACAGTAGATCATAGCATGATTTAGCAGGGTATCGTGAAGATCCTTTATGGTATATTACAATACTTTCATGTATACATTTTACATAATGAACATGTTTCCCCAAATGAACGTTAACACAGATATGATCAGACTATGATCATAGAGGCGGTTACAGGCTTAACAGGCCATGTAATGTGATTAAAATAAACACACCATGGGAAAGATCGACTGGGAGTTCCTTTACATTAGAGCTACATGCTTCTTTTTCTTCGTTTCCACATCAGTGAGCTTCACATTACATATGTTAAGCACACAATGTGTTCAAATGTACCTATATGTAGAAATCAGTGGTGCATGGGGTATGATTTAACCACTGCATTACAGAGGGGGTCATTTAAAGGAGCGACAAGTTACGGTATGCATGTGTGCACTGCTAAAAGGATGTTTAGTTGGACTTAAGCAGTTATATAAAACCTTTATTCAATGCAGAAATCATCTTGCATGATTTAAAAAAATATTCACTCATGAAAATAGCTTCTGTGCAATACATTTGATAAAGTGCTAATTGTCACAAATTTCTGTTCACTCAGCAGTTTGTCTGTTACAGTTTTTCGGTGATTGCTTATAGTACATTGTGCTGAAACTGCATTTTTTGTTCGCCAAAGCCATAAAGCTTTGTACGCGTTTAAAGTAACCATATATGCTACATTAACTCTGACTGGTGTGAATATGAATTCCATCATTTGAGCCCAGCTTTGATTTCACCTACACTTTTGTTCGGCAGGTTTAATCTGCTTTGTGAAAAACGTGACTCAGAGGATCACTGACTGAATCGAGCATGAACACGAGCTCAAGAATTAAACACCCCAGCACAATAATATTTATTAATCTGGCGAAGGTTTGCTGAATCTGCATTCTTGTTCTGAAGAATGATCCCGTTTCACAACATATACACTTTATTTCTCAGCCCTTTAGTAAAACTACATATTTCAACGACACTCGAGGCCACAGAGCATTTCCGCTGCAGTGCCTGGGGACGTGTTCTTTGCACAAAAGCATATGATTCACTCCTCCCAGTGCAAGGATTTCAGCCAGGGAACCCTTATCTTTTTAATCTTTAGTCTAAACACCCCCCCAACTGTCTCGTCTGAGCCATTCAGCTGGGGGGCACTATTAGAATATTTTTGCTCAAGGCACTGAGATATTTCAAAGAAATAACAGCAGGGTACAGTGAGACTTTGGCATAGGAGTAAGGGTGAGACCACAGCTTGGAGCTTCACACTGAATGCATAGTGGCAGCAAACTTCCCCAGTGCCCCAGTGGCTCTGCGACATATAAACCTAATGCTGAGCTGTTGCAGTGGGAACCCTGGCAGCAGTACATGAGCTGCCAATCATTAAAGAAATGACTGAGTCTGCACGGAAATGGGTATGGAAGAAGTGACACATTTCATTCCTCTGTGTCCTGGTTGCAGCACCTCAGGTGTACTGCGTGCTTTGAAGAATCGATTTGATACAGGAAAATGGTGTTTATATGGTTGATAAGGCATTTACAAAATGATCCCCCAAAAATCTATATTTCTAATAATTGTTTATAATCTAATCATTGACAAACAAAAGCAGCAGCAAAGCCTTGTTGCTTAAATGTCAATATAGTAAAATCTCTGTCCAACCTCTGTATGTTGAGTTGTTAGTTTTGTCCTTTTTTGCAAGATCATGAAAAAATATGCATGCCAGCATCAGATATCTCAAAAGACCGACATGTTTAGTTTTTTTTTTGTTTTGTTTTTTTTAAGCTAAAATAGTCAGTCAAGGGCTTTGAGAGAAAGGGCTGCTGTTTGTCCATAAAAAGTGCAGCTGCACTTCAAGTCAATTTCAAAGGCAATATAGCGCCAGTCTAAAGTTTTTTAAACTTCTATAACAAAGATTTTAAGGTTCCACAGTGCAAAAAATGACTGCAATATATCTCCAGGGTTTGATAAGGTTGTTGATCATTACCAGTGAGGCAGCCACTACTGAGCCAAGAACCCAGCTTTTCTCACTTTCAAAAATCTCTGTACTGTTGGAATGACCTCAGCAGTTCTCATATTTTCAGCTGCTCAGTGATGGATGGCAGTGCAGGAGCCACAAGAAATTTTGCTCTAAAGCCAAAAAAAGCAAATGGAAGATTATTAGACTACTTAGCATTTGATAGATTTCTTCTTCACTTGATGTTTCTGTTACCCCCCTCTAATTAATGTGACTTTAATATTTATGTCAGTTGCAGTTTGCCACGAACTGTGCTGTAAAAGCTTTTGATGCTGGTGAAATTCTGGTAGCGGTTGATCAATGACAAGCCTTCATGCCCCTGTCAATATCCATGCTCATTTATACTATAGACAAATAATATGACCCTGGTTTCCTCCTCAACAGTTCACTTGATATAGGATATAGTCACTTATTATAGCTTAATGAGTAAGTAAGTCGAAATGGCAACAACAACCTAGTTGATATTTATCAAAAAAAGGGCCAAATAAATCATCAAGGGAAATGTCACACGCAGCTGTAACCTTTTAGAGCGGCTAACCTTTGAGGTTTAGTGACACGATGGAGAATCATTTGGTGGAGGTGGAGTGTTGCTGAGTTGTAATGAGGGCCACTGTGGTATTTGTAGCACGAATTATCTTTAGGTTAATGATTTGGGAGCATCATCTGGTATCTCCTTAGCACACAAGTGCTGCAGAAACAAGGACAAACAAAACCACAAGCTCCAGCATATGCACAGGTTGTAATGCCTGACTGAACGCACAAACGCATGACAGGATTGGTAAATGCAAAGACTATCTTTTGGTTTCATCAGTGAATCCCTCCTGGCTCAGTGGATTCTTTTGATCTGCAGTTTTTTCACGATATGAGGCAGCGAGTGAAGACTTGGGTCCTGCATTGATGGGAATTTTAGAAGTGTTTTAAACCACAAAGCACTTTCCCACTCACTACAATTTGTAATTGAATTAGTCTTTTTTTTTTCCTTCTTTGTTTTGAACCCACAAGCACAGAGCAAAATAGAAGCGTAGCTTCCCACTGGCTGCAAACTCTTGATGCCGATTTAGGTAAACATCATCATAAATGTACATGTAATAATCCACAGGAGTCTTTACCTTTTAGGTCAAACACATGACTGTAAACAATTCATCAGTGATATGTTTGGTCATCATCACACATCATTTCTGTAGCCTATGCACTTTGTGCAGCTTTGCCTGCATGATGAAACATCTTGCCCCAGGTTTAAGTCATAAAAGTGAAGCTGCTGGGCCAGAAAACCACATTTTCTGAGTAGGTAATCATGACCATTAATCATGCCGGCACACTTCTCTTTCCCATTGGCCAAAAAGAATAGGTCATGGCTAAAGACTGTACCTCCACACTGGAATACTCAACCCCCTCCTCCCTCATTTCACCTACTCAAGGCCATTTGTGCCACAGTCCCATGAAATACCTGATGGGTGGTTGACAAAAAATAAATAATGAAATATTAAAAGCTATCTATATAAATATCACATCTTTCCTAGCATCCTAACATTTTTCAGTAACTGACAATAGCAGCTAATTTAATGCCCTATGTTAATAGATCTTGCTAAGAGCCTTAGCATATTGATTTTATGTGAGTTTATCTTTCAGCTGTCAGGAGATATCTCTTATGGTAAATCTATTTGGGATTTTTTTTCTGTTGCACTGAATCCATTTTAAGAGTTAAAAATAGATCTATGGATATTTACCTTATAGACCTTTCTTGAATGTAATTTAGCTGGTTTGCAGAGGTTCCCCTAAATCCTTGAAGAAATAAAAATTAAAGCAAATCGCTCAACCTCAGTAAGATAAAAAGTGTGTTCTTGAGTGAAATCAGTTTTACTACTTTAAAAATGCAATGATTTGTTTGTTATGTCAATATCTTGAAATAAGGTAGGCCGCTCATCTAGTTTCAAGAGTCAAATCGATCTGCAAGAGCTCTTTACACAAGTTAAATTGCCTTAGCAGCAAGTGACATTCACTCCTTGTTGAGTAATGTTGCAAGACAAGACAAAGTGACTTGTTAAAATGAGCAGTTTTAACAAGTCACACAGTCATTGCACGTTCGTTTCAATGGCCTTTGATGCGCTTAAATGTTGTCATTCCGTGTCACCCATTGAGATCTGACTCAGCTGAGGCCAGATTATGATTGTATTAGTTCACATGCATAATATGATTGCTGTTTGTTGCAAACTGCCATATTTTTGAGACAGAATCAGGTTTGTCATTTACCCTGTAGGTCCATTGAATTCTTAAACAAAGACTGTCAAAGCCTGTGACCTGATACATAGCAGCTTTATTGCTGTTGCTGAGAATATTGCTGTCATACTGTGCTGATACTGGATAACGACTTTTTTCACGTGGGGAAAAACTCATAAAAGTAGTTATTAGACCTACCGCTAATTTAGAATCGGAAGCGATTAAAACTGAGACTTTATCTTGTCAGCGCAGCATTTGCAATGCCGACTGTGAAGGTAAAACCACCTAATGCTACAGAGGTCTATCATAGCAGCTTTTATGTCTCTGAGGCAAGGTTAAATATTACATGCTCAACCTCTTCATCTTTTTGGTATATTTAAAAGAAATACTATATTTGTGTGCTTTCCAGTGAGTAGGTTTACCAAAGTCAATTCTGCAAGAATTTCACATGTTCTCCCATAATCTCCCATATTAGCCTCTCTTCACTGGCTCCTTGTTAAAACCAGATTGACTTTAATATCCTTCTCCTCACATACAAGCTCTTGTATAATCATGCCCCCATCATCAAATTTTGCAAAAACAAGGCATCGGTAGAGCTATAAGGCAGAAACATGATATATCTCAGCAGGTTGTGCAGTTTGCCTTTATGCAAATTTGAGGAAATCAGACACATTCGGTCTTAAGAAGGAAGTATGGAAAAAAGGCTGAGGTATACCAAATTATGCAAGGACTGGACTGAAAATCTGCAGCAGATCTTAAGACATGGTAAAAGCTTTGTCATAGGGATACCTTCAGCCAATTGTGTTTTCAGTGGAATTAAAAGTACCGTGAGATTGAGATTCATCATGCAATATAATCTGGAATTACTATAAATCATAGATTGACCTTCCTAGAGCCTGGACCTTGAATTTATTGAAGCAGTGTGGGATTAACTTAACAGAGAATGGAACAAAGAGGCAGTTAACATACAAAGAAGAGCTTTTAATGGCCTCCAAGAAGTCTGGAGAACTAAGTTTGAAGATTACTTAAAAAAAACACTTTCGTATGAGAGTTGAGACTTTGTTGAAGATCAAAGGTGATCATACCAAATATTTACTTTTAAGATCATTAAAACTGTTCAAACTCTTTTATTGTGTCTATATGTATGTTTTCATGTTATAGACATAATATAAAGAACAGATAAATATAAAGAACAATGGCTATAGACTTTTGCACAGTATTGTATATGTAAGGTTGTCTTACATTTTTCATATGTTAACATGCTGCCATCATTGTAAAGGATGTAAAGGATCTCATAGAAGCATAAAATCCCAATAGAGCACTTCAGTGTCAGATTGCACTCTCTCTCCCATGGAACCAGCTCCCACTTAGGAGTTCTCAGAAATAGGTATCCTGTTAACTTTTAAGATTTGGCATAACATTTTCCAATTTGATAGAGCTTATACTGTAATTAGGGCTGGATCTGGTGGCCCTGAACCACGTCTTCGTTATTCTGCTACAGGTTTCTGGGACACTTCCCATGATGCACCCAGAATGAGTATTTCTTATCCACTCCGATCGTTTCACTCACATGTCATGCATCAGTGAACAGATGGAATGTCATTAAATTTCTCCCACAGTCTGTGTTTTGTCCTTTCTCCATATCTGATCATCATTTTTCTCTTTCCCACCCCCAGTTGGTTGTGGGTGATCACTGCCCCTCCCTGAGCCCAATTCTGCCAGAGTTTCTTCCTGAAACATTTCCTTGCCACTGTCCCCAAGAGTTTGCTCTCAGGTAGTCGGCTGATTGTTGGAGTTTCTATCCAACACTATAAGGTCTTTATCTTTCAATACAAAAGGCAACTGTTTTTGTGAATTAACCCTAAATTTTGGATAATAAATGACATTATTTTTATTGTGAAAGTTCCATTTGTCAAGATATTAATTGAAGTATTTTAGAGAGGGAAGGTTACAATAACTTCCTGCATTATTACAAACAGACCTTGTTTGTCATCATTTTATAATAATAAAGAAGTATTTACATTGATCCAACTTCTCAAGGATTTCATTAAAGTCTGATATTAGGCTTTGAAACCTGAGTCTATGTTAAAACCGTCACTTTGAGTGGAATCCCCAAAGTGAATTGAAGCAGGCACTTAGATACTCCAAAAACAGAGCACAACTTTGACAGATTGGGCGCATCCACAAACGTATGCACCACAATGTTTGAATGCCTGTGTGTGTGTGTGTGTGTGTGTGTGTGTGTGTGTGTGTGTGTATGTGTATGAGTGAGAGAGAGAGTGCGTGATGTTAATTACTTAAACTGGCTTGGATCAAATATATTGTCATCCTATTATGTTGACACACTCGAAACAACAACATTTGTCTTTCTCTGGTATGTATCATATATATATAGATATATCACTTTCTGTTTTTTGTTTGATTTTCTTTCCCTAACACAACAGTGGAGTTTGCTTTGAGCAATCTCTCTGCAGATCAGCTGTGGAAAAACTGGACCTTTTCAAAACAACATCCACTTCACTGGCCACATGAAGGTATTTCTGCCTCTTGAGGCTTTAAACTGTGATTTTGATCTTCCATTTTTGAACCATTTTTGCTTTACTGCATTCCAGTTTTCTCTTAAATTTGTGAGAGAATAATTTTCATTTCAAAAAGAAAGAAAGAAAGAAAGAAAGACTTTTCCTCTGTTCTTTGTTGATCAGTATCTTTGCAATATATTAACAACACCTGAACGTACAAGGAGATTAGTATGGACGCAGGGAAAAGATAGCAGACATTTGTATTTACCCACTGGACCCATTGATCAAAGTAAACACATGGCTGGTAGAATGAATGTGCCCCATGTGGAATGAATCACTGGGGATCAATGAAATGAGACCAAACAGGTTACAGCCTGTATCGCAACTAGGTCTCACTTTCTTGTCACATTCAGTAGGTTGGTTGGGAGTCCTTGGAGTCACATGTTAATGCACTTTATCATTTTGTGGAGGGCTATCATTGTGAAACGGGGCATTTTAATCCAAAAGACATTACTTCTTAATTCTATCTGAGTTGTCACACAGGGGACAACATTCCTAGCCTTCTTGGGAAAAGTGATACAAATAGTGTGAACAGATCTTTCAGTCCTTAAAAGGGACACATTTCTTACATAAGTATTGTAGACATGTAGTAATTTAGGGGGGTATATGTAGAGCTATAAGCCAGAAACTTTATATATCTCACAATATTGTGAAGTTGGAAATTGGAAAAATCCCTTCTTAAGAAGGGGAAGCACTGAAAAAAGGCTAAGGCATACCAAAGTATGCAAGAACTGGACTAAAAAGCAGTGGCAGCAGATCTAAAGACATGGTGGAGACTGTCATAGGGATGCCTTTCAGCCAATGGTGTTGTCAAAATTAATGGAAACAAAAGTACTGTCAGATTTGGATTCACCATGCAATACAATCTGGAAATACTATTAGTCATTTGTTGGCCTCCCCAGAGCTCGGACCTCAACATTACTGAATCATCTCAACACAGAATGGAACTTATATTTATATTTAGATATTTGTGAATGTTTGGTACCTGTTGCAGATAGCAAAGAAAGAATGTAATTCTACAGTGACACAAGTTTCTTTATTGTCTTTATACACAACTTAAAGTTCATCCCAAAAGGTTGATTCTATTCATCTGGACATAGTGTTTTCAGTGGGAGAAATGTTTCGTCACTCATCCAAGTGACTTCTTCGAAGTACAAATATACCGTTTATATGGTTGGGGAAACCTGCAGTCAGCTGAGACTGAAGAAGTCACTTGGATGAGTGACGAAATGTTTCTCCTGCTGAAAGTGCTACGTCCAGATGAACAGAATCAACCTTTTGGGATTTACTTACCTGGATTTTTGAGCATGCATCAAGACAACTTTTAAAGTTTAAACCTAAACAATGTGTAGTTCAACATTTCAATCCTTATTTTCAGTGCTGCCTTGAAATTCTGAGCACTGTAATATGTTCCTGTGGACTTTTATTATACTGTAACCATATTGGTTGTCTGTATGACAAGAAATAACCATTTCAAACAATTTGCTCTCAGTGTCTAATATTGCCTTGACCCATGTGGCACAGATGAAAAGAACACGTTATGCATATCTCACATATGCGATCCTATTTGGTGCCTTGGAAATGAGAATGTGTTGGTAAATTAGTAAAGGTACGTTTGCACGGCCAAAAATACAAAACGATACACAGAAGAAAAATAAGGTGAAGGTCATAAAAAACTGGAAAAGTTCCAGATGTGAAAAGTTTGTTATAAAACCAAATACCTTTGTTCTCATTGCTAAGCAGATAATTCTAGCTTCTAAAATAGAGACAAACAGATGTATGAATCACAGACGCTCAGCTGGTGAAGGTGTTTTCAAACTAGAGGAAGCATCTCGGATTTGCCCAGAACTGTTGTTGCTTTGTTAGACCCCCTCTCAAACAGCTTTTCTATCTTTTCACTTCCAGCTGAGTAATGATGAAGAAATGCCATCAAAGTAATCTTTTAAAGGGCACTTCCCTAGACACACAAAGAGGATCTGGAGCCATGATGCTCCCCCAGGGACACATTCAAAAAAAAAAAAAACTCTTAAAGTGAGCAAAACCTCAAAGGTGGAAAACATTTACAAAGCCGCTTACTTTCCTAACTTTGTTCTTTTCATTTTCCCCCTCAAAGTTCCAGCTTTATTAAATTGTCTTACTCTCTGCACTACATTTTGTCTTCTCCCCTCCATTACTTTGAATATAAAAGTTTTTATGTGAAATACTGAAACGCTTCTTTTTAATTGGTAAAATGCAAATAAAGAGAATGTTCTTTTGTATCGTGCTCGCAGAGTGTGAAGTTCCCTCTCGTATTCACAACTTCCTCACTCTTAAAGCAAGACAGTGATCAATCATCCATTTGGCTTTAACACTAGGCTTCTTAAAGTACAGCCACTTGGAGATTCATTTTCTTGATGGTTCGGAGTGTTATTTTCTAAAAGAGGCAGATGTCAGCTAGGGGTTAGAATAAAGGTTTGAGTTTCTTCTGAATGCAGTTTGACATGTCAGTAGAAAGACATTTTGGCAGCTTTTCCATCTGAAGGAAATCTATCGTGCACAGACTGAAGACAGACAAAGAAGGCAGAGCTTTATGACTGTATAGAGAAGATAAACATCAGCGTTGCCTACACTGCTGACTAAATATAGCTATTGCATCACTGAAAGTTAATGTTTATTTTTAAGCAGCAAATATAAAAATATGTTGCAGCCTTAAAATTGGAAGGATCTTTCAACTCTGTATTTCAAGCTATTTGAGAAGTGTAAAATTCTTGTTCTCATTTAAAGTTTCATGTCGTTCATGTCAAGCAGAGTTCAGTCTGTGGCATGAAAGTAATTTAGCACTGGCACCATTATACTTATTGTATTCCAGTATCAGGTAGCAGCTGGGTAATTCCACCTATCTGCTGGAGGCATTTTTAATCAACAGCTATACGGAAAGTGCAACAATGGAATCCTGTTAGCTCTGAAACCCAGATGCAGACCATCCGTTGCTAATAGCCCTATTCAAACAAGAGGAGCATTATGTTCATTATTAATGAATTATGCCTCAGCTTCTATGTTTCATGATTTCATTCGCATAATGAAATTTCCTGAACCTCTGCTGGGCTGTACACAATCGTGCACAGTCACAATTTTATAATTGTTAATGTCTGATTAGGTAATGCAGCTCATGTTTTTTGACAATAAGACATATTTGTTCTATATATTGTATTAGTAATCCTCAAACAGTATCTATTTTACTGATCTGACATAAATTTAGTTCCCCCTTTGTTCGGTTGTATTGTATGGACTTCCTAAGACTGAGGCTATTTTGATAAATGTAAACACACAGTTTCATAACAGTGTCTGTGAATGTCTTTTGCGTTATATGTGGAAAATCTAAAGATGGCCACCAAAAGTTCAATAGTGCTCTGTTCACTAAGAGTAACTTTGGGTAAGTTGGTAGGAAGAATACATGAAATCAAGCATATGCTGACAGCTGAATAGATAGCCTGACCTGAAGAGCAGACCAGAGTCTGCGCATGCCTACAAATAAGAGGACAATTGATGCTTTATGAACTCTTCTTCTGCACAAAATGGATTGATCTTGAGCTGCCTAGAATGAGTCAGGGGAGCAAGTGATGCAGATATATGAAAAATATATAATAATAATAATAAAAGAACCCAGTACTGTAGCACAGATGTTACCATAGAAATCTAGCACGGTAAAAACAGAATTGCCCTTATGATGCTGAAACTCTGACTTTAGGTTCAACACACTTTGCCAAGTACGACCCTCAGGAGTCCTGTCAGGAGCCAAGTTTTAAAAGGATACAGTTGACACAAGATGTCATTAATTAGAAAAATGTCAGCAGAACTTGTTCTAATGTTATCACACTACCAACGGGTGGGTTGCCTTTGTTTGTCTTGCTGTTGTTCCCCCCACCCCTATACAGTTTCATGAAAACTGCCTGATATCACGGCTGAACACGGTCACTGCGGAATTGCTGTAATCGAAAAAACAGGTTGATCGCAATCTCTTGTAGTCAATGCAATGACTTAGGGAGCGCCAGTGAACTCAAAATAGAACAATTTGGTAAACATACTGCTCTTTATCATACTGCACACCCAATATAGATTTAAATAAATCTTGGTTTCTAATATGTTCATGCCGCAGCTATTGCTCCATTGAAAACAATATGGTTGTTCTATTTCTGGAAAATTAAGATTAATCACGATGTATAATTGCATTCAGGACTCATTCAAAAACAAAAAACTAAACAAAACAAGAAAAAACGAACACTCCCGCAGGAATTTATATTGATATTCAAAATCTACAAGGTGCAACATTAGCTTTGACATCAGTGGCAGAAAGACTTAAAGGTGAACTCTTAGAAGTGCACAGCATGAACACCTCTTTAAAGACAGATTAGCAGGAGAGTTGTGACATCGCTAAAAATGTTGCTTGAGAGAAAAAACAACAACAAAATTTGCATTGGCTAAATCAATGTAAATACAGCCAATCTGATATAAAACTGATGATGCTCTGTTTTTGATTCTTTTAACTACTACAAAATTTTTACGATACCATTTTAAGACAAATATAACTGTTCACATAAACTGTTTACCATTTCATTTATACATTTACAAAATACTGGATTTTCTTTAAACCACAGTGCTGCTGGTGCCCCATTCAAATGAGAATCTTTAACAATGCTGTTAGCCAGAAGTGGAAAAACATGACCGCGTACGGCACACTAAGCCTTGACATGACAAATATCACAAAAAATAATAATAATAAAAAAATGAATCTGTTTGATGACATAAAACCAACACTAGAAAGAGTCCAAATCAATTACGGTGAACAAGCGGTGAAATCTGCTTTCTCACGGGTTGTTTTACTCAGTAAACATCACTGCTGAGTGTTGAGGGTGTTGTCTTACTCGATTGAAAAAAAATCTCAACAGTATCACACTCGGAGCCAGACTCTTTGAAATCCAGCTGTGTTGACAATCTTGCGTCAGACTTCAGCTTCAGTGCACCTCAATACTTTCTCATGTAGGAGCACATCAACAGCCAGCCTCACTGAGATGTTACACATTCTTTGTCTGTTCCCTTTTGCTCTTTCCAGCAGCTTGTCTTACACCGGCTGCATTATAAAACAGAGAGTCAACATGAAATCAACTTAAAGCTATGCCACAGAGTATCAAATCAATTCCCTTCCCTCGGGCTGGGGTTGCATATCAACCTCTCGCCACATTTTGCTGTGTGTGTGTGTGTGTGTGTGTGTGTGTGTGTGTGTGTGTGTGTGTGTGTGTGTGTGTGTGTGTGTGTATAATAGAGAAGAATGCACTAAAAAAAATCTGTCATGCAGTACAACAGTTAACTTCATAAGAATCTTTGTTTTTCACCCCCACCCCCGCCCTACCACCCCCCATTCTGAAGGAAAACAACCAGCAAGAAGGACAATAAGTAACTGAGTGCCTTCAGCAGCATATTTCAACACATTTATACAAAAGCTCCATTTTAAAAGTTAGAAACTCTGATGCATTTTTCCACAGTTCCTGTGATCAACAGTTGGTATATGGCTACAATGTAGCTTGCCATCGCCAGTGTGTGAATGTGTGTGTGAATGGGTGAATGACTGAATGTAGTGTAAAGCGCTTTGGGGTCCTATGGACTAGAAAAGCGCTATACAAATGCAGGCCATATATGCCAAGTCCCACTGAAGCAGGATGTACCATAAAATACCGAGAAGTGGGTTTCAGCCAGCAAGTGTGCTTCTGTTTGGCAGAGCAACACAGTGCAGTTTCCTTTGAGCTCCACCAAGAGTTCACTAACTGAATTCACATGTCTCAATATCTCAATGTTTCTCTTTATGAGACACAGTGCGCCTGCAGACTGTGGGAACCATGATTGCGTTTGGTTGTCTGTGGTGGGGTTTGGGATTAGTAACTTGCAAGGGGACATTAAACTTTATTGTATGCCATCAAGTAATGCTCCAGAAATGTCTAATGTAGCCCCCACCCCCGATGTGTTAAAGACCATTACATAGTTAGCTTTTGGCTGGTTTACTAAGCTACCATAGCAACAGTGTCACCAAATCCTTCCTGAAGAAAAAAAGATCTAATTGCTACTAAATGTGAATTAAACAATAAATTGGGAAGCGACTCATCCACAAGACTTTGAAAGATGCATTCAGCCAGCATACATTTCATACACCACAAACTCTGAAGCTTATGAAGGCAATGCGCTTTGTTTTGCTCTCACCTTACCTGTGCAGCTTGAGTTCCAGATGGGCGGTTTACAGATGACTGATACTTCAGCTTGTGGATGGTGTACAGGAGGAAACACGTTTAGCAGCAGCAATAGCAGTCAGAGGAGAGGAAAGGAGAAGAAAAATAGGGGAGGAAGAGGAAGAAAGCGCAAATGCTGAATTATGGATGTGGAGGGGAGGTGGTGAGGAGGGGGGCGAGGGAGGGATTCCTCCGCCGCCCTTACTTCCCAGATCGCAAAGCGTGAATCATCTTCTGCATGGATCAAATGGCACAGTCCACTGAAGGGCTGGATCTGCGCAGTGAACAGAGCAGAGGGTATCTGCTGAGGCTGGAATGGGACGCAATGGGGGAGGCGGGGGAGGTGATGGTGGTGGTGATGTGTGCGTGTGTGTGTGTGTGTGTGTGTATAACAGGGGTGGGGGGTAGTTATGCTATATGAGAAACAGCCCAGCAGAGGAGTGTTACACGTAGTATGGAGAACCATTCGTCAGCTCAAATATGCACCAGCTGTTAACTAGCTTCTCTCTCTTTCTTCCTCTCGCCTCACTTCACATTCAGAGTTCAGCTCGCCTCTGTTCACGCAGTTTATACTTCAGGTAATCAACCTGGGATTCTTTATGGCAACTGCCTTTCAAACAATATACGTTCTTTCTTAACCCAGACTTTCTAAATACCTTAGCTTGTTTCAACATAGTTCCAAACAACTTTCTTTAGCATCAGATTATATTCTACAAAAGGATGCGGTCCCTGAGCTTTTCCTCTTTGTTTTCTGGCTACACTATTTGCATCACACTGCAGTTTGTTCCTATTTATTTATTTATTTTGGCTATGAAAGGCGAAATTAAAAGAATATCTGGCTCCTGGGAAGCAATATATAAAGAAATGAGAGGTATAATTTAAGTCTGTTTTATCTTGCAGCAAATCTACCAGACAGCATCTCCTCAACCCATTTGAATTTAAGAAAGTAACCCTCAAGTCCCTCACAGACTTTCTGTAGACGCACAATGTTAGGTTTTGTATTGTTGATTGTCATTTATGCTTAGAAATATTTAACCATATATGCTTAGAGGTGTATAATCAATTGTGTAGTGATAGTCTGCAAACTTTGTGTGTATTAGAGAGCACTCTGGGAGCACGAGAGAGGTCGTACCTTGTCTTATTGTTTTATGGTAGGATTAACGTTTGTTTTAGTCTAAGTGCCTTTTGTTTAGATGAACTGCAGGACTTCCTCACCGTGTTATCTAGGGTGAACCATTTAGGGCGAGGGGGAGGCTACCCTCGTCCTGACCAAGGATGTTAGTTTGTGTGCTTTTATGTTATATGACCCTTTGATCAGCAACACACACACACACACACACACACACACACACGGTACTCTTTGTTTGTATGTGGACGTCATATGTTAATGAACCTATGCATATTCATGTAGCCTCAATAAAAGAACAGTGTTACGGGAGAACGAACGAGAGCAACTGGGGTCAAGCGAAGGAACGGCGTCTGTCCGGTTCTCTCCCGTGCACGAGAAACATGAAGAACTTTGCCTACTTCGTGTCTTGCTTGCGGTGTAATTATATTGTCTTCAATGTTCCAGCGAATAGGTTCAAGCTACAAACCTATCACACACTATAACATTTTAAGTGTATAAATTATATAATGATACATTCCAGCCCTATGGTGATGTGTGTTCCCATGATCTATGAGTGGACAAACAGTAGAACATATACTGTTTTCCAGCAGTATCACGCGTAAATTCAAATGATATGGTTTCCTTATAAATCTAGAATGTTCGATTTGTTCAGGAAGAGCTAGTTCATTAAACATCTAGCACATATGAACAACATTAACATATTCATTTATATCTGTCTCTCTGGCCACACAGCAAGTTTTGTACCCACTAACTAATAAGTAAAAAGTCTGTCTGTACCACAGCTAAATGCTCCACTAAGTTGGTCAGCTAACTTTATTCATTTGAGCTTTTTGAACTGGAAAGTCTATCCCTCATTAAACAACTTCATTTTTGGCTGGGAATGCTGTTAATGAGAATGGTGGAAAGCCCAATGAAGCAGTGTGTTGTACACTCTAAAACGAAAAGCACTGAGCCAAAGTATGTTTAAAATAAAATATATATTTTTTTAAAGAACTGTCAGCTGATAATTCTCTGTGGGTGCACCATTATGAGCCTTAAGGTGCTTTCAAATAACACACACTTCACTGAAACTATGGAGGGCAAAAAGTGGAGTAAAAACTTGATACTCTTTCTGAATGAATTATACAACAAAGTACATCCGAGTTTGTATTGAGAGTGCATCAAGAAAACCCTTTCTTGGAAACAGGTTTCCATCTAAGTAGTGGTGTGTGTTTTAACAGTTGAATGGCGTGTAGTACACAGCTTGGAATATGTGTTCCCCCGGTAGCTTTATAGATCTATTAAGGCTTTTGGAGTAATGAGGAAAAGAGGTTTAGAAAACAGACTGAAATTTGCTGGTTGTTTTGAAAATTCTTTCTATTTTGGTGGATCCTCTGCTGCTTTCTTGACTAGTGAGCTGAACCAAGCAGCAAGCCCATTTTCCCTTTCATATTACAAAAAATAAAACCCTCAAAAAACACTAAGTACTGCAACTTAAATTGGCTGGATGAAATTTCTTCTACTGCTCATCTTTTTAAACAATGCGAAGAGGATTCTAGCTGCACCACTTTCTCCTGTGATATGTGTTCTCAGCCAGTGAGAAAAAACATTCAGTTGCTCCAAACACTAAGTGAATTTCCATTAAAAGCTCCTTAAACGTCACCTCCTTCAAAGTAGATCCACAATCTTGAAAACTGTAAGCTGAGTCTCACTGAAAAACTTCTGTTTGAGCTATATTTCACCTTGTTTAGCAGCATCTACTTATACTTCATCAACCTCAGACTTTATGAAAATAAACCAGAGGTAATAATGCATCTCCGCTATACTGCGAGACAAAAGGCAGGGGTCTGCAACTCGAAGCCTCTCTCGTCTACCATTTGAGAGTTAGTTACATCTCATTACATTATCTTACAGCTTTACTGCTTCCATTCTGCACAGTGTGAAAGCTATCATTTACAGTAGAATATAATAAACTGGTTCAAGTGATCATTTCCTGCATTGATTGAATGCTCCGGCAAACTCAGCCCTGTGTTATAGCAGTGCATTTTGAGGCTCTCTGTCTTCCATCCCAGTGCAATATTCAGCTCTGAGAGCATAATATTTTATGGGTGATGGACAAGTGATCACTAGAAAGTGCAGTTCAAGGACACTGCAGCACTGAGCAAGGGTGAGAAAGACTGAAACATTTTGATCTAGCTGCCACTTGAATTCCGTTTGTCTGCTTCTGCATTACAAATGAATATACTTTGGTGTATATCATCCATAATACTGAAATCTCAGATTTAAAAATCTTAAACTTGATTTTAAGGTATTGGGTTTTTATTTTCTTTTTGCTGACTTTTCATACTTAACTGTCGGCCTGTCAAAAAGCTGGCCAGAGGCTTTGTGGAGCAGGCTTTTAGACATAAAAGCCTACTCCAAAAGCTCACAGGGCCACTGAGGACCAAGCTGAGCTGCGTTCTCCATCTCAACCACTGCATGCACAGCCTCAAATGCATGTTGTTCAACCTGCTCCAGTGCAGAGAGCAGAAATACACCGTGGAGGTGAGCCAAGAATACCTGACTTCAGGGAAGGTGAGGATCCTGAAAGTTTCTTTGTACGATTTGAACGCATAGCTAAAATGTGGGGATGGCCACAAGTTGAATGGGCAGCTAGAGTGGTCAAATGTTGAAAAAGTTTATTGATGATACTGGCAAAGATTGGGATAAATGGTTGCCTTTTCTGTTGTTTGCATACAGAGAAGTACCACAGGCTTCAACTGGTTTCTCTCCTTTTGAGCTGCTCTATGGAAGGCAAGTTAGAGGCCCCCTGGACATGCTGAAGGTGAACTGGGTGGCTGGAGTGGCACCGGGGTCTACTGAAGTGGCTTTCGACGATAAACATTGTTTCCTACATATTGCAGATGAGATACAAACTGGAAACATACAGAAAAAAGGTTAGAGACCATATGCAGAAAGCACAGCAAAAGCAAAAGGTATGGTATGACAAGCATGCCTGTGAGAGAGAACTAAAGACTGGTCAAAAAGTTTTAGTACTTTTGCCTACTGGACCAAGTAAGTTGCTGGCTAAGTGGCAAGGACCTTATACTGTGGCCAGAAAAACTGGCCCAGTGACATATGAGGTCATCTGTCCAGACAAACACAAATCGAAGCAGCTGCTACATGTAAACTTGTTAAAAGAGTATCATGACAGAAATGCCCCAGAACCAGGTGTGAAGCAAATCCTGATGGTACAAGATGTTCAGCCTGAAGACAGTTGCGTTTTGGAGGTTGGAGAAGCTGAGATGAGTCCATTCAGAGACATGCCCAAATCTGAAGACCCTCCTGAACATCTGACTGAAGATCAGTGGCATCAGTTGAATGAGGTGAGGCAATCTTTTCCATCTTTGTCCTCAGACACACCGGGGGCGAACAGATGTCATAACACACAACATCATCTTGAAAGACACAAAACCTGTTCATCTTACAGGATACCAGAATGGATGGTGGGACCGTTGAGGAAGGAGGTTCAGATGATGCTGGAACTGGGAGTGATTGAGCCATCAAGGAGTGAGTGGTCAAACCCCATTGTACTTGTTCCAAAGAAAGACTCACCTCAACTACGATTTTGTTCAGACATGAGAAAGCTAAATAGTATTTCCTGTTTTGGTTCTTATCCAATGCCACGCATTGATGAGCTACTGGAACATTTAGGAAAGGCTAGATACATTACAAACTTAGATTTGTGTAAGGTTTACTGGCAAGTGCCTTTAGAGCCATCCTGTAAAAAATACACAGCCTTCCAAATTCCAGGAATGGGCTTATTTCAGTACACTGTGTTGCCCTTTGGTCTTCATGGGGCACCTGCAACTTTTCAAATGTTGATGGACATTATCTTTAATGGTTGTTCCAAGTTTGCAGCTGCCTACCTGGATGATGTGGTGATTTACAGTGAGTCTTGGGAGGAACACCTGCAGTATCTAAAGGTTGTGATGGCAAAGATCCAGAAGGCTGGTTTGACTGTGAGCAAGTGTGCCTGGGCACAAGAAGAAGTGAAGTATCTAGGATACATTGTTGGCCATGGGCTACTGGAACAAGAAGGCATCGGTGGGCAAGGGACGAAAACAGGGCGTTGTTGGAATGCTACTACGCAAGTAACCCCGGCGGAAGGGGCTACATGAATAGGATGAGGGACCTATGGATTCTTCGATACCCAACATCCACAATGACGGCGAAACAACTAGTAGCTCAGTGTTCCAACATTCGAAAGAAGGGACTGCTCTCACAGCTAGAGATTGACGAGGTACAACACAAATGCTACGGCAAGGACGAGTCAGGACGCCAGGTCAGGGGGGAGATATCATCACCCCCACCCGAGATTGGGTACATAGCCCCAAGTGCGATAGGAGAAGGATCGTTGAGTGCGAGAGGAACTGACCTGAAAAATAGGATCATGGCCAAGCTTGAAACCTGGATCCCCCGTAGCCGGTTACCAAGATTACGTGAAGTACCCTCAGAAGGTCTGCTAGATGATGTTAATGCAGCACTACGGGCAATACCTACAACCACGATTACCGACACTAACAAGCTGATCTACAATACGGCAGCAGTGATCAGTGAGATGCTTGGCTACAAGTTGAACAGCGACAAGGGGCAGTACCCTCCATGGAGGAGGAGGCTAGAGGGCAAGATCAAAGTAGCACGGAGGGAGGTTAGCCAACTAACGGAGTTGCAGAAAGGTGCGACAAATAAGGTGCCTAAGAAATACAGCAAGCTGTCCATACCTGAGGCCTTGGAAACTGCCAAGCAAAGACTTGGCCAGCCGCTTGAGGAGGTACACCAGAGAGATAGAAGGCAGGAGAATAAACCAGCTGTTCTCCACAGAACCAGCAAAGGTGTACTCTCAGTGGCAAGGGAACAATAAGAGAACAGCACCACCAAGGCTGGAGACGGAGCAATACTGGAAGAGCATATGGGAGAAGGATGCAACCCATAACGGCAATGCTCAGTGGCTAGAGGATCTGAGGGCAGACCACAGCGACCTCCCTGAACAGGGTCCAGTAACCATCACAGTGGCAGATATCCAAGAAAGGGTCTCCAGTATGAAGAGGTGGACAGCACCAGGGCCCGACATGGTTCACGCCTACTGGCTGAAGAAGCTGACTGCACTCCACGAGCGTCTGGCAGCACAAATGAACCAGCTGCTAGTTAACGAGAGACACCCGGAATGGCTAACTGAAGGCCGGACGGTCCTGATCCCCAAGGACCCCAAGAAGGGACCGGTCCCCTCCAACTACCGACCAATAACCTGCCTCAGTACTACATGGAAGCTCCTGTCAGGCATCATATCGGCTAAGATGAACAGGCACATGGGTCAATACATGAGCGGGACACAGAAAGGAATTGGCAAGAATACCAGAGGCGCAAAACACCAGCTACTGGTAGACAGAACAATCAGCCAAGACTGCAAGACCAGACTGACCAACCTGTGCACTGCCTGGATTGATTACAAGAAGGCCTATGTCTCAATGCCCCACAGCTGGATACTGGAATGCCTAGAATTGTACAAGATCAATGGGACCCTAAGAGCCTTCATCGGGAACTCAATGGGGATGTGGCGTACAACACTAGAGGCCAACTCCAAGCCCATAGCACAAGTCACCATCAAGTGCGGGATCTACAAAGGGGATGCTCTGTCCCCACTGCTGTTCTGCATAGGCCTGAACCCCCTCAGTGAGATCATTAACAAGACTGGCTACGGATACCGACTACGGCCACCTCCTGTACATGGATGACATCAAGCTGTATGCCAAGAGTGAACGAGACATCGATTCACTGATCCACACTACCAGGCTATACAGCAATGACATTGGAATGTCGTTCGGACTGGAGAAGTGTAGTCGGATGGTAACAAAGAGAGGGAAGGTAGTCAGAACTGAGGGGATTGAACTACCAGAAGGCAACATTGCAGACATAGAGGACAGTTACAAGTACTTGGGGATCCCGCAGGCGAATGGGAACCATGAAGAGGCCGCTAGAAAAGCTGCAACCACCAAGTACCTGCAGAGGGTCAGGCAAGTCCTGAGGAGTCAGCTGAATGGTAAGAACAAGATCCGGGCCATCAACACGTACGCCCTGCCCGTGATCAGGTACCCTGCTGGGGTAATAGGCTGGCCAAAGGAGGAGATAGAAGCCACTGACATAAAGACAAGAAAGCTCCTTACCATGCATGGAGGGTTTCACCCCAAGTCTAGCACCCTGCGGACGGTTTATCCTTCAGGATAAACCGCCCACATGGGCGTGCTGGGTGTTTTTATAAAAAACACCCAGCACGCCCCTGCGGACGGTTTATCCTTCAAGCTCGGGTCCTCTACCAGAGACCTGGGAGCTTGAGGGTCCTGCGCAGTATCTTAACTGTTCCCAGGACCGCGCTCTTCTGGACAGAGATCTCCGATGTTATTCCCGGGATCTGCTGGAGCCACTCGCCTAGCTTGGGAGTCACCGCACCTAGTGCTCCGATTACCACGGGGACCACCGTTACCTTCACCCTCCACATCCTCTTGAGCTCTTCTCTGAGCCCTTGGTATTTCTCCAGCTTCTCGTGTTCCTTCTTCCTGATATTGCTGTCATCCGGAACCGCTACATCGATCACTACGGCCGTGTTCTCATGTTTGTCTACCACCACTTTGTCCGGTTGGTTAGCCACCACCATTTTGTCCGTCTGTATCTGGAAGTCCCACAGGATCTTAGCTCGATCATTCTCCACCAGCCTTGGGGGCATCTCCCATTTTGACCTCGGGACTTCCAGGTTATACTCGGCACAGATGTTCCTGTATACTATGCCGGCCACTTGGTTATGGCGTTCCATGTATGCCTTGCCTGCTAGCATCTTGCACCCTGCTGTTATGTGCTGGATTGTCTCTGGGGCATCTTTACACAGCCTGCACCTGGGGTCTTGCCTGGTGTGATAGACCCCAGCCTCTATGGATCTTGTGCTCAGAGCTTGTTCTTGTGCTGCCATGATTAGTGCCTCTGTGCTGTCTTTCAGTCCAGCTTTGTCCAGCCACTGGTAGGATTTCTGGATATCAGCCACCTCCTCTATCTGCCGGTGGTACATACCGTGCAGGGGCCTGTCCTTCCATGATGGTTCCTCGTCTCCCTCCTCTTTCTTGGGTTTCTGCTGCCTGAGGTATTCACTGAGCACTCGGTCAGTTGGGGCCATCTTCCCAATGTATTCTTGGATGTTCGTTGTCTCATCCTGGACTGTGGTGCTGACACTCACCAGTCCCCGGCCCCCTTCCTTCCGCTTAGCGTACAGCCTCAGGGTGCTGGACTTGGGGTGAAACCCTCCATGCATGGTAGGAGATCTATCTATCTATATATCTATATATATATATATAGATATATATAGAGATAGATATATCTATATATATAGATATATATAGATAGAGATATATCTATATATATCTATATCTATATATATCTATATATATATATATATATATATATATATATATATATATATATATATATATATATATATATATATATATATATATATATATATCTATAGATCTATATCTAGATATCTAGATATATCTATATATCTATATCTATAGATCTATATCTAGATATCTAGATATATCTATATATCTATATCTATATATCTATATCTATCTATATCTATCTATATATATCTATATATATCTATAGATAGATAGATAGATATATATACACTGAACAAAAATATAAACGCAACACTTTTGTTTTTGCTCCCATTCCCCATGGGATGGACGTAGAGACCTAAAATTCATTCCAGATACACAATATAACCATCCCTCCCAAACAGTGGTCACAAATCAGTCCAAATGTGTGGTAGTGGGCACATCTGCCATATTGAGATAATCCATCCCACCTCACAGGTGTGCCACATCAGGATGCTGATCTGACATCATGAGTAGTGCACAGGTGTACCTCAGACTGCCCACAACAAAAGGCCACCCTGGAATGTGCAGTTTTGTCTCACAGCAAAATGCCACAGATGCCACAAGCAATGAGGGAGTGTGCAATTGGCATGCTGACAGCAGGAATGTCAACCAGATCTGTCGCCCGTGCATTGAATGTTCATTTCTCAACCATAAGCCGTCTCCACAGGCGTTTCAGAGAATATGGCAGCACATCCAACCGGCCTCACAACCGCAGACCTCGTGTAACCACACCAGCCCAGGACCTCCACATCCAGTAGGTTCACCTCCAAGATCGTCTGAGACCAGCCACCCAGACAGCTGCTGGAACAATTGGTTTGCACAACCAAACAATTTCTGCACAAACTGTCAGAAACCGTCTCAGGGACGCTCAACTGCATGCCCGTCGTCCTCATCGGGGTCTTGACCTGACTCCAGCTCGTCGCTGTAACAGACTTGTGTGGGCAAATGCTCACATTCGATGGCGTCTGGCACGTTGGAGAGGTGTGCGCTTCACGGATGAATCATGGTTCACATTGTTCAGGGCAGATGGCAGCTGAGAATGTCCCAGTTCTTGCATGGCTAGCATACTCACCGGACATGTCACCCATTGAGCATGTTCGGGATGTGCTTGACCGGCGTATACGACAGCGTGTACCAGTTCCCACGAATATCCAACAACCTCGCACAGCCATTGAAGTGGAGTGGACCAACATTCCACAGGCCACAATTGACAATCTGATAGACTCCATGCGACGATGTGTTGCACTGCATGAGGCAAATGGTGGTCACACCAGATACTGACCGGTTCTGGGTCCCCAGACCCCCAATAGCGCAAAAAACTGCACATTCCAGCGTGGCCTTTTGTTGTGGGCAGTCTGAGGTACACCTGTGCACTACTCATGATGTCAGATCAGCATCCTGATGTGGCACACCTGTGAGGTGGGATGGATTATCTCAATATGGCAGATGTGCCCACTACCACACATTTGGACTGATTTGTGACCACTGTTTGGGAGGGATGGTTATATTGTGTATCTGGAATGAATTTTAGGTCTCTACGTCCATCCCATGGGGAATGGGAGCAGTAACAAAGGTGTTGCGTTTATATTTTTGTTGAGTATAGATAGATAGATAGATAGATATGTAGAGAGAGAGAGAGATTTATTTATATAGATAGATATATTGAAGTAGAGAGTCTACAACCAAGTTAACGCTGAAAGTGCAAACATCACTAATGTCACATAACTTTGCCGACATTTGGCCAACAGTAATGTAATTCATCATTGAACAGTCGCACATATATAAGTGACATCATATTCACTACTTACTTTTGACAGTTCACTCTTCGGCCGCTCCCTTCTGCCGTATTTTGCAGCAAAATTATCCACACCCACCGCCGCGCTATGAATTGTGGGATATATGGGACCATGAAGCGTGCACCGGACCACGCTTGATATTTCGGGAAATCGACGGCGCATTTGGAGTACACATAATCGCACTCAAAATGCGTACTTCAAGCGTGCGGTCTCTTAGGACACAGCCAAAGTGTTCTGCAGGTTACCTCTGTGGCAGCCATATTGTTTTCCCAGTAAAGAGGAGGCCTGCCTCAATTGCAGCTCTTTTATAGGCCAGTTGAATTGAGAAGGTGTGGTCTTTAGAGTATTTAAAGTGGGCAGGAATTGGATTGGGGGCCATTTTGAGAAGTTGCTGTCTGTATGTGCATGATATTGGCAAGAGACAATAAAGCAATTACTTCAGTTAAGACAGAGTGAAGTCTGATGTTTCCCTCACCACACCTCTCTGTGTAACAGTCATATAAGAAAGAAACATTACATTTACAAACAGTTACATTTGCTAAGCTGTAAATCTGTTTTCTGTTATTCCCAGGGAGAGGCAGGTCATTAAGCTGATTACAGTTTGTAGTTTAAGAGAGCTGGACGTGTGCCAATTAAATACCAATTAGTGGAAACAGTCATTCTCCATTTCAGCAGAAGCCACTGATACAATCCTTTTATCTGTAACTCTATCTATACAATCAGCTGAAATGTCTTTGTAGGTGTACGTCATTACATTGACGCTACTGAGAAGCATTTATCTCCCTTGGAGCATGCCCTCGGCTCTGTGATTGAGCTTTACAACTGGGTTTTCATCCCTGTTAGGTTTCTGCCTTGTTGAACCTATCCCCAGCTTCTGCTGGATTTCCAACTGCAGCGCCTTCCCCTATCAGTGTCAGGCTGTCAGAGTAGAAGGGAGTCGGTGATGGCTCCTCTGCTACTCGGCCCAGCCATGCGTCTGTAATCAGTCTGGCTGTTGCAGCGCTGCCCTGCTGTAGGTGAGTGATCAGCTGTTCTGCACAAGTCTGCTGTTGATCAATTGCCCCATTAATCCGGCAGCAGAATGGATAATATGCAGCTAGCGGGGATACACACATCACAGACACAGGCACGTGTTCTCTCTTTGCACCCCTTGTAAAACAACCCCTTAGGTTATTTGAGCAAAAGAGACTTACATGGATGACATTCTCTCTACCTGTTTGCATAATGTGGGCACCTATTTTAGCGCTGCATATTACCTCGCTGGGAAAAAAAAAAAGAGCAAAGGTCTTACTCAAATGATACGCTGACTTATAATGCAGTAGTCAGGTTGATGAAACAATCATTCAGTCCATCTGGGAAATGATCACCTTGGAACCAAATTAATTTCCACAGGGGGTTTTGGAAAGGTGGTCAAAACATAGCCTGCAATTACCAACCGCCAATTCAGTTGTTGTGTTTGTGTAAACAACAGAGACATAAGAGATGAATATGATAGTACTTCAGGCTGCAAATAATTTTTTTCTCCCCATTCTTCTACTTTGAGCAGGTAGGTTGCCTGACTGGACTACAGCTCTAACACTGCACTTACACGTGGATTTAAAAGTGGCACGTATTTCTTACTTCCTAAGTCTTTCATGAATGGCTGTTTACGTCCTTTACTGTCATGGTCCTGGGTCGGTGACCCAGTGTTTTTGGTTATGTACTTTTGATAGTTTTGTATTTTCTAGGGCTTAGTGGTGTTCCCTCTGGTTGGTGTCTTCCCTGCTTGTGCATTCCCTTAGTGTAGTAGGTCTCTGTGTTTAGTCCACGTCTCTGAGTCTGTGTCATTACGTGTATGTGTTTCCTGTTTTACTTTGAAGGGCTCTGTCTTATGTCAGTGTGTTCTATTTACGTTTCCCCTGCCTCGTCAGTTCTCATGTATTCCAGGTGTGTTCTCCTCCTGTTTCACATCCCCCGATTCCTGGCATGTGTATTTATAGTGTGGGTTACCTCGTCCTCGTTCCTAGTTCGTCTGTGTTGTTTCCCCTCGGTCTCCCAGTGTCTCTCCGTATGTATTTCCCCGGCCCTCCCTGCATCTTCGTTTCTGGTTTGTTTTGTTAGTTTTACCCAGTTTAGGTTCTAGTTTTATGTTCCCAGTGCCATTGTTGTTTGCATTTCCTTTTGTTTAATAAATACTCACCTGCACCTGAGCTGCTGCATTTTGGGTCCTAATATATTCCACACGTCTGTCACACTGGACGTGACATTTACTGTAATTTGATATAACGAGTGCAGTGCTAACAATACTCTATTTAAGTTGCTCATTTACCTATAAATATAGCTACACTCAGTGTCCACTTATTTCTTTTAGTACAACTTTGCTGCTGCTTGCCAACACAAATATCTAATTAGCCTTTTGGCAGCAATTCAATGCATTTATGAATGTAGACATGGTGGAGATGACCCAAATATAGCATCAGAATGGGGATGAAGGGTGACTTAATTGACTTTGAACTTGACATTGTTGTTGGTGCCAGACTGGATGATCTATTTTAGCAGCTGCTGATCTATTGAAACATCACTTCACAACCACGTCTGGGATTTACAGAAAATGGTCCGAAAGTGAGAAAATACCACCTAAAATGGACAATAGAAAATTGGACGATAGCTTCTTGATCTAATAAGTCCGCTAATTCCCACTAATCATTCAATGGTACGGTCAAAATTCGGCATTAACAAAATAAAAGCATTTATCCATCCTGCCTTGTGTGGTAGTAAGGATAATGAAGTGTGCCAAGAAAATGTCTCCCACACCATTACACCACCACCAACCTCAACCCATTAACCATGTTAATCCCTTCATGACCACAGCACCTTGTTGAATGTACACCACAAAGAATTAGAGTGGTTGCAAAAGTAGGTCCAACACCTGATAAAGGTATAAAGTGGCCAGCGTTTATAGTTTAAACATTTAGAAGTAGGTCAGACTGAAATACATTATTTTGCAATGTTGGGCAACAGCGGATTATTATTATGTCTGGCTGATGGCAGTATGAAAAGTTCACAAAACCAGTCATCCTGTGTCTTTTCTTTTGTCTCTTTTTAAGTCTGGCGAGAAAAACATAATCAAGAATGCAGGATAGTTGTGTGAGAAACGTAATTCATAAGGGGACAGGGCCTCTTAAATTAGACAAATAAAGAAAGAATCATAAATTGGCATCTATAGCTACAGCATTTATCTGATAAATTAATTCTCTCCAGCACCTTTCAACATCGATCCAAAACAATATAATTATGTAATATTAGTTTATCCTCATGACTCGTTTTAAAAAGATTTTTCCTTTGTGCAGACTTGTCTCTTCAAAACAAAATAAAGAAATCCTGCCTGACAGTAAAAGCTGCTCCATCAATACAAGTTATAAACTGGCTCACATTTGCTTTTAGAAAGGCTGCTCAACTTTAGGAAGTGATAATGGCAACATGAATGTACTGCAGTTGGGTGAAGTGAGCTATAGATGGTGGGCAGGGGATATTTATTCAATTTGATTCAATTCTGTTGACATGCGACTAATGTGCAATATTTCTATTTTATTTTATGACATCGTCTCAATATGACAGCTGATAGCCATCAAACCACAATTTATACCGCCCTCCTCTGTTAGTCAAATATAAATTCTCAGATTATACATTTTTAGTTCCAGATTTTAATCTGTACCCATCCCAATAAATATGCAGGGCTCATAATGATATATTTAAATTCACTGTTGGGAAGAGAAAAGTTCTAAAAGAAATTTTCAGCACAGCAGCAACGTAAAGATGAAAGACGATACTTGAGTCAAGAGTCAAGTGGCTGTGCCGACTCTTTGCCTTAATCACAGTACTCACTGGGTTTCCCAGGGTTTTGGTGCCTCAGTGCTCTAAAATTAAGGACTGTAACTCAACACTTACTTTCCCCGCAATGCAACTGTTTATACAGCAATCTGCTTTTATTTGATTTCTGCTAATCATCCACTGTCTTGTTCAGGACAACAAATATCATATAGTACAAGCTACATAGTAAATAGGTATATCTACCATTTTGAAATGAATGTGCATTCATATTTTTTGCTAACAGAAATTGAATTTAAAAGTTTTCCTGGCTGTATTTTGATGAGAAGCGAACAGGGGGTCTTACAGAGTAATCAAATAGGTTTATCTGACTGTCTGAACAATAGGGTAAGCCAAAGAAATATATGAGGAGTCTTTGATTATTAGAACCCATTATGAAGTCATTTTAAAGGGATGAGGTGTACAGGGATATTCAACGCCTTGGGGGTGGAGAAGGAATAAAGAGCAGCCCCTGATGGATGTGATGTAGAGCAACACAACTGATGAGATCAGTGAGAGCAGAGTTTTTGATGAAAACTGGAGTTGAACAGGGTGGCAGTCTGGCATCAATCTGAAACTGAAATGGCAGCTGACAACAGCAGAGAAAGGAACAGTTTTAAAATCTGACAGCAGCAAAATCATAGGCTCGCACTGTGGCTCCAAAGCACTCTTGTCAAATGACCTTTTTTTGTAAGCTTTATGTAGGTGATACATATGAGTGTGCATTACTATAAACTCACACTCAAAAACCATGCAAATTTACTCAGCTTTGTGATATGTGTTAGGGATTAATTTTGGAATGGTTTAGCGTGAAATGCTGAAAATCCCCCCCAGAGCTAATTTGTACCACTGAACAGGAAAAAGTAAGAGTTTCTTTACAAATTGAACAGTCAGACCTGCTGACATTGAACTCGCTGTTGCCTCCTTTGAATTAAGGAAATGCTGAAACAGAAGCGCGGTTCGAATATGTGGCAAAGTCAGTTTTGCCTGCGTCTGCACAGCTTTTTATGTATTACTTGTAAAGCAACAGGTCATAAGACAGTGTAGAATGTGATGTTCTTGAGAGCATAACAATGAGTCCTTACGAGTGTGCACCTGACATCAAATACAGTTCCTAAGCATCATGATTCTCTATTTGATATATATTTTAATATATAACTACATACACTGGTCAGTCATTACGAACACATTTCTACTGATACTTTCAGAACTGCATTGATTTTTTTGTGCCATAAATTCAAAAAGGTGCTCAGAGATTTTACTCCATGTTGACATGAAGCAGCACACAGTTCCTGTAGATTTATCAGTTGCACATCTACAATGAGAGTGACCTGTTAAACCACATCCCAAAGGTGCTCTATTAAATTGAGATATGGTGACTGTGGAGGCCATTTGAGTAAAAAAAATAAAGTAAGTAAAAAAAATCCATTTGAGATGTTTTAAGCTTTGTGACATGGTACCAGAAAGATGGGTATGCTGTGGTCATAAAGAGATAGACGTGGTCAGCAGAAATATTCAGGTAGGCTGAGGTGTTTTAATAACGCTCTGTTAGTATTAGGGGGCCCAAAGTGTGCCAAGAAAATTTTCCCTACATCACTACACTATGACCACCAAGCCGGATTATTGATACATTGCAGGTCGGACCTATGCTATTATGTTGTTGATGCCAAATTCTGACCCTATCATTCGAATTTCACCATTTTACAGACATCATCCAAATTCTAGCCTTAGTTATCCATTCTTTGCTGACCAGAGTGACACCAGGTGTCAAGTGGTCACTTGAATTACTCTTGCCTTCTTATCAACTTGAAGTAATCTGGAAATTCTCCTTTGATATTTTATTTATTTATTTTTTTTAACTATTTTCTATAAACATAGAGATGGTCATGCCAGAAAGTCCCAGCAGATCAGCAGTTTCTAAAATACTCAGACCAACCACAAACAACTCTATCAAGTCACTTAAACTATCTTACTTCCCCACTGTGATTCTCAGTTGGAACTTCAGCAGATTGCCTTGACCATGTCTAATGTGATTATCTGCCATGTCATTGGCTGATATATATTTGCAAATACAAGCAAGCGAACAGGTGTGCTTGTTTATAATCATTCTTTACATGATCTGGGGACAGACCAGTTACGTGTGTAAATACTGTATGCAACTGCAGAGAAAATAATCAAGCATTAGAGTAGACTCCTTATCATTACTGGAACCACTCTGTCTTGTTTGTGAATCTTCTAGATGAGGTTCTGCCATTTTCCTCCCATGAATTCAACAGGACTTTGTGCTCATGATCTGGCAAGGTAAAGACCATTTACTGGCTGATCCAGCTGAATTGGACATTTACATTCTCACACACAGCTCTGCCAGCGGGCAGCGCTGAATGTTTGACAGCAGTAGTGCATGTGTAAAATTGGTCTATACTACTATCATTGTGTACTATCAGGCAACTAATAAGGCAAATATAGAAATAAATAAATAATCCAGCTCCTGGGAAAAGACATGAAAAAACATTCAAAGATCATGTCATGACCCTTCCAGAAGGCTCAACCACATGAATGGAGAGCACTCAAGAACCCAGCTTACATAACGCATATGGTTTATCAGTAACATTTTTAATAACTTAACACTATTACGCATTAATAAGGTATTAATTAATACTTAATTCATCCTTTATAAAGCATTATTTTAGTATGTCATTTATAAATATGGTTGTAAATGTGTAGTCTTGCTTAATAAGCTACTATATAACATGTTTAATGGCAGCATTTTATCCTTTATACATGATGGGTTTTAACATAAATTATTACTTTAAGTACAACCCAGTTATTATGAGCTGTTAATGGTTCATGGTTGGTGGTTGGTTCATGGAATCAGAATGCAGCTTTGATAACACATATGGTTTATTTATTTATGACATCCTAGTCTTGTCATTTTGACGACTTGAACTCAGCATTCACACCTTCAGCTTAGTTTGTAATGGCTACCCAGATGACTTTTACAACAAATAATTCACAATCTCTTTTCTATTCTCGTTAGGAAACCAACAAGAAGTTAATAGCGTGTTTTTATAGCTGTTATTTTGATATGTCATTGCAAGCTAAACGCAGGTATAATTACTCACATTAATAAAGCCCTCCATTTATATGAGCCAGGGAAGTGGTATAGTCACAATGATTCACTGGAATGATAATGACAGAATGAAATGAATGGGCCCATAATCAATTAGATCAATTACACATGTGTTTAGCCTGCTATGTGTCAAAATAGCTGTTGTAAACAAGGCCAGTTAATGGCAGGAATTTTACCGTCTTTAATCAGCAGCCAGAACTAGATTTGCTCTGAATCCCCTGTTGTTCAGACCTAATTCTAGATTAATAGTTGTTAATAAATAAGATCCTTGTTCAGTCCATGTGACGTTTGTTTACAAGTGCTGCTTCTCCTGCGATTGGGATATGCAAACCTTAATGAACTAAATACAAAGATGCAAATGTTGTGCTCACACAATATTAATGAACTCACAAATTTGCACTTCAGTGGGGAAATATTTTTACACATCACAAACTCTCACCTGGTAATTGTTTTTGCTTCCAACTTACAATCCCACTACTGTTTGAGCTGGTACTCTTCCATTCCCAGGGAGTTGACATGCATAAATCCACACGAGGACCTGACAAGACATGTCTCAATCATTAATTAGGAAGATAAGGCTGAGCAACGCACTCTCTCATTAGCTGTGGAGTGACTGGGTGTGTTGTGTATTCTGCTCGATGCAGCTCTCTCCCTGGTAAGTACCAAGGTCACTGTCTGTGCTAGTTCTGTTCTGTTAGCAACATTTTGTGTACTGATTGTATTCCATTAGGCATGCGACCACCTTGTTCTACAAAATTAGGCAATCATTACAGAACATAATGTTTAAAATGTGGTGCGCATTCAGGTTACTGGGGTTGCCATGCACAGTAAATTCACTTTCTCTTGTCATTTTAGCTTTGTTACTCTTCTCAGTATTGACAAGACACTTAGACTACACTGCAGTGATATTACAAAATGCAAACTAAATTGCTTTTTGTACACCTGCATTTATACATCCATTCAGCCTACTCAGAACGCTGAATGTCCCTGACACATACAAATGAATCTGGAGGAACGATGAGTGGAGAAGGAGCAGGACTCTCTGCTGCAAGCTCTCCATCATCCTGTCTCCCAATCACCCTCGATGATTGAGGCCAATAAGTGGCATCAGACCCTACCTCTTTGCTCTTCCCTCCCATCTATTTGTGACCAACTGTAAAAAGCATTAGCTTTCCTCCAGAAATGCAATTCTCCCCACGGAATCCTCCCACAATACACCCGCGCCTAATTGAGGTTTTTTAAATCCTCCTTACCTATGGCTCAATCATGCCGAGATTGTATCATCCATAAACATTTTGGCTTTTATCTGTGTGTGTTTGTGTGCATGTGTGTATGTGTCAGTCTTTGCAGGAATGTGCCCCTTTTACCAAGAGGAGGTATATATATATACATACATATATATTTATTTATTTATTTTTACATTAGAGATGACATGAGATGTAAAAAAGAAAAACCTGGGCAAACTAAGGCTGAACTTTAAGGTTTTTTAGTTAATTGAATTTCATGGCATTTTCATACAAATGAATGTCCTTTTTTTTTTTATGCTTATCCCATAATTCATATCCAAGAAGTCAACATAACACAATCCTGTACAGCCTCAAAGTTAACAGCATGCATGCTTCAGAAGGTCAGGAAATTATGTCTGTTTCTCTTCCTGCATGAGCCAGCCAGATATTAATCTATCATTGTTTGTTTGTAGTAGTACTTAACAAGATAAGTAAACATTCATCTTCTGCAGTGGATGTACCATGTGCAAGTCTAGATTCATATGAATATATGAAATCCTGTAAATATTTCTCTATATACATTTTCCTTACACAGATAGAAAAGCATGAAAATATATGGCTTACAGTTGATACCATTAGATTCACTAGCTATTTGTTATTTTTGTTTACTACTTATTTATATTTTGGTGCAAACGCAAGAGTTGAAAGTTAATATATAAAGTCTGTTTATGGTTCACACAGTTGTGGCAAAAATCTAAATTGTTGCTGTGTAGGATTAATTACAGTTCTCATTGTCATGGTCCCTGAGTTTGGTTATGTTTTCTCAAAGAGGTTGTTTTGTATTTCTGTACTTCAGTCCAGGGCCCTGTTTCAGGAAGCCGGTTAAGTGGAAAAACTGAGTAAGTATACCCTGAGTTAACGAAAACTCTGGGTTTTCGGTTTCACAAAGCGAGTTCAGATGAAGCCTCAGTGAGTCACTATGACGACACACTCCGTGAAGCTAACCTGCCCCCTAGCAGGTTTACTACAACTAACCCTGACTGTCTCCGCCCCTTTGTCGGAAACCTGACAGTAGAAAGTGTCGGACATGGCGTGCCACTTCCTTGAAGAGCCAGTAGATCGTGAAGCCCAAATTCTCCGCAGAGCTCTCCGCCGGGAGAGAGTGATCAGAGCGCGTTTGGACATTTTATCATTTCCTGATGATTTTCTGTGTGAACGTTACCGTTTCTCAGCACAATCTATAAGTTATTTGGATAACATCCTCAGGCCATATATTACGCATGTGACACATCGCGGACATTCTCTCAGTTCTGTACATATTATTTGTATTGCACTTCGGTTTTTTGCAAACGGGAGCTTTCTGTATAATATTGGTGACGCTGAGCACGTTTCCAAGGCTACCGTCTGTCGGGCAGTCAGGAATGTTACAGTTGCACTGAAACGTCTCCTGTACCCGTTTGTGGTGTTCCCCGGTCATAGACCCACAAGATTTATCAAAGAGGGATGCCACAAAATTGCAGGTATCAGGATGACCAAAACTTAATTTATGATGTGGTGATACTTGGACTACTACTTAAATTTTACATTTATTTTCACGGTTCCCAGGCGTGATTGGCTGTATAGATGGCACTCACATTCCAATCATTGTTCCTTCACTAAATGAAGGAGACTATGTGAACAGGAAGTCTTTCCACAGCATCAATGTACAGGTACATAGTTCCCTGTAGCATTTCAAACTAACAAATTATTTCATTATAGTAATGGATGCTAATTTGTGTTCTCTGCACTGTGAAGATCATATGTGATGCTGCCAACATTATCACAAATGTGGAAGCCAAGTGGCCAGGCTCTGTCCATGACTCACAAATATTCCGTGAATGTACACTGAGCACAAAATTTGGACATGGTGAGTTGAGAATACTTTAAAATATATAAAGACCAATTGCTTCAGGGACATTTGAACTGAAGTGTATCCTTCTGTCTTAGGAGAGTTCACTGGCTACTTGCTTGGTGATAGGGGGTATCCATGTTTACCCTATTTGCTTACCCCTTACCCTGACCCTGAACCGGGCCCACAGCAGCGATATAATCTGGCTAATTGCAGGACAAGAGCCAGAATTGAAATGACTATCGGAATGCTTAAGGCCCGGTTCCAGTGCCTGCAAAGACTCAGGGTCACCCCAGAAAGGGCATGTGACATTATTGTGGCATGTGTGATTCTTCACAACATTGCCACAATTAGAGGAGAACACTGTCCTTCTGAACCAAACATCAGCAGTGATCCAAACCATGAACATCCTGACCCTCGCACGGACATACAAGATGGAAGAGCAGTCAGAGACACCATATGTCACAATCATTTCTTTTGACCCATCACCTCAACATGTTGAAAGAAGAATAAACAGATTTTTTGTTCAACTGGCTTTATTGGTCGCCTGTGTTTCCTGTACACAAAGTATTAAAAGATGTAAACCTCATAAAGTGTCTCTGTTGCTTCCTCCTCTGTAACAGCTGTCAATGTTTCTTCATTATTTTCCTGTAGTAAAGAAGTTAACAACATTGCTGTTCTACTGTAAACTCATATAATCTGTGGAGTATTACTCACAACTGCATGTTGGTCTGGCTCAACAGGAGGCTGCACCAGATGCAGTACACCATCACCATCAACTGATAGAATATGAGGTTTATACAGGTCACTTATAACTTACAAGGGACCAAATGGCAATTAACAAACATACCAATCACCTTACACTTCATTGTCATTATGCTCTCAAAGACAACCAAGACTGAGGGAAGGCAAAATCAGTAGGAAAATAACTTCACTACAAAATAATCCATTATGGTAAAGAGTTTATCAAATGAATGAGTAGCACTGCAAAGGTGACTGTGAAGAAAGGATGTATGCACATCATGTATTATTTTGAATTTACTCCCTATGTAGGCACTTGTGTCTTGCGGGGTTATTGACTCAGAGGATGTCCCCGCAGAGATGCCTTCGGCCACAGGGCGCCCACTGTTTTGGCTGAGGGCCAACTGCTCAGCCTCTGTGAGTGGTGGAGGACCCCCACCTGTTTTTCGGGCCTCCGCTTTTTTTCTGTTGGCTATAACGGGGTCACATTTGAGCATACAGAGTAAGCAAATATGTACTTGTAATGTGCTCAGATAATTTCAATAATTTCAATAATTACAGAAAGAAAATTAATGTAGCCTCTAACTGCAATTGATTTACATCGGACAAACAGACCAAGCACTATGGCTCATAATACAATTACACCTCACCTGTTTGGACTATATTTTTATATTTCATTTTTACTTGCTGCCAGGAACGTTTGGGGCCTGTTGGGTTGCACCTGCGCTCACATCACATCACAAAATAAAATGTATAAAATAACAAATAAAATAACATATGATAAAATAGCATATGATAAAATAACGTGTTAAATGGGTGGAAATCCCTAGATCAATGTTTATATTAACACTCACGCATTGACTCTGTCGGCTATGTTTTGCCATGCATGCTCCCTTTGTTTTGCAGCTGAGGCTGTGTTACTTTTTTTCTGAGAAATTTGCATGTTATCGGCATATGCTGCCATCAGAATTTCGGCCTCAAGCGCTGTGAAATACATTGACCGCGCCTTCTTTCCCTCCGTCTCCATGGTGACTCGCTTAATCTGTGCTCCGCTTATCAGGGCTTTATGTATCCTCGTCCGCGCGCTTCACTTGGGGTTAAAGCAACTCCGCGTTGATTGAACTAATTGTTATCAGCCTTTCTGAAACCGAATATTCCGAGTTGGACAGTTCAGGGTTACTCAACCCTGAGTATCGTTTTTCACTCTGAGTTTTCTAAACCGGCTTCCTGAAATAGGGCCCAGAGGAAGAAGTGATGTGGAAGTTTTGAAATTTCATTTGCTGTCATTTATTTTTGTTTGTCATATTTCCTTTTTTTTCATAATATAAGCAATTAAAAACACTACAGCAGATGTGGTCACAAGCAGAAGACAAAGAGTCGTTATTATTACTGTAGATATTAAACTGCAGTAATAACTACTTATTGTACTGCAAGAATTGTCTTGATCAAAATTACATACACATTAAACACAAAATTTGCTCCAACATGCATACATTTGCTCTTTTGAAGTAGGTGACACACTTATGCACAGGAAATAGTGAAGCTAAAAGTATTATTCACCACACAGAAGTGTCAGAGCCATATTTTAGCTGTCTGCCTCTTCTCAGCCTGCAGGGAGTCATCAGGTCCTAATGGCAGAAAGGTGTGAGCTTGTAGACATTAACAGCTTCACCTGTGACCCTTGAGTTCCTTCAGCAGCTTGTCGGTTGTGAACAACATTTTTATTTCTCACTGTCCATTAGCCAAAGTGGCTGTAAAATACATGGATATACTTGTTGTTCTACTGACTTATAGCCTGATGCCAACTTTGCATGTTATTTCAGGTGAATGGAGTGGAAATGAATTTGATTTTTTTCTTGTTCATTTTTTTATTTGTTTGTTTTTAGAGCACAAAAATCCATGGCTGCTAAAACAAAAACAAAAAAAAGTAAAATAGTTACTATGACTTACAAAAGTGGAGTAGTCTATTTTAATACTACGACTACTACTGCCCATCACCCCTCCCAGGGTATGGGCCGCAAAAGGTAGATCTCTAGAGATTTCAGTATTCTATTAGTTAGTCATAAAATAAAGCAAACCCACTGTGTAATAGCTGTCAATGATGGATTTGATCAAACAGCCTGGAGGCTACAATAATACAGAGAAAGCGACCTCATTTGAGCATGTACTTGACAACAGTGGGAAGGAAAATCTCTCTTTTAACAGGAAAAAGCCTCCAGCAGAGCTAGGGCCAGGGAAAGGCAGACATCTGCTGTGACCAGTTGGGGGTGATAAGAGGACCACAGGGGAAAAAAAGAGTCTGAGATTATCCATCCATCCATCCATCTTCATCTGCTTTGTCTGGGGCTGGGTCGCGGGGGCAGCAGCCTAAGCAAAGAGGCCCAGACCTCCCTCTCCCCAGCCACCTCCTCCAGCTTATCCGGGGGAATACCAAGGCGTTCCCAGGCCAGCCGAGAGATATAATCTCTCCAGCGTGTCCTGGGTCTGCCCCGGGGCCTCCTCCCGGTGGGACATGCCTGGAATACCTCACCCAGGAGGCGCCCAGGGGGCATCCTTGTCAGATGCCCGAACCACCTCAGCTGGCTCCTTTCGATGTGGAGCAGCAGCTGCTCTACTCTGAGCCCCTCCCGGATGGCCGAACTTCTCACCCTATCTCTAAGGGAGAGGCCAGCCACCCTTCGGAGGAAGCTAATTTCTGCCGCTTGTATCCGCGATCTCGTTCTTTCGGTCACTACCCACAGCTCGTGGCCATAGGTGAGGGTAGGGACGTAGATCGACCGGTAAATTGAGAGCTTCGCTTTTACACTCAGCTCCCTCTTCACCACGACGGACCGGTGCAGCGTCCGCATTACTGCAGCTGCAGCCCCAATCCGTCTGTCGATCTCCGGCTCCCTTCTCCCATCACTCGCGAACAAGACCCCGAGATACTTGAACTCCTCCACTTGGGGCAGGAACTCCTCCCCGACCCGGAGTGGGCACTCCACCCTTTTCCGGCTGAGAACCATGGCCTCAGATTTGGAGGTGCTGATCCTCATTCCTGCTGCTTCACACTCGGCTGCGAATCGTTCCAGTGCGAGCTGGAGGCCCTCACCCGATGAAGCCAACAGAACCACATCATCTGCAAAAATCAGAGATGAGATTCTGAGGCCACCAAAGCGAAAGCCCTCCGCCACTTGGCTGCGCCTAGAAATCCTGCCCATAAAAATTATGAACAGAACCGGAGACAAAGGGCAGCCCTGGCAGAGCCCATCACCCACCAGGAACGAGTCCGACTTATTGCTGGCAATGCGAACCAAGCTCTTGCAACGGTTGTATAGGGATCGAATGGCCCGTAGCAATGGGATTAATAATATAGTTAAATACAGAGTGGTATGTAAGCACATATTCAGGGAAAAAGTGATTAAAGAAAAAACAGAAGCCCTTCAAGAGCCTAGGCCTATTGCAGCAATAAACTAAGGATGTAAAAGTAAACCAAATTATGCCCATATTATTATATTCCACACCATCCTATTCAGTTCAGTGCCAACTAGTAGTGCCATTGCATGCTTGGAGAATCAATGCAGTAAGGAAAAATGTGTGTAGCATTTAATTTGGTATGCACCCTTACTGCACATCTCAATTTTTATTATTCTTCACCGTTCCTTAACTGTTCCTGTGCATCAATATTTTTAAAACAATAACAGGTGACATTTTTGGGAGAACACCCCAAATAGCAATATGTTTGCTGCATCCAAACTGGCTTGGTAGAGAACTCTATGCCTGTCAATCTGAAGTTATGTTGGAGCTGCACATGTATTTTATTTGAGCATTCTTAAAAAAATAAAATTCAAACGCAATATGTATAGATCATAGAATTAAACATGGTCGCTTGGGGCTTTGACTTGTATGTACTTGGGACTGTCAACTCAGTTGAACTGTTGCACCTGAACAAATGGGTCCTCGGGCACAGCTGCCACTTCAGCGAGCTGTGAGAGGCTTTCACCGTGTGCTGCATTTTGTATCTAAATGATTTTATGCTCAGTAATCTCACATTTAAACCACTATTCTGGTTAATTTCTACATCTCAAATTACATTTATACTTTAAATGGTTTATTTGTATTGTTTTAGAGGCCAGTTGCAACTGTATGATGATATAGGGTGGCATGTTTTTCATTCCTTAAAGTGAATTATATAGATGACATTGCTCTCGAAGGGGTTCCTGAGTGATTGGCCACTTCAGTGCACAAGCAATGCTAGTTTATTTTTAACTTTAACCTCTATGGCACATTGCCTGTTGCAGAAACTGACATGTAGAGTAAAGCCACTGATGCTAAGGGCCAAAGAATCAGACATCAAAAGTTATGTGCAAAGAAGCATAGGCAATGAAAGGGGTCCTAAGTTGAAAACATCCTAACCAATCACGGGCCTGTACTATTTAACACTGGGAATCCATTTAGGTGGTCATATAAAGCCGCCTATCAAGCCACTGAGTTAACCAAGAAAGAACTGGAACCAATCCAAGTCAATCAAACCAGTCATAAATAAGCATAAGTATACTGCCAGCAGAACAGTTTACAAAGGAAGATGTCATGGTCCTGGGTCGTGCGACCCAGTGTTTTGAGTTTTAGTCTATTTTGATGTTTATTGTTTGTTTAGGTTCATTAAGTTATTCTAGCTCATTTGTTATTATATTACCCTTGTGTTAAGTCTCCCTTGACCTTCATGTGTTTATGTCTGTGTGTCTTATGTTGTCAAGTTCATGTTGTCGTTTCTGTCATCGTCCCCTGTACTCGGTCTCCCTGGTTCGTGCGCCTACCCATTATGTGTCATGTTTGTGTGGATCTTGTTGTCTAGTTCGTTTCATGTCTGTCTCTGTGTTTCCTGTTTTATTTTGTAAAAGTCTGTTCTTTGTTCACTGCATTTAGATTACTTTCCTTTGCATCATTATGTACAGGGAGTGCAGAATTATTAGGCAAGTTGTATTTTTGAGGAATAATTTTATTATTGAACAACAACCATGTTCTCAATGAACCCAAAAAACTCATTAATATCAAAGCTGAATGTTTTTGGAAGTCGTTTTAGCTATTTTAGGGGGATATCTGTGTGTGCAGGTGACTATTACTGTGCATAATTATTAGGCAACTTAACAAAAAACAAATATATACCCATTTCAATTATTTATTTTTACCAGTGAAACCAATATAACATCTCCACATTCACAAATATACATTTCTGACATTCAAAAACAAAACAAAAACAAATCAGCGACCAATATAGCCACCTTTCTTTGCAAGGACACTCAAAAGCCTGCCATCCATGGATTCTGTCAGTGTTTTGATCTGTTCACCATCAACATTGCGTGCAGCAGCAACCACAGCCTCCCAGACACTGTTCTGAGAGGTGTACTGTTTTCCCTCCTTGTAAATCTCACATTTGATGATGGACCACAGGTTCTCAATGGGGTTCAGATCAGGTGAACAAGGTGGCCATGTCATTAGTTTTTCTTCTTTTATACCCTTTCTTGCCAGCCACGCTGTGGAGTACTTGGACGCGTGTGATGGAGCATTGTCCTGCATGGAAATCATGTTTTTCTTGAAGGATGCAGACTTCTTCCTGTACCACTGCTTGAAGAAGGTGTCTTCCAGAAACTGGCAGTAGGACTGGGAGTTGAGCTTGACTCCATCCTCAACCCGAAAAGGCCCCACAAGCTCATCTTTGATGATACCAGCCCAAACCAGTACTCCACCTCCACCTTGCTGGCGTCTGAGTCGGACTGGAGCTCTCTGCCCTTTACCAATCCAGCCACGGGCCCATCCATCTGGCCCATCAAGACTCACTCTCATTTCATCAGTCCATAAAACCTTAGGAAAATCAGTCTTGAGATATTTCTTGGCCCAGTCTTGACATTTCAGCTTGTGTGTCTTGTTCAGTGGTGGTCGTCTTTCAGCCTTTCTTACCTTGGCCATGTCTCTGAGTATTGCACACCTTGTGCTTTTGGGCACTCCAGTGATGTTGCAGCTCTGAAATATGGCCAAACTGGCAGCAAGTGGCATCTTGGCAGCTGTACGCTTGACTTTTCTCAGTTCATGGGCAGTTATTTTGCGCCCTGGTTTTTCCACACGCTTCTTGCGACCCTGTTGACTATTTTGAATGAAACGCTTGATTGTTCGATGATCACGCTTCAGAAGCTTTGCAATTTTGAGACTGCTGCATCCCTCTGCAAGATATCTCACTATTTTTGACTTTTCTGAGCCTGTCAACTCCTTCTTTTGACCCATTTTGCCAAAGGAAAGGACGTTGCCTAATAATTATGCACACCTGATATAGGGTGTTGATGTCATTAGACCACACCCCGTCTCATTACAGAGATTCACATCACCTAATATGCTTAATTGGTAGTAGGCTTTCGAGCTTATACAGCTTGGAGTAAGACAAGATGCATGAAGAGGATGATGTGGACAAAATACTCATTTGCCTAATAATTCTGCACTCCCTGTATATCCAAGTCAGCTGTTTCCTCATGTGTCTCCACTTCCCCTGATCACCTCACGTGTGTATTTAAGTCCTTTGTTTTCTGAATGTCATTGTCAGGTCATCTGTTATCCCCACCATAGTCTTAGTCATAGAACTTCATAGTGTTTGTTTCTTAGTGTTTTTAGTTTGCTTAGGGTTCCATGTTTAACTCCTGCTATCATCCAAATAAAGGATCACTTTCTGTTTAAACCTGCAACTCCTCGTCCACATCTGCTTTTGGGTCCTGTTTCAAAAAACACACTGGCACACCCCGCCGTGACAGAAGAAAACTATAATAAAAAAAAAGAAGAGGTTAAACACATATAATGCCACAAATTAACGGTAAGAAAGTGTGTGTGTGTGTGTGTGTGAGGGGAAGCAGTAGTAATTCAAAATTATAAGCACTTTTATGAATGTGTGTGCACTAATATGAAAATGTTTTTATAAAATTTTGTCTATTTCAAGAATAGAAGAATTCACTAGAGGTGAAAACATATCTGTATAAAAAGAATGCCCTCTAGAGGGACAAAGTGGTATTACACAAACAATGTGCAGGTTGGCACTAGCTAATTAGCATATAGATTAGGGGTGGAGAAAGATTAAGAAAGGCACAAATAATGTGTTTTTTACGAATATTTTGAATAAATACTTTAAAAAATATTTGTATTCGGAAACAAGAAAAACTTCATATCAAAAAGCTGAGTTTCCTTATGAGGCCGCTGTGCATGACTGGATGAGTGAGTGATGTGTAAAAGAGGTGACTGACACGGGCTGCTGCACACAGCAACAGAGAAGGCTTGGCTAAGCGAAAAAAGGCTGAACTGTATCACTATTTTTGTTGAATAGATTATTTTGTACCATAACTGGGTTTCGGAGGCAGTTTATAACTTTCACGAAAATCGGGAGATTATTCCATTACGCTGCATTAGTGAGGACTACAGTCGGGTGTTCTCATGTTCGTTTTATTTACGTAGCTCTGTTAGCTCGGTAATTTACAAATAGGCTGTTGACAGAGTAACGTTAACGTTCGGTTTAAAAGGTTAAAACGATGCTTGTGTAGTTGTGTCAAATTTTATGCACTTGTGGGAATTATATGGTACGTTTAAGTTAGTTTTGCAGACAGCAAGATGAAGGCTATAGACTAATTAACTTTAGCATTGCTTCCCGTCACTCATTAACTTAGCTGAAACTCCCCACATGGATTTGGGCAACCAAATAGAAAGGAGCGTTGCTGTGTGGAAGCATTTTACAGTCAGTATTGCAGATGAAGCCAAAGTGATATTTAATGTGTGCAAAGTCAAATCAGCAGAGGCACATATATCTAACATCTGCTATGCATAATCACATACACGTAAAGCATCCTCTCCTGGTACTGTCTGCCAACCACTGAAGGAAGAATGGGCTGGGAGGTCAGTTCCTTAATCATAATTAAGCAAATTCTCATGACCATTGATCAACAACCACTGAACAAGGCCCACTGATCAATGGCCATGAATACCATTCACAGAGAGTTGGGGAATGGCTGCAATCACAGCATTGTATGATGGTGAAAGATGTACCCTTAGGCCCCCTCCTCAATTCAGAGATGGTCTTTACCCTTGCACGTAAATGGCCTCCTTGACTCCGCGCTCAAACCAGTGTTCCTCCCTGTCCAGGATGTGTACATCCTCATCATTGAAAGAGTGTCCACTGGCCTGTAGGTGTAAATAGACTGCAGAGTCCTGGCCTGACGAGGCAGCTCTTCTGTGTTGTGCCATCTGCTTCGCCAGAAGTTGTTTGGTTTCCCTGATGTATAAATCCTGGCAATCCTCCTGGCACTTAACAGCGTACACTATGTTACTCTGTTTGTCTCGGGGGACCCGATCCTTGGGGTGGACCAATTTTTGGCGCAGTCTTGATGCATGCTCAATCATCCATCATACAAAGCTGTGATTGCAGCCATTTCCCAACTCTCTGTGAATGGTACTCATGGCCATTGATCAGTGGGCCTTGTTCATTGGTTGTTGATCAATGGTCATGAGAATTTGCATAATTATGATTAAGGAACTGACCTCCCAGCCCATTGTTCCTTCAGTGGGCTGGTTTCAGTCAATATGCAAATGACATGTGTGACGAAATAGAGATGACGAAACGTTGCTCCCACTGAAAACTCTACATCAAGATAAACGGAATCAACTTTTGGAGATTCAAAATTCATTATTTTTAGGATATAAAAAATTCTACGTAACAATCGTCCATACTGAATGGACGATTGTTAACTATACTTTCTCTTGCATCGCATTTTTCAGCTCTTGTGTTCTGTTCTTTGCCTTCAACCAGCAAACCTTAATAATAGTAGTTACCCCTCTAGCTACCACTTTTCAGGCCACTCACCATTCACAAATCACCTGCTGATTAGATTTTTCTGCTTCTGCCTATTTGAAGTCATGCTTGATATGGTGATTTGTTTGCTGTGTGTGTGTGTGTGTGTGTGTGTGTGTGTGTGTGTGTGTGTGTGTGTGTGTGTGTTTTTCAGGAATCTTTGAAAACTTAAACTATTTAGAGTGAGATTTTTTAAGAAAAAATAACAAAGTCTGTCTCCAAGGTGGAGAGCATCCAAGATTTGTATCACGTTCTGAAAAACCTGTGAACCATGGTAATAATAACATATTAACATAATCTTTTTAGAGCACAATTGTTTGACAGTTTTAACATTCTAACACCATTATTGGAAATGTGAATGTTGAATATAATTTGAAGCTGATTCTACTGGTCCTAGAAAATGATTTAACACAAACGAAATTAGTGTTACTAGGTACGGAGCCCAGCAGGGGACATGGGAGAAATAAAAATTAAGACGGACTTTTGCGAGATCTCGCAAAACTATCTCGGGATCTTGCAAAACAAACTCGGGATCTCGCAAAAATTTATGAAGCCAAACCAATGTTGGGTGTACAAACAATAAAATGATTGTCCATATCATAAATCTGACACTAATAGTTGCAGTTTGAGTAAATGGAATGATAACTAAGTGATATTCAAGAAAATACCACAAAGTATTAAAGAAAAACTTCATGAGCATTGGTTTTAGCACATTTTCTGTCCAACCAAGCACTTGATTAGAGCTAATTACTTTCACCTTGAACCCTGAGAGCAAATTAGTGCCTGATTAGAACGTTTGACTCTGTACCAGCATGCCTCTGAATCCATAGTGGCCCAAAATCTAAACTGCTCGCTCCTAAATCATAAACTAACTAATGTGTTTTTCTCTCATAAATTTAATCTTTCTTACTTTTATAAAAGAGATACAGTATCACTATTATAAATTGATTCTTAAATAAACCTGCTGTGGGTGAGGATGAACAATCTTACCATACTAATTATTTTGTAGTATTTTATGTTTCATGTAGTATTTTATATTTTCAGTTTTTTTTAATCTCACAGAACTGACAGTTATGATTGTTGCCCAATTAGTATTTCATTAGATCTGTTCTCGTTTTTATTCTGTACATTTTCACTCAAGAAAATAAACAATACAATAAAATGCTTAAAAAAAGGATTAGAAGAAATAAAAAAAAACAGGACCATCCCAGGATCATTGCTGTCTATGCATTTAAAAGCGTAACACCAAATCTTTAAATACACTTCTTTCTTTTACATATATTTGTGTATAATCTAAAAAACCTGCAGGTAAACCATATGAAGTTTTTTCTACTTCATCGTTTTTCCATGACCTACATAAGCTTTTAGAACCAAAACTTTCAGAGTGGAATTCTACACTAACGAAAGACCATTATTTTCTTTCTTCCAAAAACTCTGGTCAGTACTCCCTTTTAAACATTTAGAAAAAACCGAACAATTATTTAGCTCTTTGATCAGTTTGTCCCTTCTTTGTCACACCAACAATAATAGCTTACAACAAACTCAGCATGCATACATTATATACATATAACCAGGGGTGCACATAAGTGGTCCGCAGGTGCGCATTCGCTGTCAAAATAAAAGATGCGCACCAGATAAGAAGTTGCAACGTGTGTTTGCGTACATAAGATTTTCTGGAGGAGGACAGACATTTGTTTAGAACACTTAAAGATGTCGAAGAAGTAAGCTCCTTTAAGGAAATACTTTGGTGTTCCTCCACCTCCAAAGAAATGTCAGAAGGAGTCCAAAGCGCAAAAGAAGCGTGTATTCTCGGAAAAGTGGTTGCAGGAGGTGAGCTGGCTTCAAACAAATGAACGCACAGAGATGTGGTGCAGAATATGCCGTGGAAATCCCACTTTAGCGGACAAAAACAGTGTCTTTTATATGTACGCTAACGCGCGTTTCGACTTCTCATTTTTTATTTTGACAGCGAATGCGCACCTGCGGACCACTTATGTGCACCCCTGTATTTAACTGAACATTACAACCTGATTTTCTGTAAGGTGACATAATTTTTTTTTAAGTCAATCTATCCATTTTTGTAACATCCTACACTATAAATGAGCAGTAATTGTTTATTACATTATTCCCTCCCACCTATTTTACTCATCCACACCACAGAGAATACATGCAAGCCTTTTTTTTTAACCCCGAAAAACTGTCACAGCATAGCAGGAGGGAAGGATGGTGTGCTTTTAACATGAGCACTTGAGGCACCATCATATCGAACCAGAAGAATCAACCAGACCAGACCAGATTTGATGAAGATGACTGTAATTGAAAAGCCCACAAAAAAACCCATGTGTTCCACAGAGGCACTGCAAGGTTTTAAGGAGAGACAGTTTCAAACTGACTGACAGCTGCTGTGTATATCTTTTTTCAGAAAAGTTTTCACAGTACACGGTGTTCACCACTAGCAAGAAGAGGAATGCACCAATATATAAAACATAGCATTTGGTGCAGGAGATTTTTGTCAAAATGTCATGCTTAGATGAATTCTCCACGATTAATATGCATAAAAGTGCTGGGCCCTGCAAAAGTCTTAGGCCCAGGACAACTTTTGCATGGAACTGTGACGAGCTATTATCAAAGCAAACCCATCTAAGGGTTCCAGCTTGACATAAATGTATTTTTCAAAAAGACTAACATAATGAATTTTTTTTTTCAAGCATTTCCATGTTGCAGCGTTTGCTTTTCTTTATTCCAATATGTCAGAAAGGTGGAACACTTACTCACAGGTACCATTAATTAGAAGACAGAATTTTGTCCTGTAGTTTAGATAAATTTAATGAGCTTCTCTTCATTCATCTCTAGCATTCAGAGGAGCTGTTTTATTGAATTTCATTTTCAACACTGCATTACTTGTCTGCATTGTATAGTATAGCCAAAAGGTGTTCAATTATGTACCGGTAAATAGAGGTAATATCATACATTATTATTCTGCCTTTTTGTGCACAGAGAGCTAAAATGGCTCTGAGGGACTTTGCATATGAACTGTACTGTGGTTAATTCAACCTTGCCCCTTAATCTCCTTACCAATAATCTAATCACCATTTTGTTACATGATGTGCTGATCCTGATTATTTATTTATTTTATTTTATTTTATATTTCTCCACCAAAGCAGGATGTGAGGACTCCCTGTCTTGGTACGCTAAAATACTGGTTATAGTATAATTTTAAGCCAAAAACATGTTTTCCAGATTTTACCCAAGTATGATGTATCTAATCCCCACTAATTAGATACATCATACTTGGGTACTTAGTGGGGATAGGTTAATTGGTTAATCCAAATTGCCCATAGGTGTGAATGTGCGAGTGAATGTGAGTGCGAATGGTTGTCTGTCCCTGTGTGTTGGCCCTGCGACAGACTGGCGACCTGTCCAGGGTGTACCCCGCCTCTCGCCCTATGACAGCTGGGATAGGCTCCAGCGCCCCCCGCGACCCTGAAAAGGATAAGCGGACGCGAATGGATGGATGGATGGATGGATGGATGGATGGATGGATGATGTATCTAGTTATCTTTCAGTGACTTTGAGCCATGGTCAGAGGCTTAGTATATCATCTTTGTATCATCTATTCTGCCGTCTTTTGTGAGCCCTTTGCTGGCTAGCTAAGTAAAATATTCGCAGGAATAAGATCAAGCATAATCCCTACCAGTCAAGTTTGGACTCACCTTCTCATTTAATCCTTTAAGACCTAAGTCCGCCAGAACTTACCTTTATATTTTTCTATGTTGTAGTGCCATTTTTGGGAGTATTTCAAGTTTCTATACATCAATACAACTGTAATATTCCACATTTTAATAATAAGCATGCACTAAGTCCATAGTAACTACAAAAAATGGAAAATCCTTTTTTATAACACATTTCTAGTTAGAGAAATTTTAGAGGGATATCCCTCAAAACTGAAAATGCAAAACAGTTGCACAAAATAGTTTCCAACCATGTACTTTGAGTGTCTTCATAAGTTTTTTTTTTTTTAATTTTTTTATCTGATACCTGACAACTTTTACGCATTTTTGCAAAGCCATATGTGGAAGGAAGCTGTGACCTAGGACAAGCTGAATGCATAAGATCTAAGTACAACTACTCCGATTTTATATAAAAAAATTATTGTGCTAGTTTATGTGGTTGCAAATCTACCGGGCTTTAAAATAGTTACGCAAAACGGAGCGTGCCCTCTCCCATCAGGCATAAAGGGTTAATGATTTTTCTTTATTTTTACGACTTTCTACTTTGCAGATACATACTAAAGACATCAAATAAATGAAGGAAGATGAATGGAATTTTTATTTAAAATGTTAAAATTTTAAATGTTATTATTTTAAATTCCTCAAAGTAGCCACTCTTTGTTTTGTTTACAACACTGCAAACCCTTGGCTTTCTCTCAATGACCTTCGTGATGTAGTCACCTGAAATGGTTTAAAGTTCACAAGTGGCCTAGTAAGGGTTCATTTGTGGAACTTCTTGCCTTCTTAATGGGATTGGGACCATCAGTTGTATGGTGGATTTTTGTGTGACATGTATACCCATGTAACTATATACACTATATATCTATCCGCACTGAACATATATACTGGAACTTTAACGTCTTTAGCACATGACATTTTGCTTCACCATGGTTTATTAAGGTGGTACAGTAACATGGCAGTTAATGCTGCTGAGAGTTCTCCTGAATAACTCACACTCCAACTCTGGTAACTAACCTCCCCCAATATATACTCAACATCTTGCAGCACAACCAAAACAGTAAAACTGTAACAGAGATTCTGAACACATCAAGATAAAATATCATGCAATATAATCACACACACACACACACACACACACACACACACACACACACACACACACACACACACATACTTTGCTGAAGTCTTTTTATATATGAGAATCACCATGTTAAGCATGTAACCTATGTAGTTATAAGATTGTGTCACTTACGGTGTAAGATTTAATAATTAGGATTAATGTTCAGTGTTTGACAGGGTTGTGACCTATTAGTGATGGGATTTCCGGCTCTTTTTAGAGAACCGGCTCTTTCGGCTCTGAACCGGATCTTCAGGTTGTTTTGTTGCTTTAATTAATGTAATATTAACAATAATATAAAATTATGCACAAAAGGAATTACTAATGTAAAAAAAAGTGGTTTTATTTATGTTTATATATATAAATATATGCGGTGGCTCCTAGAGACAAAGCATGTACAAACTCCAAAAAGCATGTACAAACTGAACTTCAAAAACAGCTACCTAGATCACTTAAATTACACAATTGAAAGCATATGTGTATTGTTTGTGTATTTATACACAAGCACTCATATATATTCAAATAATTTAAAAAAAGAAAAAAAGAAAAAAGGTTCATTTACCTGTTACTACCACACACCAAATCCGGTCGTTGGTACTTGCTGGCTTGTGTAGCCACTAGGTAACAAAAGCTCAACACTGCCCCTAGCATCCGGGAGCACTTCTGTTGTGTTTTGTACGTGCTTTGGAGTTTTTACGTGTTTTGGAGTTTGTACGTGCTTTGTCTCAAGGGGCCACCATAAATATACTTTTACTTATTCACTCCACATAAAATGTAATAAATAAATCATATAATTCAAAAACCAACTATTCACATTTCAACTTTTAACTATTAAAATTTTCAGCTTTTTCCTTTTAAACAAATTCAAAGTGAAACAGCACAAAACACTACAAACCACAACACAATTAAATATAAATGAAAATATGAAAACAAAAATAAGATGCATATTCTCTGTCATATGGGCCTGCATGAATAAACTTTCTGAATCCTGTTTCATCCGCAACTGAAAATAGTTGTGGATGATTACTATACCTTTGTTATGTGACACTGTTGTCCCTGGCTCTCTTTCTCTCTCTCTCCCTCCCGCTCTGTTCCTGTGCTACTGCGAGTGTAACTACCGCCCCTCTTTCCAGCGCAAAGCACAAGGCTCGCGAGCGGAGCGAAGCGAAGCGGAAAAAAAGTGCGAGAGAGAGGGTGAGAAAAAGAAGAAGAAAAAAACACGACTCCCAATAAGGAGCCGGCTCGCATCGTTCACTTCAAAGATCCGGCTCTAAGAGCCGTTTCGTTTGCGACCGACACATCACTATGACATATTGTGATAAGCCAAAGCAAAGGGTAGTCAGAGTCCGGACTGGCCTTTGACCAAGACCTTGGCTGCTACCTGACCCATGCAGCTGTGTTTGGCTGGAGGACGGGTGGGAAATTCTGCTCTTTTCCAGAGGATCTTTTTGAGTGCATTGATTTTAAGTGGATCTGAACCGCTGGATCTCCACATTGTTGGTGGGAGAAGGTTATCAGGATGGCTTCAAAATTTGCTACCACAGTTGTGCTGTGCAGAAGTTAGGTTGGTCCCTAGCTGATTGACAGCTGTTAAAATTCATATTATGGCAAGAACCAATCAGTTAAGAGAAACTACAGTCCATCATTACTTTAAGAAGTAAAGGTCAGTCAGTCCAAAAAATTGCTAAAACCTTGTGACTGTGTCCCCAAGTGCAGTCGCAAAAACCAACAGGCACTACAATGAAACTGTCTCACTTCAAGACCGCCCCAGAAAAGGAAGACGAAGAGTCACCTCTGCTGCTGAGGATAAATTCCTTCGAGTTACCAGCCTCAGAAACTGCAAGTTAACAGAACCTCAGATTAGAGCCCAGATAAATGGCACACAGAGTTCCAATAGCAGACACATCTCTACATTAACTGTTCAGGAATCAGGACTTTATGGTCAAATAGCTGCTAAGAAAGAATATCTGTGCTTTGGTCTGATGAGTCCAAATTTGAGATCTTTGGTTCCACCTGCTGTGTCTTTTTACGATGCAGAAAAGGTGAACAGATGGTCTCTACAAGCATGGTTCCCACCATGAAGCACAGAAGAGGAGGTGTGATGGCGTAGGGGTTCTTTGCTGGTGACACTGTTGGGGATTTATTCAAAACTGAAGGCACACTGAACCAGCATGGCTATCAAAGTATCCTGCAGTGACATGCCATCCCATGTTGTTTGATTTCAGTTGGGCCATCATTCATTTTTCAACAGGACAATGATCACAAACACTCTTCCAGGCTGATATAAACCCAGTCGGATGGTTTGGGATGAGATGGATGGTGAAGGCAAAAGGGCCAAAGAGTGCTCGACATCTCTGGGAGCTCCTTTAAGACCATTGAAAAACTATTTCAGGTGACTACCTCATGAAGCTCATCGAAGATCATCTCATTACTACATAATTCTGTATGTAACCATTCATAGTTTTGATGCCTTCAGTGAGAATCTACACTGTGAATTGTCATGAAAATAAAGAAAAAACATTGAAGTGAGTCCCATGTAACTATCTTGGGAGACTTAGCATGTGATTTACATTAGCTTATCATAATTCTTTTCTAACTACATGCTGGTTAGGATAAGAGGAGTAAGGTCATGTGGAACAAAAATCGACACTTTTAAAATAATTAGATCAAGTTGAAGTCTACTACATTTCTTAAAATTTTCCACCATGTTTTATAAAGGGGAGCCAATGATTTTTGGGGAATTTTGTTCTGTCTCTCCAGTTACATTATTTATAAGTGTGGATGTGAGTGCAACTGGTTGTCTGTCTTATCCCTGCATCAGATTGGCAAGCTGTCCTGGGTGTACCATGCCTCTCGCCCTATGGTAGCTGGGATAGGCTCCAGCCCCCCAACCCCACGTGCAACCATGATAAGGATAAATGGAAGAGAATCTCTATTAAGATAGTAGTTTTAGAGGCATTTGTGTATTGTCGATAAGAATAAGTCAACTTGAACTAAAACAGAGGGAGGCTGTGGGATGCTGAGGCCCCTCGACAGTTCTCCCACAAACCCTGGCCAGAATTGTTCTACTGGAATACAAAGCCAGAATGCATAAAATAATGCATTTTGGCAGGAGTAGTATTACTAAAGCCCCATTATGGACATTTTGAGTGTTGATGTGTATTCTGTGCATTACCTTTAACTAAATTTGAATTTTTGTGTTGCAGGCCATGGAAAAACCTTTATGCATATAGTTTGCCAGTTGATGTGATTGCTCGCTATTTAGATCTGTTCATTTATCTGTGGGAAAAGCAATTGTGCCTTCCTATGAAAAATGATTTTGGGGGGTTGAAGCTGAATAAAAGATTGAAGAGATGTCAATTCAGTTGTATACACACTGGTGGTAAGGTATGCTTTATAAGTGGTTCATTTAGTCTTGTAAATTTCGAACACTGGATTATGCTAGGCAGATGTAAGAGGGGAGAGCCATATTTCAAAGTCAAGGAGCGAGTTTGCTGTTGACCATGCTGACAGAGTGGTGCAGAGTGGATCATTTTGGATTTTAAGCAGTGAGCAACTATAACTGATCAGTCAGTGAAAACAGTGTATTGAATTCAAAGTTCCTTATGTTACAGGTACCGGGTGGCAGCACCCGTAGACAGCTATATATGTGTCCTGTAAACAGGAATGAAATGATCAGACAGGGAGACGTGGCTTGTCGTTCCTGAATACTCCACCATTATTTATTCAAATACACAATTATGCACTCCTTTTGTTACTTTTACAGTATTGCAACTGTGTATTTACTCGTTCCCAAACATAGCTCACACATTCTCCACACGTGTTCTGTTATCAATGAGACAAAAGGGAATTAACATATTCCAATGTCATAAACATGACCAATTTTCTTATAAGGCTTGCTTCAAAATGAATTCCAAAAAGGCAAATCCATAAATCTCAAATAGTTTGAAAGAATGGTGTAATCAGCACCATCTTGACATGTGCACTGAATTCACGGAAACACTTTATGGCAGAAAACAAGGGACCAAAATAATACACAATAACGGTGGAGCCGATCAATAACATCACAGAGCGTTGGAGGTGTGTGACCCAAACTAATATGCTAACCATAGCATGCTGCTAAAGCCATAAACAAATATTTACAAAAGTCTAATTTACTGTACTACACAACATTGTGCGCTTTCAGTTTCCGACTGTAATGGTTAATCTATGCCATATATTGGATGTGACTGCTGTTATTTTCCATTTCAGGCACGATACTAACCTGTAAACTGGAAAGAAATGATCAGACAGGGAAACGTGGTTTGTCGTTCCTGAATACTCCGCCATTATGAGAAAACAGCACAGAGCATGCGCTTCTGACTGCTAACAACAGGCCAAACCATTGTCTCACACTGCCACCTACTGGTACAAAAATGGAGCGCCAGCTGCAAATATCCCAGGCTAGTTACCAGGTCTCCTGCTAAAACTACTGTAGTTATTTTAGGGCATTCCCCAATGAAAATATCACTTAGATAGAAAGTAAAAGTAGTTAAACATAAATTAATTCACATAAATGTGATCACACATTAGTGGGTATCACACTTACATAGAGTCTGTTCAGTGTCAAGCCATCAATCCAATAAGGTTTAGGTTGTTGAACAAAAAGAAAATAATAATTATAATAATATGAGTAGATGGTGCAATACTTTTCACTCACTTGTTCACTCCTTGACGCTTACGGATTTTTATTATTATGTAAGTAGAATGTCTTACTTTACAGTGTTGATGGTATTTTGCAAAACAGTCTTTTAAATACCTAATGAGTATGAACATATGGGGAAATTTAAGTTCTATAACATTTTAGTTTCTTTAAATCAAGTCTGTCTCATTTGTAAGCAGGGTCTTTCGCAGTGTGCCATCGCTGCTGAGGTGGGACGCAGTAAGACAGTGATTTGGAATTTCTTAAATGATCCTGCAGGTTATGGAACAAAACAGTCCAGTCGACGACAAAAAGAAATGTCACCAGCACTGAGTCAGAGGGTCCAATTGGCTGTACGTCAAGACACTGGATAATCCTCGACCCAAATTAAGGCAGCAATTGGTGCTGACTGAAGCCCCATAACCATGAGACGGCATCTGAGACTGAAGGGCTTCAAAAACAAAAAGATGTCTTCAAAGGCCTCGTCTCTTTAAACGTCACAGAACTGACCGTTTGGACTTTGCAAGAGAGCACTAAACAGGGGACATTGAAAGGCGGAAGAAAGTTTTATTCTCTGATGAGAAAAAAATGTAACTTTGATGGTTGTGATGGTTTCCAATGTTACTGGCACGACAAGCAGATCTCATCTGAGATGTTTTCTACACGCCACAGTGTGGAGGGGGCGCCATAATGGTCCAGGGTGCTTTTTCCTTCAGTGGAACAATGGAGCTTTAGAAGATGCAGAGGCGTCAAACAGCTGCTGGCTATGTCCAGATGTTGCAGAGAGCATCCCTCATGACTGAGGGCCCTCGTCTGTGTGGTAATGATTGGATTTTTCAACAGGACAACACTACAGTACACAATGCCTGCAGGACAAGGGACTTTTTCCAGAAGAATAGCATCACATTTTTGGACCATCCTGTGTATTTCCCTGATCCAAATCCAATTGAGAACCTTTGGGGATGAATGGCAAGTGAAGTTTACAAAAAACAATTCCAGACAGTAGATGCCCCTCATGCAGCCGTCCTCACCACTTAGAGAAATGTTCCCACTCACCTCATGGAAACGCTTCCATCAAGCATGCCACAATGAATTTTTGAAGTGATTGGTGGAGCTACTTATTACTGAGTTCATGTTTGGAACTTAGATTTCTGGGGGTTTTTTTGTTTTTGTTTTTTGGGGGGGGGCTATGGGTTTTTTTGGAGGTTTAGTGTTACGTGCCTGTGTTGGAGGGTTATCTGTTTCTCAATGTGTGTATGCAAATTCACCTGTGCAGGGGCTCGGTTGTGATTGGTGGACCTAAGGAGCGGCCTGATGCACTTGCCTCAGGTCCAGGCGGAGCAGCCGTAGCAATAGCTGTTTGGTTAAAAGTCGGGCATGTGTGTGAAGTGCGGGGTGAGCTGCCGATTATTTTGGGAAGCCTTCTTTTCTCCTGTGTTTGTAGACCAGGGAGGTCAGACTGTGTTGTTTCTTTCTTTTCTTTTCCGTAAACAGGTCAGAGGGGAACCGAAGCCTAGGTTGAGTTTTGTTTGTTGTGTTGGCCTTAGCTCACCCCGAAATTATACACTCCCACTACTGTGAGTGCCATTGTTGTCAATAAACTATTGTTAAAAGTCCGATGCTGTGGCTGTGTCTGTTTGGGCGTGGGAAGTCACGGGACACCCCGCTCTTGTTACGATCATTTCGAGCCGGGTCGTAACATTTAGTCTGAAACTATTAGCTGTTCAGCTGTTTCAGTTCAAGCATTGTTTTCAATAAATTGCATACTCAAAAAAACTGTTTTGTCTCACTCCCATTTCTTATTGTTGCATGTTGAATCCTTGTTAAGATCCAACCACGCAAAATATGATTTTTTTTTGCCATCTTTCAAGTGGTCTTAAACTTTTGATCGGGACTCTACATGTGTCCCAGTGCTTTCAATAATAGGCATGTGTGGAGAGGAGAGCTCAACAAGAGTGCCTAGCCTCCCAATTAAGTAGAGCTCTGCCTATTAAAAGAAAGGAAAAAGAGGACAACTTAGTTAAAAATCTAGAACCACTTGAGGTTAATAAGTTAACATTTAATTTAACTAAAATACAATCAAACAAGCCTACGCAAGACAGCCACAGTTCAGACCACCATTCAATCAAATTACAACTACAACAGAAATGAAGGCACCAAATGTACTCTAACAGCTAATCTAAACACATTAATAACTGAAATTTTCACATACCTGTGCCCGTCATTGTCATGCAGAACCAAGATGAGAGCCAAATGCAAGGGGAGATTAAGCAATACACTACAGGTGCCCCTTATACTCAAAATTTGATTGGAGAGCTGGGGGAAGAGTCAGTGTTCATGCTGCTTTCTTAAACACTATACAGGAGTGGAATTTTTCCCTCCAAGGCTTCCCCATTAAATAAGCATAGGAAATGATTGTGCTGCGATTAGCATGTGCCATGGGAGTCTTAAAATACAGTCAAACAGGGTTTAATGAACAAAGAACAAAAGAAACCAAGGAACTTTAAAAGCCTGATGTTAAACACTGGTAGCAATATTTTCTCATGAGCACTTAAATCTTATAGAGTGCTTTATTAAAGCAGAATACCTAACTTGGGTGATAACATGCAATCAAAATAGGAAGGTCATCTTCAGTCTTTAATCACTGGCACCGATTGAAGATAGGAAACTGGTAAGTTCCATTAACAAAGCTACCAGTTTATAACTTGCCCTGTACAAAGAATACAGTGTGTGCACCTTTAACACTGCAAGTTAGCCCAGTGACAAAAGAACCCTGTTTCCAGTTTGGTAGATTGAAACCATCCTTTTTTTTTTCCAGTTCTACTACTATTTGTAGGTGCTGTAGGCTGCATGTCATTTATGTACAACGCAGCATTGTACTTACAATATAACCTGGCTTTCAGCTGAAAAAATTTTCCTAACTTCATGTTTTTCTTTTTTTTTCTGCATGAGGATGTTTTGTGTTGAAATACAAAAGAACTTGCTTGGTATCTGTGTCCATCATTTTTCATGAGAATGTGCTCATTTTCATAGCTGAAGAGAAAAAAAAGATAATTCATTGAAATAGTAGGAGCAATTTCCCAATTGAGTTTACACGTATGCACTCTTATCCTTCAATAAAATGTTTCAGTCTAGTTTGGAGAGCTAAATGCATCCTGCAGAGCTACATATTCACAAGTCAAGTCAAATTGGGTCAAATCCATTCTCAAAACACTTTAAAAAAGATTTGTCAAGAAGTGTTTTAAAGGAAACAAAAGATGAAGAGAAAAGATAATGGATAATAAAACGGGGCTTAAATAGTAGACGCCGAATAAATGCATTACAATGTCAGAGAAAAAATGGGTCGAGGGATTTAATAGCACTGAAATACAAATTGGAAACCATAAACTAAAATGCTTTGTTGTTTTTGTTTGTTTCCAAAGCCAAAAGATAGCAGGGTGACCCCCACTGCAGTTTAGTGTTTGCTTGGCAGAACACATGTTTTACCCTAGTGCATACAATGTAAGAAGAGACATTTAATATATAACCCATATGATTTACAGTATCCTAACTGTCACATTCGTGGTGCAAGCACTGCACAGTTTCTGTTTGATGTATCAATAAATTTGAAAGGGATTTTGTCCTGCAGCACTATAGCACATATATCAGCCTAAGCACAGAAAAAATTGATGTTTGGGTGATGAATAATATTGCACTTTATTCTTGTTCCAATTTTCTCTTTACTGTATATCAAGAGAGGATAATTAATTTAACACTGTGCAAAGTTGGCTAGATTATACTGAACATAAATCTTTCTTTTTTATTTTCCAAAGGAGGTTTGCACATCAGCAGATTTTGAGATGTGTTTCATACATAGATAAATTAAATTGACTACAATCTTTGTCAAATACAAATTATGTCAAATAATTTTCTTTCTTTTTTTTCTACTTAAAATAACAAACCATTAAAAAATATGGTTCTTTAATGCTTTATGTGCTTAATTCATGTCTTTGCTATGTGGATTTTTTTAATGAGCTTCATTGAGTCTAAAAACAACTCCTCCCCAGTAAATGAGGAATCGCATGTACCCTTTTCTTTCCAACAGTCACTCTGTTCCATCCAGCATGTGTCGTTTTGTTCACTTTACTGACAGAGAATAACAAGTAATCTGAATTGAAATCAGAGGTTGTTGATTAGACACTTTCTATCCACCATACTGACCTCTACCCTCTACTCTTATTTAAAAGAAAAAAAACATACTGATTTTAATATTAGACTGTTTTACACCACAAAATAGTTCAAAATGAATAATGGTTCTCCAGCCCAGAAAAATGCAAGTTCAGTAGTCTAGCCCCTGCACTGTCCTTGTTGTGTCTTTATCTCTGTTCTCCATCCATTACTGCCTTTCTGTTTACCTCTTGTCACATTGTCCATAATGTATTCTCTGTGTCTGTATCATCTCTGTCTGAAATTTGTCTGTGGCTTATTTTTATATGAGTTGCTAGTTCTTTCCATCTGTAATATTAAAGGTGTTTTGCTTTGGTTTTTTTTTTTTGTTGTTGTTGTTGTTTTTAAAGGTAGGCGTGTGTGTGTGTCTGTGTGTGTGTGTGTGTGTGTGGGGTGGGGGGGGGGGGGGGGGGGTGGGGTTAGTTTGAATAAAGAGTTTGAATTTGGGTCTTCAATCTTTGACAGGACCAGGTCTGATATGGCTGTCAAACTATTTTAGTCTTAAAAATGTAGGATAATAGAAAATAGACATTGATCCCTAAACATGAAGGTCTAGACTTTTATTGATATCTTAATGGTTTGATGTAAAAGGTTTATTGCCCACGTCCTTATTTCCTATTTTTTGTATGTTTGTCCCAAATAAATGTTTTACATCGTCAAACATTTAAATATTTCATCAATTTAATTATCAATTATACGCAAGTAAACAGCATAGCGTAGTTCAGCAGTTCAGATGATTTTTTTGTTAATTTGTTTTAGTTTAGTTTTTTGGAGGTTTTTTTGTGCCACAGTGACCCAGTTGACCCAGAATATGAAGACACATATTCCTGTCCAACCTCATTTTCTGAAGGACATTCCCTACTTGCTCAGTAATTAAATATTTCTGTACAAACAGCCAAAGAAAAAGATTAAAGAGTCTTGAGTCTTGTTTCCAGCCAGTACATGGGAACATGGGGCAATACTTACCTTTGTGTTTAATGGTTTTATGAATTGGAGATATTCAAATAGTAATGTCAGTCAATTTATATATAGATTGGTGCTTTTTTAATTTAAAAATAGAATGATTTATTCAGTTAATGTTTGCCATGGATCAAAAATTAAAGTATCACATTAAGCAGGCTAGGGTTACTCTGTCATTTAAAGAAGAAAAACTGAGATGCCATCACTACATTTGTCATCTAGATGTGGAAGTACCCAGACAGTACCCAGTTATCAGAATGTTGGAGAAGTCAGTGGATCTACCTGAAACAGACAGACACCCTGGTCATGCCAGACATGAAAAGAGAGCTGATGCTGCTATAATGTAAGCCCCAGTCTGAGCAGCAATGACTCTCTTGGGAGTGAGGAAAACTCCCCCTGCTGATGTGACTGTGCAACGCTTCGATGGACAATCCTCTTGAAAAAAGTGTTACCTTTGCTCCCGAACCACAGATAGGAAAGTTTGCTCCTCCTGTCACATGCCAGGAGGCATTGCCTCATATTCTGCCCAGCATGCCCTGAGCAAACCATGAGGCAAATTGTTTGTTATAACTGCCTGTAGTGTGTGTTGTCCTTTAGTTTTTACCTGTTTTCAGTTCGTGCACAACCGTAGTGAGAGTTGTTTCACATTGTCAGCAATAGGTCAGACTCGTTCTTGGTGGATGTTGGTCTTTGCCAGGGCAGCCATTTGTCACTGATTCTGCTCATAATATTTCTGGACAGAATTTCTAGGCACAGCCAGTGGGCGGTGGGGCCTTGTCTTTGTTTTTCCAGATGATGTGGTTTTGTTGGCTTCATTCAATCATGACCTCCAGCTCAAACTGAGGCATGTTTGCAGTTTAAACTGGCTGGGATGAGAAAATCTGAAACCTTCAAGTCTGAGGCGATGGTTCTCAGTCAGAAAAGGGTAGAGATCCTACCTGTAGTTTGGAACAAGTTGCTGCCCAAAGTGGAAGAGTTTAAGTATTTTGGTGTTTGGTGTTTATAATCGGAAGGTTGCCGGTTCGAGCCCTGGCTTGGACAGTCTCGTTGTTGTGTCCTTGGGCAAGACACTTCACCCGTTGCCTACTGGTGGTGGTCAGAGGGCCCGGTGGCGCCAGTGTCCGGCAGCCTCGCCTCTGTCAGTGCGCCCCAGGGTGGCTGTGGCTACAATGTAGCTTGCCATCACCAGTGTGTGAATGTGTGTGTGAATGGGTGGATGACTGGATATGTAAAGCGCTTTGGGGTCCTTAGGGACTAGTAAAGCGCTATATAAATACAGGCCATTTACCATTTACCATTTATGAGTGGGGGGATGGTGGAGGAGGAGATTGACAGGCAGATTAGTGTGGACTTGGCAGTGATGCAGACACTGTACCAATTTGTTGTGGTGAAGAGAAAGCCGAGTGTAAAAGCAAACCAGTTGATCTTCCTGCTGATCTACAGTGGGTACGGAAAGTATTCAGACCCCGTTAATTTTTACACTATTTGTTATATTGCAGCCATTTACCAAAATCATTTAAGTTCATTTTTTTCCTCATTAATGTACACACAGCACGCCATATTGACAGAAAAACACAGAATTGTTGACATTGAAGAGTGTCTGTGCTGAACCTTAGAGATAGGGTGAAGAACTTGATCAGTTGGAAGGAGTTCAGAGTAGAGCTGCCACCATGTCTTTGGCCTTAGACCAGGATACCTCCTGGGCGACTCCAAGGTGAGGTGTTTTGGGCACGCAATGGAGGCCCCAGGACAGACCCAGGACATCTTGGAGAGATTACATCACTGGGCTGGCTGTGTGTTGATTGTGTTTATTTTATATTCGAGATAAAATGTCCACAATTGATTTCATCATATACATACAACACAAAATTTTTTTACTTAACATTATTGAAAAGGTTTATCAAAATAAAGAGATGGTAAGTAATCTTCTAAATAATATTTAGATTGTACTTTAGATAAAAGTTGGAAGTTGTATTGCAGTAGACATTGGTTATTTACAAAATATGAAAATAAACTCTTTATTTCTTCTTATAGTTGCATTCATTACAACTAATAACTAATAATAACTTAGACCCCCGGAGAGCAGTCATTTTGGTTTTCTACCTTAGACCCCCGCGGAGTCATCATTTTGCGTTTCTACCTTTAAAAGCCGGAGAGCAGTCAGTCAAATGCTGGAGTCATTCATATGTATATTAGGTCGTTACCTAGGAATTCTGGAGGGAGGGGAGTGGGGGTGAGTGATTGAGGGGGTTTGGGAGTGGAGTGTTTCAGTTTGCCATCTTAGGGAGAAATCAACACATGTCCTTTGTATGTCCTTTGTTGCTGACATTTATTGATGAAAACAGAACAAAAAACCAACCATTTGTACACATATTTACAAATAATGATAAAAAGTGAGTGAGTACATTTCAACATTTTCAGCAATCACTCACAATCCTGGCACTGCCACGGTATCTGTCGTCTGCATTTACCACATGTGTACCTGTAGCAGTGAACACATCGCACAGTGGCCTGATTTTTCTTGCATTTGTGTTTGACCTGACACGTGCCTCTTTTTCCAGGGCTCGGTGTGGAGGGTTCTGCCCGAAGCAACTGATCTTTTCTTGCCTTCTTCGCAGCTATATGAGAGTGAGCCAACTCTGTTGCAAGCGCCACCAGGAAGTCCACCCGTCTTTCCTTCGTCCCGGTGCATGCTTGATACAGCACATGTGCATTCAGTGCTGCCATGTCAATCATGTTATAAAACACGGCGACTGGCCAGCGCCGTGTTCCTTTGCGGACAGTGTACTCCCGAACCATCTGGTCCATCACATCCACGCCACACTTTGTTTTGTTGTAAAGGGTGACAGTGTTTGGCTTCCTTTTGGTGGTGTTATCAGTCTGAACCACACTGTGCATGCTGCTAAGAATATAGACTGTCTTCTTCCGTTTGGCCGCATACGCCGTCAGCGTGGCAGCAGAGGTTGAAAACACCTAAGAAATAAGATAAATTGTTATTTTCATAGCCCTTTTACACACAATGAAACACATAAACATAGAACCACAAAAGACCTGCAACATACCTGAGTGGTGAATACATTGCGATCTGTCTGTCTAGTGGATTGAGGAATTTCCCTGCGAATCCTGTTGACTGTGCCGAGGATGGTGGTTTTCCGTCTAAGAAGTTTTTGTGCCAGTGAAAGCGATGTGAAAAAATTGTCCGTGGTAACATTTCTGCCCTTGTCTAGGAATGGTTCCATCAGCCTCATTACTACATTTTCAGAAAGTCTCTCCCCAGTGGGACAACTGGGGTCCTTGCCAAGATATGGGAAGACATTGCAAATGTACTTGGATTTTAGGTCGCAAGCCACCCAAAACTTGATCCCAAACTTGTCAGGTTTACTTGCAATATACTGCAGGAAACAGGACCGAGTCTTTGATGGGAAAAGCTGTTCATCAACGGTGATATGTAGACCAGGGTTGTAGCACGTGATGCAGTTGGTGACAAATGATCCCCACACACTGGAAATTGCAGCGAACTTATCAGTCTTTGCTCGATCACTGCGGGTGGACTTGTCATCAAAGCGTAGGTGTTGCATGATGTTTTGGAATCGGTTTCGTGCCATAGTTCCAATTATCTGTGGGTTTCCCAGGTTTGCTGACCAGCAGTCATTTAGAGATGGAACCCTGTTAACCCCCCGCAAGATGACAATTGCAATAAATGCCATTAGTTCAGGGAGGTCCATGAACCAATGAACATGCTCCATGCACCACTCAGCAGGCCATTTGTAAATATGTGTACAAATGGTTGGTTTTTTGTACTGTTTTTATCAATAAATCTCAGCAACAAAGGACATACACCCATGTGTGTTGATTTCTCCCTAAGATGGCAAACTGAAACACTCCAAGTTGGTGACTTTTGGAGATTTATTTCCCTGGATGATTGAGAATGCATCAAGATGAAACACAAAAGGAAGTTCACAGCTTTTAGCAGCTCCCCCACCCCCTCAATCACTCACCCCCACTCCCCTCCCTCCAGAATTCCTAGGTAACGACCTAATATACATATGAATGACTAGCCAATTTAGCTTCCACTTCCACCATTTGACTGCTCTCGGGTTTTATAGGTAGAAAGGTAGAAGCCTGGGGATGCTAGTGTTAACAAGAAATATGGTTTAGTATTAGTAATATTTTGTTGGACCCCAGCTAGTCATCCATGTATGATGAGGGTTAAACGTTTAATATCTTTTACAGTAAGAGCATGCGGTGATATGTCTGTGTAGGATCTCAGCAGCATGTAGTGATATACTTAAAATAGCTTTAACTTGTGGTCCTACCTAAACCAAATAAGTGAAGCATGTCAATTTGTTAAAACAAACATACACACACACACACACACACACACACACGAAAATTCCTCTCGACTGGGTGAGATTCTTTCAATAAATGTATTATATGAGAAAGAAAATCACAATTGTCACCTTCGTCTGTAAATTAACAGGGTGTACGCTGTTATTCATTCTTGATTTATGAAGCAATTATAGTATTTTACTTTTGCCTAAAACAAAATTTATAAGACCATTTTGTTCCTAATAGAATTTGATTTAACAGTTAATGGGAGCCATCTGTGGAGGCTATATTTATGTTCAATGAGGTGGTCTGTGTATTACTGCAGCTTATATGGGAGGGTCTAGAAAACTATAAAGATTTGGTTATAGCTTTTATTTGTTTTTTTAACTGTGTAAAATAATATTTGGGATATTTTATGTGACTTTTTCCTTTTAAAAAAAATGATCCTAGATATTTACTCTTGGAATAAATAACAAAACTCAACGGGACAGTGAAAAACAGGAGTAGCTGTGAACAGTATGAATGCTTATGACTTGTTTACCTTTTTGAATGTAGTTTTGGAAGGGTGGAGAAACTGCATGAATATTTGCCACTACTGGAATGATTGTATTATGTTTGGCTTGGGTGGCAGGAGTTGAGGGGGGAATCAAGGGCATCCATGTTTTTCTCCTGATTTTTCCAAGTTGGACCGCTGTAATGCAGGGAGGCTGTAAATACCATCTGTGAATGTCTGACGTGAAGCCGGCACTCCAATGGAAATAAGTTCAAATGTAAATAAGACTGTGTTGTTGAAATATTAACAATAGGCCAATGCATTCTGGAAAGTATTATTTTTTCTTGTTGAGAATATCCTAATTTTCACATTTCGAATGCTTTGTACAATTCGGCCACATTTGCAAAGAATGTTTCCTTTCAAATTCCCAATAAAAGCTCTGTAACTCTGTTTGAAACTGCTCATGGTGGACACAGACTAACTGTGTGAAACAGAGATGACAGCGGGTCATCTTTTGAGTTGGAACTTGTTTTTTCTTTCCTTTTTTCCCCAATTGAATGACAAAATGTCATTGTAATTGCCATGTAATATATCCCCTGTCATTACAATACAGGTCTGATTTTTAATATCATAAGTCAACAAAGCATGAGTAAAAAAATAGGTCTTTTTTTTTCTCTATAGGGAATAGAGAAGAGAAACACGAACATTTTCTGTTATTGTAATCTGTTACAATAAAATCTTTTCTAAAATGTTCTTTTGTCAAGATTTTGAAAACGAAACTTTGGTTTAGATTGTACTAGACTGTTTCAGATAGCTTGAAATTATATTGTACTGCTCTTCTGTATTATTCAAGTTTCATCTGGAAGTGTGCAGCACAATAGCAAACATATGATTTGCATTATTTTTTAACCTTGTGAACTTTGTTGGGTTCTTGTTGTTCTTTTCCACAGAGAGTTGAGACCCTTCAGAACCAAAGACATTGATATCTCCTCTTAGGGATTTAGTGTACTGCTCAAGGACAATCCAGTAGGTGGCTTTGCTGTCATGGGCACTCGAATCTGGGCCATCCAGTTGAAGAATGGTTGCACTAATTTCCAGCACCTCTCTCTGTCTCTCTTCCTTTTCTTTTTTTTTTTTTTTTTTTTTTTTAGGGGGGGGGGTTCTTTCTACTCCCAACAGTGTTCCTGTTTCTCTGTCCCCAGGTATAAAAACATTGTACTTTTTCGTTTTTGGAGCAACTTATGAAAGACACACAACTGCCAAAAGGGTTTAACAGAGGGGCAAAGCATAGGAGAGTTTTATTCTTTGAAAGATATTCACACTTTCTTTCCCTTTTTTTTTTCCAGAATAACAGTTTGTACGTTTTTATATTCTTGTTTCACTTCAACACCAAACCCCACACCTAATCGTGACCATGTTCAGAGTTGGCCTTGATTGTCAACAAGAATACAATATATCGAAAACAGTGATGTCTAAATAAGACATATCTCAAAAGATTATTCTGCATAACAATAATAAGTAAATGAGAAAGGCCTACTTAAATCAATACTTAGATGAGAGCAAATAAAGGACAGTAGGGCTAAATGAGTGGTCCACTCTTTGATACTCCTTAAGTCTTCCAAATCTTGTGACTCTGTGTTTTTAATTAACTGGATAAAACTTTAAATATGATTATGTCCTTCTCTCTCTCTCATTTCAACTAAAAAAGAATTCTTAAATATACAGGTCATATACTGTCATCAGTCTCGTATTGTAACTAGTTTAGTATATTTCTTAACCATGGTCTCAATAATATGGATGAAGTCCAATAGAAGCATTATATTACCTTAAATTGATTGACATATACCCTCACATCCTTTGACATTATTTCAATAGACTATCCCTTTCTATTCCATGTTGAAATCCCTTTTGACACGTTTTCTTCAGGGCTAAGGAAACCCCTCCATGAAACTTCCATCATAGAATTATGCACATGTCTCATAATAGTGTCATGACTATTCCCAAAGCTCAACAGAAATTTCTCATAACTCTGCAATTTCAGGAGCCAGTGTACGAAATCCAAAGATTCCTACTGGCAGACCTGGGTATTGTATGACCCACAGGCTACATCTGACACTTTGGTTGTCCCATATCATTTAAAACATATTCATAATTAAACAAAAGGTATAAATGCAACTTTGAAGTCTTACTACATATTGGTAAAAACATTAAAGCCAGAAGAAATTCACACTATGAAAAAGCCTTAAAAATATAGAAGATATTGTTCTTTTTTCCCCTCTCCATCTTTATATTTTTGCACCGTCATTGTTGTTTTGAGAATCATTCTCTAGATGTGCATTAATTAAACATTTAGATACTTCAGCCTTCAATCTCTTAATACCATAAAATGCATAACCATTTATGTGATATGGCTTTTTAATCAATTGATAAGGCTGCTGTCAGCTTTGTTTCCACAATATTGTATCATGTGATCATCAATATCCAACTTGGCTTAAGTGCCCGCTCTTATTTCAGTTCATCGGGGTCATCAAATAAACATAAACCTGTTGAATGTCTGTAGAGAACACAGGACATTTAATTTTTTTATGATATTTAAATATGATTAACATTTAACACGGCCCTTCTCAAACTACTGGCAGGAACTCGGGGAGATTTTACTAAAAGCAAAATCCAACAGGCATGATGAGTTTTCAGATATGGCTTTTACATGTTTCAACAAAACTCAACTTCATTATGAGAGAGAATATTAAAAAAATATATATATAATGGCACCAGCATTACTCCAAGCCAGGACTGAGCCCCTTTTAGATGTGCTAGTAAAGACAAATCTAACGACCTCTAAATATTTGAGCTCAAGCAAGTTCTGCAGCTGATGTCTGTCCTTTATCACTCTGCAGAAAAGGCCACAAGCTTCTCTTTCACTTCCAGAAAAGGATACAGCAACTATATACTGCATGACTTTAAAATGTTATGCTCCTACTTCATTATGCCCCTTCTATTGTGAAGCCTTTGTTAATTAAGCTATGTGAGCGTGTCATGTGTTGATTAAATAGTAAATGTAAATAATGGATTTCTCTTTGTGTTGGGCTGCTTAACCTAAACTAGTGTAGGATTAAAGTGTTTTGAAAACCCAACGGACATATGTTGGTTTTGTAGAGTATATATTGTTGTTTGTTGGTGATTTCTTTTCCTGATCTGAGCTTGAGACATTTCGTACACAGTTGATGTCCCATAGCAGAAAAAATCCTGTGGTCATAAAGATCAACAGTGGGTGTCTGGTTTTGATGGCTCCCTGGAGACATTTTCTCCAATTCATGATTTCACAGAAGAGTGCATCCAGAACAAATGTGATCAGACAGACTCCCACTCTAACCTCCATCCATAACAATCCCAATCTAAATGCATGAAAAATACATGTATAAGCAACCACTGACATATCACAGTAGCTTATGATCGTATAGTAACAAAATCATTTTAAAGAAGAAAACTTATAGCTTTGTTTACTAGATATTACAAGAGCAGGACATCAGCTCTTAGCGGAAGGAATGCATTGTGAACATAAGAAAGATATTTGCTACTGTTGTTTGTCTTACCTGGAAAACAAAAGCTGGGTGCACATATTCCAATATAAAACAGTAACAAAATAGAAAATACTGGTAATTTGTTACATTGAAAGCATATTTGAGCACTTAAAAAGATAACTAAACTGGGGTTCTGACATGTTAAGGTGGTAAATTAGAATGCATATGAGACCCATCAGTGTTGGTAGGATCAGGGTGCAGTCCTTATTTGTATGTTTTCAAGTTGGTTGTAATCCAAGTGACTGCCACACTCCAACCACAAGGCAGACAGTTGAGCCGTCTGTTAGAGGGCAATGGAGATCTGGAGATCTGGATTTTTGGAAACCAAACTGGAAGGCTCGCCATTTAATTGTTGGATCTTCTTATCAGCCAGATATGAAAACCTGACCTGCATTTTAAAACAGGCTTATAGCTTCTGTTTTGCTTCATTTTACATGTATTTTCATATGGTACTGTGCAAATGAAAAACATAAGAGAAGCATGAAATTATAACACCAAGTTAGGCACTGACTCAGTGCAATTACCTTACAAAGTAAAAGTTAATAATTCATCAAAACTAACATTTTCTGTTGAAAAACATTATGTTTTATGTTTTTTTTAAAGGGACAACAGTATCAACAAAATGAATGCAGTAGAATTTAATCTTAAGATTAACAAACTTAATAAAACTTGACAAAAATACATGTTATTAAAACAATAATTCTTAGCCATCTTTAGTGATAAATACCGTGACTTACTGGTGTATAGAAGTTGTACTTAAGGCAAATATGTTTTGCTTCCAAAACTTAACATGAAGTGGTTGTGCATAATAATTCTAATGCTATTCTCTTATGAAGATGATTTCCCTACAGCTCTAGTTTGGCAGGTCTTTTGACATAGTGCTTATTTTTTTCGACAGTTACGCAAAAGCAGCAACTGCAAGCCAAACATGCGGAACCTCTAACCTTATATCTCTTGTTTTCCAGTCTACTCCTTTCCCTCTAAAACTTCTCTTAACTCTTGTAGTACTGAAAAATTTCCTGCTGAATTTAGCAATTGAGTTAAGGAAACCAAAGATTTGGTTACCACAACTGTATTGTATCATAAATGAAATACAAAAGAATTAACCCAATGTTTGAGAGAGTAATTCAGGTTTTCATTTTTATTCATTTGAACTTTCCAGCTATTTACAACTCCCTGAGGAATCGTAGCCTTGTCAGCCAGATAAAAAAAAAATGACTAAGTGCATGCCGTTACTTTAGTGCATGTGGGCCATGTCATTTATTATACGTTGCAGATTATCTTAACAGGCAGGTGGAGGCAGCAGGGCATTTCCAAAAGAAGATCATTGGCCAGGTGGTACAGGACCCTAATGGCTGGCTGGTCCACTGCGTGTTGTAGCCATGGGCAAGTAACAAGTCATTCATCTAAACCAGGGGTGCCCAATCCCAGTCCTCGAGATCTACTATCCTGCAGCTTTTAGATGCATCCCTACTCCAACACAGCTGAATCAAATGGTGTGATTACCTCTTCAGCATGCCATCAAGTTTGGCAAAGGCCTGATAACAAGGCATTCAGTTGATTCAGGTGTGTCAGAAGAAGGATGCGTCTAAAAGCTGCAGGACGGTAGCTCTCGAGGACTGGGATTGGGCACCCCTGATCTAAACCTCCAGCCACTGTTGACTTCAAAGCAATCCATGGTTGCTTGGTGCTTATATAGATGCTTACTTATTTATTTACCAGATGGGGAATTTTATTCGGTTTCATCTGAATCTTACCACCTCTTTTTTCCAGACTAGACATTACAGTCTCTACAAAAATGTGGGTCAATTTGTCACAACCGACTCTTTAGGACACGGCAGTTGAGTAAAAGTCTATTAAAATAGGTGGATATTAACGGAATACATTCATTTTAAAAAAAGCATTTCTCATTGGGGAAAAAAAACAAAACAAACTAATTACCAAACTTTGCTAGCTAGGTAACAGCAAATAAATGTGTCACATTACTTAATACCGCATATAGTCTGTTGCTCACACATTAAATCTTTGCTTTAAAAATGAGATGAGGTAGCCTTGATATCAGCATGCAGCTCAAAAACATCCATCCATCTATTTATCCATCCATCCATCCTCTTCTGGATGTGCTTATAACAAATTTTCTGTAGCAGACTTCTACTTCCTAGCTACATGCAGTCTCTTGACGAATGGCATTCTTTTGTCCTGTTTGGATGTTTGGATGAGCAGAACAAAATGGATAGATGGATGATTCTCCAACTCCTATGATTTATTCTGTAAATCACTTTGTAGTATATGTTTGTAATGCACATTTAGACACAAAAGGGGTCTGTGTTTGTATGCCAAAGAATTGACAGAGAACAAGCCATGCCATCATACTGTGGCTTTTTGAGTATGCAACTTACAGTATCCTGATGCAATATTGGCTGTTGTTCAGCAACTGTTTTTTTTTTGTTTGTTTGTTTTATCATCCCCCAGGTTACAATCCTAAATATGACTTTAGTAGAGGACTTTGAAGACTTGTTTCCACCCCTGCCACATGGCTCAAGGGATTGAAATGTCAGTTTATTAGTCCATTGGGTTGTCAATGTAACATTTTGTTCCAGAGTGAAATGTTTCGACAAAAATATGGATTAACACTCAATTTTTTAAAACGTTGGTGCAATTGGTATTGCAGCATTTTCCAAAAACATTGACGAAGTGCCAGTCTGTTGTAGTCTGTAGACTAGCATAACTAGTGACATATTTCCAAACAATGTTTTACAATTATGTATAATGCTTTTTGAAAGAACAAAGGAAGTTAGCTGGCTAGATTGTACCCAGTTGTTATTGGTGTGCTATATTAGATATCAGGCTTTTGATCTGTCCTGAACATAGGCCTTTCTATCTCCGACTGTATTACACTGACTGGCGTATTCTTTTTGAAAAATAGAGCAGAAATAAAAGAATACAGAGGAATACATTTTCTGAACCTATATAAATACATAAAAATAGGGTCAAAGGTTTCCCTTACTGTTTCTGGTTTAATGCATTTCTGTGTACAAACACTACTATGCTTGAGCCAATTTCATGTACTGTAGGTCTTTACAACAGGTACAAATGGAATAGTTGGTTTTTACACTCATTAAAGTATCTTAACACATAACAAAACTTCCTGTTCGCAACTCTGCACTTAGAAAGGCACATATTCCATCAGCAGTTTTCACTATGGGCCAATGTGACCTTATTTTTGAATATTTTGAAGCATAATTTACTGGAATAATTTTGTGTGTGATTTATTTTACAGCATTTACACCATTCTGTGTCAACATAATGACTATTCACCTATTATATACAGCTGAAGTGTCAAATCACAAGCACAATTAAGCCTCATGAATAAGAAAGAATGGTGCAACTTTAGATTGTCCCCATTTTCTTAAAAAAGAAATGTTCTTTCGGACTCATGGAATCTTTCCTTTTGTGCTTAAAGAGGTTCACAGATAATAATCAATTATCTTATAGTTACACTGGCTGAAGAAAACGTGTCTTTCTAATTGTCAGCACAGCAGGACTCCTCTGGTTGCAAATAATGCACGGAAGTCTTCATGAAAAGGACTCTGCTGTTTACTGATAATTTATTAATTTCAGTAAACACCTTCCTAATGAATTCATGGTCTTACTGAATACAACTTTAGATTTAATGTGCAAATTATGGTTCGATCAAGAATCCAATAAAATATTTACACCAGGTGCAGATGACAATTGGGTTTGGCTTGGGTACTTAGCCACTTCAGTGTTATTCACTGGTTTGTCCGTATTGTAAGGGATGTTACAACACCTTTATGTGTGATTTACATATGAACAAGTAGAGTGTGAATATGATTTCATATATTGCAAGATTTCATTTTGCAAGCAACTGTCTGTCAGTGAAAAGTGCAGGATGGACACTCAGTTCATATTTATTCACTGAGACAGGTACTGGATGCAGGTGGAAAATCACGAATATATTTCCCAATTCCATCCCCTCAACTCCACATTCTGCTTGGATGATATTCCCTGCGATCTCTTTTTTGATTACTGTGTAACATGGGATGTCCTCTGAAGCACCTAAGTCACACTGCAGATTCCATGCTCAGCACTGATGATCCGCTGTATAAGATAACCCCCCAAAGTGAATGATGCACCCACACGAAGGAGTCCCTATTCTGTGTTTATTCATCATTGGTATCTCGTAAATATCTATTCTCTGTCTCAAATTCTATTCCAGCGTGGGATTTCTCATCTGGTGGAAACTAACAAGTCTAAATATTTTTTTAATGAGAATTTCAGGAATCTAGGAGGATATATGGTACACAACAACACCGTGATATGAGTATGTGAGGATAATAGGCTTTAACGGTAAGCTTCCCCATCAGTGGCAAATGGTCAGGTGTCAAAGTAGGTGTAGTCTTGCTTTTACCTTTCTCTAAAATGACCTTGACCTCTCACTTGGTAGCCGAGCCACAAGAACATCTTTCCATTTTTTATTTATTCATTTTTGTATTTATTTTTCTCCCCAGACCTGCAGCATTTTCAAAGAAATTGCTTATTAATGACATGCAGCCATGGATACAGTGGGGCAAAAAAGTATTTAGTCAGCCACCGATTGTGCAAGTTCCCCCACCTAAAATGATGACAGAGGTCAGTAATTTGCACCAGAGGTACACTTCAACTGTGAGAGACAGAATGTGAAAAAAAAATCCATGAATCCACATGGTAGGATTTGTAAAGAATTTATTCGTAAATCAGGGTGGAAAATAAGTATTTGGTCAATAACAGAAATACAACTCAATACTTTGTAACATAACCTTTGTTGGCAACAACAGAGGTCAAACGTTTACTATAGGTCTTTACCAGGGGTCCGTTCTTCGTACCTCGCTTACTACATCCAAGATCAAATGACACATCCAAGATCAAATCATCGCGCTAACTTTGAGCTCGCTATCCGGGTTCTCCGAACACACCTGTTGTTGATGATTAGTATAGCTGGATGAAGTAATGTGAGATCACCGGGTGGCTTAACAGGGGCTACGCATCGATAGTAGAAACATTGATCGGCAACCCTTTGATTGGTCGGCGAAAATGTCGAAGGAGCGCGCTCAGTATTTTTCGGCAGCAGAGCAAGAACTCTTGATTGAGGGATTTCAGGAGTTTCAGAGTTTAATTAAAACGCAAGGGAACACTGCAAAGGCTGCAAAAGCAAGGAGAGAGGGCTGGCAGAAAGTTGCTGACAAATTAAACTAGTAAGTAATTTAATAATAATAATAATAATAATGGATTGGATTTATACAGCGCTTTTCAAGGCACCCAAAGCGCTTTACAATGCCACTATTCATTCACTCTCACATTCACACACTGGTGGAGGCAGCTACGGTTGTAGCCACAGCTGCCCTGGGGCAGACTGGCAGAAGCGAGGCTGCCATATCGCGCCATCGGCCCCTCTGGCCAACACCAGTAGGCGGTAGGGTAAATTTATTATATTATATTACATTTTATCCTCTTTCACATTAGAGCCACGACAGGACCCACTAGAACATGGGAACAAGTAAAAGTGAAATATAAGAATATGCTACAGAATGGTAATATTTATCACTTATATTGCTTTTAGTCTCTTGAAAAGAGACCCTGAAATAATCTGTTTGTTTGTTTATAATAGCAACCAAGAAAAGGGCAGAGCAAAAAAAGACAGGTGGTGGTCCTGCACCCCCTCGTCAACAAGTTGGTTAAGTAAATAATACCCTCACGGGAAAATCGATATCTCTCTATGAGCACACTGTCGCGCTGAGCTAAAGGATCCTGTCTATCCCGCAATATACGCGGAATTCTGAAAACTCTCCTTGTCAATCTCACACCTTCCGCAATGGGTTGCTCGCGTATACGGACAGGACATGGCTGCGACAGACTTCCCAAATCCACCTTCGCTTTTATAGCCGTGGTCTCTCATCTTGATTACATGAAGTAATTTACAATTACTACTCTAAAATATGAATTACATCTGAAATAATCAAATACATGAAATAGAATGATTAATAGTACATTTCCCTTTTTTTAGGAAATGACCTGTATGTATCTGTATGGAATCAATAAAAGAATCAAATACTGCATTATCTTTAGTTACATTGATAATATTTATTTATGGTAAAACAGTGGTAAAATATTGCTGTTGCTTTCGTATAAATGAAGCGGACATACCTGAGTGGCCGCGATCTAATCCTGTTTACATAAAGTAAGCCTGCTCCCGAGCAGGTTTGTTGTGATGTTTTGGGGCTGTCACCGAGCAACATGGACTTTCAACTCCCGCCACAGATTTTCTATGGGGTTGAGGTCTGGAGACTGGCTAGGCCACTCCAGGACTTTCAAATGCTTCTTACGGAGCCACTCCTTTGTTGCCCGGGCGGTGTGTTTTGGATCATTGTCATGTTGGAAGACCCAGCCTCGTTTCATCTTCAAAGTTCTCACTGATGGAAGGAGGTTTTGGCTCAAAATCTCACGATACATGGCCCCATTCATTCTGTCCTTAACACGGATCAGTCGTCCTGTCCCCTTGGCAGAAAAATAGCCCCATAGCATGATGTTTCCACCCCCATGCTTCACAGTAGGTATGGTGTTCTTGGGATGCAACTCAGTATTCTTCTTCCGCCAAACACGACGAGTTGCGTTTATACCAAAAAGTTCTACTTTGGTTTCATCTGACCACATGACATTCTCCCAATCCTCTGCTGTATCATCCATGTGCTCTCTGGCAAACTTGAGACGGGCCTGGACATGCACTGGCTTCAGCAGCGGAACACGTCTGGCACTGCGGGATTTGATTCCCTGCCGTTGTAGTGTGTTACTGATGGTGACCTTTGTTACTTTGGTCCCAGCTCTCTGCAGGTCATTCACCAGGTCCCCCCGTGTGGTTCTGGGATCTTTGCTCACCGTTCTCATGATCATTTTGACCCCACGGGATGAGATCTTGCGTGGAGCCCCAGATCGAGGGAGATTATCAGTGGTCTTGTATGTCTTCCATTTTCTGATGATTGCTCCCACAGTTGATTTTTTTCACACCAAGCTGCTTGCCTATTGTATTTATTTATTTATTTATTTTTTTGCCTGTCCCGTTTGGCTCTTTTGCCATCAGAATTGTTGTCTAAAGGCAAAGAAAGATGCCCAACGGATTTGCTTTACCAAATTGACCATCCCAGCCTTGCCGTAATGGTCCGTTTGATTCACCTTTTATTGTTTATTTTATTTTCATTTACTGAATACGGGTTAGACTTGACTGGGTGAAAGAAGGGGAGAAAGAAAGAGGGAAAGAGAAACAGCTGAGAAGAGGGACGGGGGAGAAGGTCAAAAAACAAAAACCAACAGAATGAGCAGAAAAAAAAAAAAAGAAAGAAAAAATCCATATATCAATCACCTGGATCACCTGCTGAGAAAGAAAAAAGAAAACAAGCAAAAGAGAACAAGAGTAATAGAATAAACAGCATCACAATGATATATGGGAATATGACAGTAAATACTAAATATTAAACATTATTGTGCAGCACATAAGATCAACAGAACACAGTGTGCTTTGAGGTAGAAGCCAAAAAGGGTGTAGTTTGTGGGTGTGATCACCCGTGTGTACACCTGTGAGCATGGACGCGCTTGTTTTTTTGTTTTGTTTTTTTAAAAGGTTCCTTCATGTAATGATCTGCTAGAGGGTGTGGGGGGGGGGCCACAGCCCCGTCCTCCAGGGCATGAAGCAGGTATGGAGGAGATCAAAACTCCAGACATCCAGAGGCCCCCAGAACACAACAGACCAAGGAAGACCAACAGAGGGGCAGCCGCGCCACTGTCCCAGAAAGAGCTGAGGAGAGTCCCAGATGAGGGCTCACTCAGCAGCCGCGGAGCAGAAGCCAGGGGGAGTTGCAGTGACGCGCCCGTGAGCTCCGCCGGCAGCCAGCCGTGCCTGAGTGACCGAGCCCCAGGCCGAGAGGCCGGGGGCACCCCACCTCCGAAGTGGCCCGAGCGAGCCCCAGGCTCCAGGCCCCGATAAGCGGCCGCCAAGGAGTGAGCCGGTGTGTACCCGGACGCCCATCCCCGGACACAAAGAACCACCAACGCACCGATGTCTGAGGGGGTCCGCCACTGGCAGGGGAAGTGGTGGTAGGGGGAGATAGGCCTCCAAACCTTGGAGGGCCTAAGATGTCCCCAGAGAGGTGGCGCCTGACACCCAACCTGACATATAGACACAGAAATACAGGCACACACATATACAAACATCCATTCCCCCCCTCATGCTCTCATATGCACTTACTCCACACTCAACCAACGTGGAGACAGACATAAAGAGACGCTGTACACACAATCACACTCCCCAAGCTTACTCTACAAACCGGGTCTAGGTACCCTTGCCCCTGGAGGGGGAACTGCACCCAGACCCAGGTGGTGTTACCCTTTTCCCTGCGGTGGGGGGAGGCAGACCGCCCCGACTCCGCAGCAGCAGGGAGGCCCCACACTCCAGACCGCAGTCGGACGGCCAACTCCTCCTCCTAGCCCCCCCGCTCCGGCAGGTCGCAGAGAATGGGGGTGAGAGAAGACTCCAAACCTCCCTCCACCCGCTCATTGTAGTGTTGATGCATGTGTGTTCTAAGGTGCATTTAAAACCCATGAGGGCATGGAGCTACCTGCCAGAGAGCAGCAGGTAAGCGCATGGTCCCTCCTGCTAGCCCTCAATGTCTACGTGTATTTAAAATTGAGAGGTGGGCAACGACGCCAGGGGTGAGGTGTACACCCTGATGGTCTATTGGAGTCCATGTATCGTGCCCACCCCCAAGATCCTATATGTATGTGTAATGAGAGTGTGAGTAATGTGAATGTCTAAGTTGTGGGATAAAATTGAGGCAGAGGCAGCCAGAAGGGGACAGGGGGGGGGGGGGGGGGTAGCCTCCTCTGCACCCTGGTGACATACCCCTACTCTAGAATTCGCAATTTACAGTTTACAGGTGAAGATTTTTCCGCAATTTTTGTGAATCGCCTGTTTTTAACTTAAATCCTGCGTGTGTGGGTGGTTGTGGTGGAGCGGGAAGAGGGAGGCAGCTGGAGATGGGGAGGGAAGGAAGGGAGGGGCAAGTGACCCCTCCCTGGGGCCAGCTCCCCCGCTGACCCCAGTAGGCACCCCCATACTCCGCGACCCGCCAGGGAAAGGGGGCCCAGGCCCATCCAGACCGGGGGCCACCAAGCTGCTTGCCTATTGTAGTCTGGTGCAGGTCTACAATACTTTTCCTGGTGTCCTTTGAAAGCTCTTTGGTCTTGGCCATGGCGGAGTTTGGAGTCTGACTGTTTGAGGCTGTGGACAGGTGTCTTTTATACAGATGATGAGTTCAAACAGGTGCCATTCATACAGGTAATGAGTGGGGGACAGAAAAGCTTCTTACAGAAGATGTTACAGGTCTGTGAGAGCCAGAGATTTTCCTTGTTTGAGGTGACCAAATACTTATTTTCCACCCTATTTTCCGAATAAGTTCTTTACAAATCCTACCATGTGGATGTCATAATATTACATATGATATAATGTAATATAATATAATAAATTTACCCTACCGCCTACTGGTGATGGCCAGAGGGGCCGATCGTGCGATATGGCAGCCTCGCTTCTGCCAGTCTGCCCCAGGGCAGCTGTGGCTACAACCGTAGCTGCCTCCACCAGTGTGTGAATGTGAGAGTGAATGAATAGTGGCATTGTAAAGCGCTTTGGGTGCCTTGAAAAACGCTATATAAATCCAATCCATTATTATTATTATTATTATTATTAAATTACTTACTAGTTTAATTTGTCAGCAACTTTTTGCCAGTATCTTTCATTAAATTGTTGAAATTCAAATTGGTACTTTATTAGCTAACACCATTGTGTTTGTTGTTTGTTTGTTTTTTTGTTTGTCATGGCTAAATCTTTTGTGAACTTCATTATGAACTAGAGATGGACCAATCCGATATTATGTATCGGTATCGGTCCGATACTGACCTAAATTACTGGATCGGATATCGGAGAAAAATAAAAAATGTAATCCGATCCATTAAATATCACGAAAGCACCTCACAAAACTTGAAAGACGCCGTAACTCGCCTCAGAACGTTAGCACGTCGGAGCAGTATGCATCACGTGATAGAGCGGCTGTAGCATGCGGGACCTGTGGTGGTCTGGATAGCATGTGGAGCTTCGCTAGCAACCCGGCATTTCATCTCCGACAAAGTTATCCCCGAGAGAAGTAAAGCAAGTGTGTAAGTCCATCTCTGAATGTTTGTAAAGCATTCCTGCGTTAAGCTTAACAAGCGACTGCCTCTTCTTGCTGCTACTTCAATCATGAAACTGCTTAATGATCAGCTGATCGGCTTTTCTGTCGCGACTCTGTCTCTCTTCTTTGTTTTTGGCCCACTTTGCACCAGAAAGAGGAAACCGGCGGCTGAACAACAGCAGCACGTTTAAGCTTGATAAGCTGTTGTTAGAATTTATTTAATATTACTTTCTACACCAGGATCCTTTTCTACGCAGTTGAAGGCTGTAACTGTGCAGGGGTGGATCTAGCAAAGTTTAGCCAGGGGGGCCGATAGGGCATGAACAGGGAAAAGGGGAGCACAAAGACATACTTTTCTTTCTTATTCTCATTTAAAATGTCTGGCTGTTATTAAATAATTATCCTAATCTTACACCCAAAGTTTTAATCTGATGTAAAATGTATAGAAGTCCATTACTGTATATAGTAACTGTTAAGTCTAATATACCCTAGTAAGCTATAGTACATTTTCCTTTGGGAAGGTACCATCTGTGCAGTCTACAATTTTGTTGAAGAAAGATGTTGAATCTATTTAATATTTTAATATATTGAAAAATAATTGATTTCTGTGCATTTTATTTCACACTGCATCAAATTAAGGTTGATTATGTCGATTAAGCATCATGAGGTGGAGCGTGAGGGGTGGTTCCCTATTTTTTATTTATTTATTTTTGTTGTTGCTGGGAGTTGGAACCCTATTAGTTAGGTTGCTTAATATTTACGCCAAATACTCTTTAAAATACCAGAATAGGGAGGATGGTGTAGGTTTAAGTTTATTAGATTGATCAGTATTGCTGAACTATGAAATTTATTTATTTTTTGCATACAGGTATAACAGAATAGCTTTAGTGTAGTTGTTGTTTTAAACTTGAGTATGAACTTATACAAAATGCAGCAAGATATTTAAAAAAACAGTTTTTCTGATTAAAAAACATGGTAATAGTACACTAGTATGAGGATCTTCCAGTATTAGATTATTATTATCAGGTTACCACCACTTTAAAGTCAGTACATAACAATTCTAATGGCCAGATAGTCACATTTTATTGGAAGTGGTCATCATATTCTTATTTATATATTATCCTAATAGTACAAATTGTTTTTGCATCTTAGATATACCTTCGTATTCACGTCATTATCCCTACTTTTCGGTCTGTTATTACCCAAGTACCTACATTTCAGTTAATTGGTTATAACCACTTGGTCTTTAGTAATTACATCATAATATTTTTTCTCCATGTTCTGATCTTCTTGTTCACACTTTCTTACCCCACTACTATCACCTTATTACTAAGCTGTAATAGAAAGTGTGACCAGTTTTTATTTTTTCATCAGCATCTTTAAAAAATAATAATAATTAAGAATTTTTTTAAGTTTAAAAATAATACCGAGGTGTACAGTTTGTTCCAGTTGGTGAGAGGATACAATTCCTGACATAGCTGAGGTAAAGAGCTATATATAATGTTAGACATATGCAAAATCTACATTTTTTACTTTCCTGACAATTCTAGATGCAAGCAGAGTGTTGGTATAGTACTGACTGTGAAATGAGGTCATGTTAGTCTGAAAGCTGATAACACTGTTGCCACTTTCCTTTTAGTAGAATAAAGTGACACACAGGATATAGCCTGACAAGGGCGAGTGTTTAACACTCTGAAGTCATGCAACAGAAAGCACTTTGTTCTTGCACTTTTTAAAGTAAGTCCTACTTCAGATCCTGACAATCACTGTATGGATTAACTGTTAAAGGTCCGTTTCTGGTTGTCACTGTTATCAAGGAAGCTTCCAATGTAAATTCACACTCATAAAATTCCTTTACAAAACACCTGAAACAAATCTATTCAGACAGGCTTTTGGGGAATGGTTGTGGGTTTTGTGGTGTTTTGCTTGATGGAGGTGTGTTTATTTGACCATGGTTTTAATACCTTTGTAAAGCACTTCATGGCAGGTTCTTCCCTTAAAAGCTTATACCGGATTACGTAAACCTTACATGTTTTACAGGTAGTTTCAGTTTGATCCACCCTCAAGTCAGTGGTTTTGAACACACACCTTAATACCTTATTATTGTCGTTGTTTGTTTTTATTTCGACATTTCACACACCTGTTCACATGCTAAAATATCATTGATTGATTTTTTTCACTAAATGGAAGACTGGTTGTTTCTGGTCAGTGCTGTGCAACTCTAAAACTTAATACCACCGACCAATTAAATGTCTGTTTTTGTTATTAATTGCACTTTTTATTAAGTAGAAGCAGGAAACCAGAATAGAAGCAGCTTTAGCTTCACAAACTGAGGTGTATAAAAAGTTCCCTTTGAAAGAGAGTAATTTGTTTTATTTAGACAACATGCTGCTGCAGGAAAAATGAATCATATGAAAAATGTATGGACCTTAGGTCTCTTAGAATTACCTGCCAAAATGTTTCATGACTCATAATATGCAAACAGCTGAAGGGTAGGTATATTCGTATTGAGGTGCTCCTTAGCATATACTAGCTAAAATAAAACTAGAAAACAAGTATTAGTCAATCAGTCACTCAATCAATCACGAGCTGCACGTGAAGCTATCAGTGTCTTGGTGTTCTGTCCTGAACAAACTCTCAATATGTGGTTCACTCGTATTTCTTATCCACTATTCATCAATATGTTCGTGTGCTTCTGTCGTACTGCTGTGCAAACAATAATCACTGATTTCTGAGTTCATTCTTGAGGTTAGTAAACAGATCAGACTTTTACCATCCATCCATCAATTCGCTACCGCTTATCCTTTTCAGGGTCGCGGGGGGTGCTGGAGCCAATCCCAGCTGTCATAGGGCGAGAGGCAGGGTACACCCTGGACAGGTCGCCAGTCTGTCGCAGGGCTAACACACAAGGACAAACAACCATTCACACTCACATTCACTCGCACATTCACACCTAGTGGCAATTTGGATTATCCAATTAACCTATCCCTATTTGTGGGGACTTTTACCAACAGTAAAATAAAAATGTTCTGACAAAGGAACTGAAGGGAGAGGGTTGTGTGCTTAAATGTAGACAAATGGTGACTCTGACTTTGACAGCTTCCCATGTGATATCTGGAGAAATAAATTTTGAGATTTACTGTTACTACCTAACCTGTCTTTGTAAATGCATAACTCCGACAATAAACACAACTTCAGCCCCTGTTAATATTTTGTGGAGTCCAGATTGCAGTAATTTGCAGGCAGACTTGCAAATAACAGTTTTACTGCTTTTGTAACAGCCTGTGACTGCAGACTAAGTATGTATTTTGTACTCATTGTGAAGCAAACATCTGGATCCTGACTTCCTTGTTTGTCTGCTTTAGGCTTTCATTATGTACTTTCTTTTGGTCTCCTACATGACCAAAATTGAAGACACAAATATCATGATTTATCATGATTTATCATATATATATATATATATATATATATATATATATATATATATATATATATATATATATATATATATATCAGTTACCTGGTCACTTATTCAAACTAATCCCGTAGTTAGCAAAAGCTTTAAAAAAAATATTTGTGAGAGTCACTGCTATACAGGTCTATCCCACAGTCTGTCTGCAGTGCCCTCCCTGTGTACTGTGCATTGGTTTTTATCAGTGTATGGGATGCAGACCTTAAAGACAATCCTAAAAGAAGATCAGGGAAAAGAAAAGGGGTTTTTTTTTGTTCTCTCTTCTCATCTTTGCCACCCATTCATCTACAGCCGGGGAACCCTCCTTAGACTACTTACTCCTTAGATTACTCCTTAAACTACTGATCACAAGTTGCTATGCTCTCCAGCTACCAGCAGTCTAGATTTTGAATAGTACAACTGAAAATGTTTTGTTTTTGTTAGAAATATATAAACTATTGAAGATATAGTCAGGTTGAGCATCCAGCTATGACACTGAATAATAATTGTGACAACACTGGTCTGGTTTGATACCTGGTTGTTACCATTTTGTTCAGAGTAAGTCTACGTTTATTAGATTAGAGAAATTAGATTAAAACAGAAGGATCACAAAAAACATGATCACAATTACAAAGGACCAAGTAGAAAGGAGGACAGACAAGAAATTGGTTTCTAGCTAAATTGACCTAAACGACATAGTTTTAAAAGTTTATGATGAACGGACAAATTTTACATTTGTTTTATTGTTAATTATCAGTGTAGATTTTGAGTCCATAACCTCTGCAACCCATGCTTGACACAGTAGGAAAGAAAGTAAGAGTACATGTACAAACACCTAATCATCTAGAGAGAGATCTCTTTACAGTAATTTGGAAGAGAAATCAATATCTAATCTAATGGGAAGTGCTTGAGTTTAATTTCACTATGTGCATTTATTTATTTATTTCAAAACAATTGTTTCAATAGTTGGAGCAAGCTTTAGCCAACTTTCTTTTCACTGCAAGAGAAGGAACATCTTGTGGCCTTTCAGGTAAAGCAAGAAAAACATCTGAGGGGGAGATTCTACTTTGATGTCAAGTTGCCAGCTCTGACATTCTTTCTTTCTTTAAGCTGATTCTTGGGGTTATGCAGCTTGAGACCTATCTGATCTGCTCCCTGAGATTTATCTTATAACTCCCGACTACAGCATATCAACCTCGCTGAGTTTTCTGATATCTCATTGCAGCACCTTGATGTTGCTGAACTCCACCACCTTCCCTGCAGTTGTCTGCAAAATTGTTTGCTGCATCCCTTGCCAGGTCAACAAGAATAGGGCAGTGGAAAGATGACTACAAATGTAGAAGAGATTGCCAACAAAACCTTGTTATCGTTCATTTCAAGGATGACAGTGATTAAAGCGGAGACTCAACTCTGGAGAATTCCAATTTCATGAGGGCATTTAGGTTGCAATACTTCTTGAATTTGGGAGCAAGCACAAGCAGATCTGAAACACAAATCCAAAGAAGTGCTGATTCTCAGCAATTATAAAGTTGATAATCTCTCATATTATTAAAACAGCAGAATATCAACAGGCCAACATGTGGCGTAGAGCTAAAGAGAGACTTGGCTGGGCATCTTTAGCTACAGGCAAGCTTGAGGAGATTTTCATTAGCTTGCGCTTCAGTGTTAAGGTGCCACTTAACAAGAATAATAACACACACACACACATGCAGCCCAGATCGAAATACAATTACCAGTATTGCCTTGCTCTTAATGCTAAGCAAGTGTGTATTTATTTATTTTTTTTAGCCCAAGTTGAGTTTATTTTGCCGTTTATCAAGTACTTTCTGCTACAATGATTAATTAATGATTTCAACATTGAAGGTTAGCGATTTGGCAATTTTCTGTCCAAATTATACAAATTGGCTATGACTGTTTGAGCACCAATTTACTGTGGACCACAGACCACAAATTGATCATTTCAGCTGGCACCTTTATTTCCCCAAGAGAAGCATCATGGGAAGATATCCTCCTTTAGCTGCCCTGTAGGGGATTACACAAGTAAACTGCAGCTTTACAGGGACAGAAAAGATCACCCCAGCAACCCCCTTCCTCCCTCTTGCCACCATCCTTTCCGATACCTCTCATTCCTTCGTGCTTCATCACTGTATTGCACAATGCATGCTACTGCCGCAGGTCCCATGTAGGGTTTGTATGTGACCTTTGCCTCACTGTCTTAATGTGCAAGGAGAGGACAGAGAAAGTGCCTGCAGCCTTAACAAAACCAACAAGGAATGATGTCCTACATGGAAAAAAAACGCAATTGTGTCTATGTAGATTTAATCATGCTGGTTGTCAGGTGTGAAGAAGCCTAAACTAAAGCCACTAGAATCAAGCCTGGCTCGATCACTGAGTACATATACAAGTCAAAAACACAAATCCCTCCTTCCTGTTAATAACACTTTTCTTTTTTTTTACTTTTGAGGGGAAAGTATATCAAATCACATTTTTTTATAATAGAGAAGGTAGGCAAGAAGGACAAGTCCTGTACCCTTAATAGTCACATAAGAAAAGGTGAGAAAAGACTGTTGGCCTACGTCACGGAGGCTTTGTCAAACCTGTAGACAATGAAGCAAATGAGGTGAACTGCTGACCGCAACTGAGGATATACGTTGACAGAAGAGAGAATCAGTCTCCTTTCACAAGGAGAATCAGAGTCTCCTTGTGAAAGGGGGATATTTTAACCTACCAAAAAACTCAACAAATCAACCAAAAGAAAAAAACAAAAGTGAAACAAAAAGCAAAACACAACATTACCAAACAGAACAAGGAATGTGATCTTCTGTCTGAAAAAGCTGTGATTTAAGCCACCACCACCTCTTCCTTCCTCCTAATGAAGACTTTTTCACTGCTTTGAAATAGCATGTGAGCTCCTGGTGACAGTATTTCAGTGAACACCTAATGTCTATCTGTGTGACACCAGGAGATTCTGACAAAACAACAGTGTTGGACACCCTAGTAATAAAAATGAAGTGGACTTAGAGACCTCAAGCACACAGTATTCATTGACAATAACTCATTAAGGAAAGACAGTTGTTACTGGGGTAACAACAGTGCATAAAGCAATATATAAGTCTGGAGGCATCCCTTATTTCTTTATATTTTGCTTTCAAATAGCTTTTAAGTAGTCTTGAGCAATACTTCTCCAGGCTTTCTAAAGCTTTTTAAAAGTTTTTCTTTGGAAATTGGCTACTTTTTCACTCATTTCCTGATGTCTCGTTCACCACTCCTGGCTTACAGCTTGGTGTTATCCATGCAAAGCAGGTGGCTGACAATTCTTCCATTCTGTAATCGGTATCCGTAGCGAGTCTTGCCAGGGATCTCACTGATGCCATTCAGACCTATGCAGAACAGCAGCATCTGAACCCCTGTAGTGTAGTTTGCCACATCCTCACTGAGTCTGCCCAATGTGATGTTTGTGTAAAGTTGGTCAGAAGGTTCCTTTGTGAGTGCGCATGCGCCATTAGCGTGCTGCCTGCTGTAACCCCTAATTTCCCTCGGGATGAATAAAGTATTCTGATTCAGATTCTGAGTTCCATATGAGAATGTTTAATATTGTGATTTTTAGGGACACTTGAGCCTTTTTAGGATGCTTAAGCTGAAGTAATTGCAAGCATTTTAGTATGTTTAATGAATTTTACGTTTATGACAGTCATCCAGTTGTTGGAAGACATAATTACAAACTAATCAGTTTTAAATAACCTCAAACAATTACTCACTGTACCTTTAAGTAAAAGTGAAAAACGGCACGCTGTGAAATATACTCAAAAAATGATAATTAAACGTAAATCTTTTATGGTTCTTTTTAACTCCACTTGTCACATGTAATATAATAAAATAATATTATATACAAGGGAATAAAAGCTGTATTTCAACTTAAATTCTAATGAATTCACCCAGTTTTAAGATCTGTTATGTAGAACGTAAGGAGAAAAAAAAACTGAATTAAAAATTTTAGACTTTTTAGTTCCTGTTAAAATTTAATCTTAGATTTAGAGTTTAATTTGTTCCCTCAGTGTTTCCTGTCCTATCGTCATTGTCAGTTCCTCCAGGCTAAGTTCTTTTATATGTCTGTGCATCCCCATTAAGTTACAGTTCTCACTCCTTTATTTTGATAGTTACTTGTCTCTAGTGTTATGTTTAGTTTCACTTCCCCTCGTGGCTCACTTCTCTTAATTACCCTCATCCTTTTAGTCTTTGTCTCAGTGTCCGTTTTCTTTTTCCTTTCTAACTCTTCCCAGTTGGTGTAGTGCTCTGTTTATTTTCTCAGTGGATTTTTGGACATTTCATTGCTGGAATAAAGATCTGTCTTTTGTTCATCTGCAAATTTGTCTGATTTTTCACATCTGCTTTTGTCATGTTTTATGACAGGTTTGTGTGTTTGCTGATATTTGTTGAGCTGTTAGAAATGTTGCATTTCAAATTATCTGCCAATTTAAGTGTTACTCCCTTGATGTTCTCTCATATTCAGTAGTGCTTACCATGCTGAAGTACGGCAACCACAGTGTATTTACAACTGCATCAAAATCTGCTGTTCTCGGTCACTTTGGCCCACGTTAATTTTTGGGTATAATGCAATAAATGATGCATAGATTATATATATATTTTGCCCATTTCCCCTTTTCATGTGCAATAAGCATCTGTGATGGAGATGCCGTAGGGACTGTCTTTATTATTATTCCCTCCGTTTAGGTTTAGATTGTTTTGGGATCTTGAAGGTGTGCAGGGATATGAAATAATAATTCATCTCAGCTTCAACTTTGTTAAAACTAAAGTAACAAGCCTGTTTAAAAAATGTAAGGAGTACGAAATACAGATACACTATATTGCCAAAAGTATTCACTCACCTATCCTAATGATTTAATTCAGGTGTTCCAATCACTGCCATGGCCACAGGTGTATAAAATCAAGCACAAAGGCATTCAGCCTGCTTCTGCAAACATTTGTGAAAGAATGGGTTGCTGTCCAGATCTCACTGAATTCTAACATCATATTATAATCTATGGATTAAGAATGACAAATCACTCAAGTTCACATACATGTGAAGGCAGACGAGGAAATACTTTTGGCAACACAGTGTATTTGTGTAAAAGTGGGAAAAAATGTAGGGAGCAAAAGTAAAAAGTTGACAGAAAATGACATACCGAAATAATTACAAAAACCTGAAAATTCTACTTAAGTACAGTAACAAAGTGCATTTTGTTACTTCCCACCTCAGCTAACCAGCCAGTAAAAGAAAAAAATAAAATAAGGGGGAAAAGACATGTAATGCACAAAGTTACAAAAGGCCACCACCATCTCTTGCCCTAATGCAAACTATTTAAAAAAACCCACACACACATCATCCTTCGTAATGTAACATCTTCACAATCAATGTGCCTAGACATCCGAACCAAAGGATACCTTTTGCATGTCTCCCCATGTGAACACGTTGATTATTTGGAAAGTCGGTGCCAGACAATTTTCTATTTAGTTTGCAAAATGTGTCAACGTGCCCTGCTCTGCACTTTCACTGTGCACTGTTTCTTTGGCTGGCGGCTTTTTTGTGTTTCAAATTTTGTGTTTCATAAGTCCTTTTTACAAAATCTCCATATTAATCTAATTTACTGTCTGAACATTGTAATTTTCCTTGGGGCCATAAGTAGATGATTAAAAATATAAATAAAGTTAGTGGCTGCTTGTTAATTCTTCCTTTAAAGATTCACAAACTATATTTTCACACAACTGTTCTCTGGAGAAGCTGGCTATTTGGGAGGGGTCTGGGCTGGTGGGCTTCTCTTCGGCCTCATGTCTCTACCTTCTCTAGAGTGAAGGGGACCATCTCCTGTGTCTGGGGCCCCATTGCCCATCTGGGGGTATTGGTGCCTACACTTGGGAGTATAAAGTCTGTATGTGGAGAGTGAGTGTGTGCACGACGTGTGTCTCCGTGTGTGGTGTATGTGTGTATGAGGGTGGAAATGCTTGTTTGTCTGTGTGGGCCTGTTTGTCTATGTCTATGTGTTAGGTCAAGTCTTAGACTCCATCTCTCTGTTAGAACATCTCAGGCTTCCCCATGTACGGGGCCTATTTCTCCCCACCACACTTGCTGGTTCCCCCACGTGCCTGGTGCATTGGTAGTTCTCAGTGTCCAGGGCTGGGTACTTGGGTGTGGCTGGGGCATGGTTGTGGCTCCCCACACCTTCTATTAGACACTAACATGGAGAAGCCTTATGAACACGAGTGCTCACACACACACACGTACTTACAGACACACACTATCTTATTCGGCTGCTGCCTCTAAAAATATCGTGTATTATTAGTACTGTGTACTGTTCAGTAACATTGTCACTGTTCATGCATATGTTGGTTGCTGCTGTGGTTTTCTCAGCAGGTGTTGAATCAGATTCCCAGTCCCCCACCCCCACTCTCTCTCCTGCTGTTAACTTTCTCCCAACTCTTCACTTTCTTTCTTCTTTTTCTTTCACGTCCCCCAGTCTTGTCCAGTGTGGGTTTAATAACTAAAAATAACAAATCCTAATGAAGTCCTAATAAAATATGACTATCAAGTGGACCATTATATCAAATGCTGTAATGCGCCACTTGTGAAAGTAAATCTTTTTGGCCTTCAGACAACAATTTTGCTACCGGACAGAGAAAAAAAAAAAGATTAATAAACTACATCAAAAATGCAATTCTTCTACAAAGTATTTGACATTGCTATTCAAACAAAACAAATACTCTGCCAAGCTGTAATATGCGCTGGGGATTGGAGGTTATGGGCTGTGCTATGACTATGAGTTAAACATCCATTAAAATAGACGGATTTCCTGCAATTTTCCAGGGACCAGAAAAGCAGTTCGTTAAGTAGACAGCTCGGAGAGTAGAGTGTCGGCTCGTGACTGACTGCAGTGGATCCTCGCTCTCCGTGTGCCGTGCATCACTCTGTTTGATGTAGAGAACAAGCCTCATTCAGCAGTTTGCTAAATAATTAAAGGTGCATTTCATTTCTCAGCCTACCCCTTTTTCATTAAGTCAGACTGAAAGAGAAGCTGAAATCTGTGACAATTTACTAGTTTATATTAAAAATGTAAAGCCTGCAAACTAAATTACTTTTGAAATATAATTACTTTTGTATAATCACATTGCTGCACATATTTTAAACTGTTTGTTACTGCAAATTTTAATTACGTCCTAATTATATTTATTTAAAATTTGCATTTTAATCTGTCTGTAGAATGTAGGTAAAAGTGACTTTGCATTGTTGCAGAAATATTGTTATTTTGTGCACAAATAATTCAAATAACAGTCGAAATGCGGAGGAGTATTTCATGTGTATTCCGTAAAATGCTTTGGATGAAAGAAGCTGGTTGTACTTTGTCCCATGGTCTAGACACAAACATTTGTCCCCTTCAAAATGCACTTTTGAATCAGTTCAATCAGCAGCTCAGCCATCTATCAAACCAGCAGTAAACTGATGTAGCCACAACACCGGCTCATTTCAAGAGGTCTGGAGAAAATCAAGTTAGAGACCACTGAATAGGTGGGCTTTGTGGGGCATGAGGCTCTATTTGGATTGGCTGCAAGTTTTGGAAAAGTTTCTGGGAAACACTTGCAAAGGATTCTTCTTTGGTTTGGTATTGGACTGGACAGGGCAAGTTCTCAATTATTACAATGCAATCTGCAGTACTGTACACAGTCTGCCAATGCCAATGTGACTCAAAAAGCAGGTGAAAACTTTAAATCAAGGCTGGATTTCTTCAGCTTGTAGTTTGCTTGTTACAGCACATGCAGAGCAGCCCGTGTCACCTTCACACAGAAAATCAAAAGCTTTGTTTTCCAAGCATAGTTGACAGTGGTAATTATGTTTTATAACCAGATTTTTAATGATAAGAATTTACAATCAGGCCATCATAACAAAAATGATGGGATACAATATTAATGAGGAGCTGAAAATAAATTAAATTAATAATTCTTTAAATCACATTGGGGAAACAGGGAAAAAAAAGCTGTGCTAAGATCTCAGTCATGAGAAATGAATCATTGCAGATCAAGTGCATAAGAAGGTTTTATGCAATATTAATGACCAGCTCAACACCTGAAAATATTAAAACACCTGTAATATAAGCTCAGCTATAGAGTGAAGAGCTAGTTTCTCTCCATACTCAACCTATCAAAATCTTTTCAACTTCTTATGCTTCTTATGGAGTTGTGTCTAAATTTGATGGACATATCAAATATTGACTTTTAACAACTACTGTTTATTTATAGTTCTTACAACTAAAAAGTACAAAACAAGAAAGACCTGATGAAAAACCTGATTTGTCACATCTAGCACATATGGGTTGCATAATGCACTTGGGTAATCATGTTTAGACAAAGTGTAAAAAGTGACAACCATGAGAGCAATGAGAATGATGTCGCTTTCATCAAAGCGATTGCTGAATTATTCAATCAACTTAATGAAAGTTCATTAAAAATGCAGGTCTTTGACATAGTGCCGCCTTTTGACAGACGTAGCTCAGCCAAATTAACCGTGAAAAGGTCCTTTGAAATAGTGAGAGGTCCTTCATTATTCAGGATCTCTAGGGTTGCTATTTGAAAAAAAAAAAATTAAAAAAAGAATTACCAAGTTTAAGTGAGGAACATATTAAGTCATGTCATGGTCTAATCTTAAAAATACTAAAGAAAATCAAATCTGCTCTAGGGCATTTTGTCATGACATTTGAAAACAAGCTCAAACAAGACACGGATAATGCCTTTATACTTTTTTGTCTGTAAGATGCGTTTTGAAATATAATTCAACCTTGTTTTAAAATTGACTTATTATGGGCTTAATTTTACAGTCCAAATGAACATTTCCTACTCAAGAGTAAATTTGATTTACTAAGAAACAACCAATGACCCATATCCTAGACATGGAAACATAAAGTTTTAAATATCTTTATTTATTCCATCAATTTGGAATCACAACTTAGACTGAACTAAAGCCATAACATAAAGCAGACCTTCCAATGCACTATTATGTCTTTGGGAAATTAGCAATGGGCGGACAAATTGCAGATAGATTCAATGGGGGTGGAACTGATGCTAGAAGCATTACAAATACAGGCGCGCACAGACGCAGCGGCCCGGAGCTCCTACACTTTTGCACTTTTGGTGGTACTGTGTATTATTTCACACAGTCTGGGGTTACTTCAATACAACAGAGATGATCTACTACAACTAAGCCGTGGAGATCTTCAACTAACATCCGAGTATCTCATCCCCCCGGAGATCGTTAAGCAACCCCCGGGGCTACCCGCAACAGCAAGCCGCAGGAGGAGACGTTGCGAGCGGAGGCAGAAGAGAGGCAAGCGGGGAGGCCTGTGGGCACGGCTAAAGACTAGTCCGTTTAAACCACCACTCCCGATCATATTCCTCTCCAACGCCCGTTCAATCCGTTACAAACTGGATGAAATACGACTGCAGATCGCCACTCGACGGACTTTTAATAACTGTTCGTGCATGATTTTCACTGAAACCTGGCTGGACAGCGCCATTCCCGATGCGGCTATCGATCTAGCAGGCCGCACCGCCTATCGAGCCGACAGGTCTGCGGACTCGGGTAAGAAGACTGGCGGGGGGCTGTGCATCTATATTAACAACCTTTGGTGCACGAACGTCACGGTAACGGAAAAACTGTGCAGTACAGAGGTAGAACTGTTGGTGTTAAAGTGCCGTCCATTCTATCTCCCTCGGGAATTTTCTGCCGTTTACATCTGCGCTGTTTACATTCCACCAGATGCTAATGCTAAGCTAGCGTTAGCACAATTGAGCAGCAGCATCAATAACAGCCTGGTAGCACACCCGGACAGTGTCTTTATTGCGGCTGGGGATTTTAACCACGCGGACCTGAAATCTGTACTTCACAATTTCCACCGTAATGTGAAGTGTGCTACCAGAGGAGATAGAACGTTGGACCAGGTGTACACCAACATGGCGAATGCGTACAGAGCCCAGGCTTATCCCCACCTGGGTCTGTCAGACCATCTCTCCCTTCTGCTACACCCAATATACACACAAAAGATCAAGAGCACTGGGATTACAACCAAAACCGTGAGAACATGGCCGCAGGATGCTATTCCGATGCTTCAGGACTGTTTCCACTGCACAGACTGGGATGTATTCAAGGTGCAGGACACTGACAATCGTGTCGCATTGGACAGTTACACCTCCACTGTCTTGGACTACATCTGTTTCTGTGTGGACAATGTAACAACTTGGAAACGATTCCGTGTGTTCCCTAATAATCCACCCTGGATGACACACGGAGTTCAACAACTTATTCGAACAAGGAACAACGCTTTCAAATCCGGGGACCAGGAGGCATACAGTGCTGCCAGGGCCAACCTGAGAAGAGGCATCAAGACTGCCAAGCAGCAGCACAGGAGGCGTATCGAGGCCAGGTTTGAGAACAACACAAACCCAAGGCAGGTCTGGGAGGGCATCAGGGCTATCACGGACTACAAAAGAAGAACACCATCACCCTCAGCCGACAGTTCTACTCTGGCTGAGGATCTAAATCTCTTTTATGCCCGTTTTGACAGGGAGAACACCGACCCTGTCCTGTCCCCTCTCCCCTCAACCGACCCTGCTCCGGTCCTGAGCACTCATGAGCTGAGGCGTGTGTTCCGGAGCATTAACACCAGGAAGGCGGCCGGGCCGGATGGAGTGCTGGGCCGGGTGCTAAAAGACTGTGCTGCGGACCTGGCGGACGTCTTCACCTCTATATATAACACCTCGTTGTCCTGTTCACTGGTACCATCCTGTTTCAAAGCAGCAACCATCGTTCCCATCCCAAAACAGTCAAATGTCACATGTCCGAACGATTTCAGACCTGTGGCACTCACCCCCATTCCCGCCAAATGCCTGGAGAGACTGGTCATTAAACACATCAGAGCTGCTTTTCCACCATCCCTGGACTCGCACCAGTTTGCATACAGGGAGAACCGGTCAACCGAGGATGCGATCGCCACAGTGCTGCACACATTACTGAAGCACTTGGAACACAGGAACACCTATGCACGGCTCCTCTTTGTAGGCTACAGCTCGGCTTTTAATACCATCCGGCCATACAAACTCCGTCCCAAACTCCACCAACTGGGACTTAACTCCTCTCTGTGCAACTGGATTGTGGACTTCCTCACTAACCGTAGACAGAGTGTCAGAGTGGGTAAGAACACCTCTTCCACCCTTGTGGTCAACACCGGTGCCCCTCAGGGGTGTGTTCTGAGCCCTCTGCTATACACTCTCTTCACCCATGACTGTATTTCCTCCTGCGCGTCCAATCTCATTGTTAAGTTTGCAGATGACACTACAGTGCTCGGACTTATATCCAACAATGATGAGACAAACTATAGGACAGAGGTGCAACAACTAGAGTCATGGTGCCACGACAATAACTTGGTCTTAAACACCAAAAAGACCAAGGAGATCATTGTAGATTTCCGGAAGAGGGGTCATAACAACCATCTGCCTCTCTTCATTGGCAGTGAGGCGGTGGAGAGGGTGAGCAGTTTTAAATTCTTGGGGGTAACTGTGACCGAGGACCTGTCCTGGGGTAACCATATCACCTCAGTTGTACGGAAGGCCCAACAGCGCCTCTACTACCTGAGGAGACTGCGGAGCGCACACATTCCCAGATCTCTGATGTTGAACTTCTACAACTGTGCCATCAGCAGCGTTCTGACGTATGGATTTCTAGTGTGGTTCCCCAGCTGCACCAAGGCCGATCAGCAAGCACTCCAGCGGGTGGTGAAAGAAGCTGGCAGAATTATTGGAACAAGTCTGCCAGAGATCAGTAATATCTTCCCCACTCGCTGTCTGAGGAGGGTGCACAGTATCCTGCGGGACCAACATCACCCTGCGTGCCACCTTTTCCATCTGCTGCCCTCAGGGAGAAGGTACAGGTCTATACAGGCCAGAACATCCAGACTGGCCAACAGCCTGTATCCACAGGCTGTGAGGCTCCTGAACTCTCTGCCCCCCTCTCACGGACAATAACCATATCCAACTTCTTAATAGCAATGAACTGGTCTGCATTGGTGCATCATATCTTTATTCTCTTCCCCCTCCTGCCCCCCCCCCCCCTCTTTCTTAAATAGATAACTATCATATCTGATATCATATCTCACAGTACAATAATATTGAATGGGTTGCATTGTTGTATTTTGTCATGTTTCTCAGGTCTTTGTCTGAATTTCTACGAACATTATTGCTAAGGATTGTCTTATTGCATTGGAGTCACACTGGGTTAAATATGTACACTTGGGTTTTAAGGGGTATTTATTATTTTCTTCTTTTTTGGGGGGTTGTATGGAAGCCCCAAACGCAATTTCATTGTTCTTGACAATGACAATAAATAAAATAATAAATAAATAAATAAATAAATAAATAAATAAATAAATAAATAAATCTTGCTGGACTTTTAGCATCGTTTTAGCAACCTGTCACAAAGACATAAAACATCTTTTTTTGGTTGAATCTATGAACAGTTGAGTTATTAAAAAGTAGAAAAAAATCCAGCAAAGACCTGTCCCAGGGCCTAAGAGACGCATCGGGTCATTCCGATGATCTATCTACTGTTTGCCAAAGCCTCATCAAGAATGGCCTTAATGGGAGGATTGTCACGGCTTGTGTGTTTGTGGTGTGGACCCAAAAGCAGACACAGGAGAGGGAATAAGGTATAGCAAAAGTCAACCCTTTTATTGAGATTGATATCCAAAACAGAAAACAAGGCAAGTTGGGGGGAAAAACGAAACCAAAACCTAAACTCAAATAACCTAAACGCAACATGAAAACTATGATATGGAACGTGACGTGAATCTGAACAGGCACATGCAAAAACTATAACCAGAAACATTGACATCAACATGGACATGGACCTGAACAGAAGCATGAAAATGATCCTGAGACAATCCAGTAATAAACAGAGAGAGACAGAGGACTTAAATACAGAGAAGGGAAGTAGAAACACCTGGAGGAAACACAGCTGACACAAATGAACCTGAACACCACAGGGGAAGCAAAACAAAACATACTGAACATGGAACATGAGACTCTTCAAAATAAAGCAGGAAAGATAATGGGATGTAGACCAATGTTCCCTCTAAGCTGCACGTGTGCACAAATGCGCACTGCTGGCACGGTCTCTGCGCACAGAAAATCTGCGTTGCGCACAAAAAAAAGAAATCTAACCTGAATTGAAATTAAAATTAATACTTTAACAATTCTGTTTTGCAGTGTTAGTCAGTAAGTGACTGGCTGATCCCGTAGAACGATTCCACCTTATCCCATAGTCCAGCCAATGATGCGATTCACATTTGTATATACGCAGCTAATCAACGTCGTTGACAGGCTATGACAGCGTCCTTAGCATTTCAGCTAGCAAATTTTCAAAATTGGAGTTCATGTTATTTTTACTTCCAATAGTGTTAACATACTACACAGGTCATGAACAAGATTTTTTTTTTCAATTTTCATTGAAAGTGGGCTAAAGCAGTTATTTAAAAGTAGTCTAACATAAATGTAAATGCTGTAATTTGATTATTTTAATAAACCATGTAACTTTGATGGATTCGATGCTGGCGTGACCACAGTGCACACGTCTACTGTTGCTCAAAGTGGTCCAAGGGACCGCTCAGGGAGTTTGTGTGTTCACTCAGACACATGAAAAATTAGAGGGAACATCGATGTAGACATGACAACACAGAACACAAAGACATAGACACATGACATATTGGAAAAACATGGAACACAAGGAGAACCTACATAGACAAAGAGGCATAGAAGAAATGTAAACCAGATTTAAAACTCAACCAAGACAAACTAATAACAATACTAGAACTTAACATATCTCAAGTAATACAAAATAACTCAATTACACCCTTAACTTAAGAATAACACCTGAATTTAACATTAATTTTAATATAGGAAAACGACCATACAAGATAAACTCAAAAACACTGAGTCACCGACCCAGCCCCTGACAAGGGTAGATGTCAAGAAGTAATTCTTAGGGAAGGAAAACAGGGAGAACATGGATAGGTATTACAAATGTTTATTAAAAAAATGACTTAAAAAAACAAACAAGAAAGGTCTTATTTAGTGATTAATGCAAATACATTTTCATCAGTATGCCTGGAGGAGGTCAGGAGAGTGCTACAAATTTGAGTGCCTACAGATATCTGCAAAACACAGTGGATGATATGTCTGGTTGGGGCTGATTTTCACTCTGTGGTGTTGGGGATTTTGTCAAAAATTGATGAACACAGAAGTACTGTCAGATTCCATCTTTAAAGTGTTTAATTACTAATGTCACCATGATGATCCCAAACATAATGCCAATTTACTCAAAGTACCTGGATAGAGAAAAAACAAACAAACATAAACTGTCACGCTAACTGGCCATGCAATTTGACAATGACCCCAACGACGTGAACAAATCTACAATTGGTTGGCTGAAAAAAAGAGGAAGAATCAGGCAGTTCCAATGGACCAGCCAAAGCCCGACCCAACTGAAATGTTTCGTATAAACAAATGCCTACAAACCTTGATGAACAACATCATAAAGAAGAAGGGACCAACATTTGTACACAACAATGACCGAGATTGATAAAGCTGTCCATAAAATGTTTTAGTTTTGCAAACTACTGCATCATTGGGCATACTTAAGTTTTCACAGGACAGCACAGAGTCCTACAGAAACTTTTTCACATGACTCTATAGATGTTTTCAACCTGTGTTACTCTGTCTAATGACCATACAAGTAACCAACATTCAACATGCATTTCCTGGGAAAAGAGAGATTTATGGAGTTAATTTGCAGCTGCTGCTGAACCTCAAGGAACCCTGCTGCACCATACTGCCGATCCAATTAAAAAGTTGTAATTATGATGACCAACATATGGGTTCAAAAGAATGCATAAGCCCATGTGGTGTAAGTGTTGATGTGTGAGCACATAGAGTCTCTGGGAGTCTTGTGGAGTTCCAAACCTTGAGGCAATGCAGGTAATATCTCAGTTTTTTGCACTGAAGGTAATATCTTAGTTGTAGTCTGATATCAGTATCTCAATGCTTTCTTCATCAACTGAGCAGACATAAACACATGGCTTGTGAAATTATTTATACTAAAAAATAAGCAGTTTACGACTGCACATTGTCTAAATAATTATATAACAACAAAATGAACTTGACTCTCTTTCTCATCTCATCTTGTAGATTGTTCACTGTCAGAAAACTGAATGCTAAGCTCTGAACCTGTGACCTGGTTACATCACAGTCTATCCAACTGAAATGTAAAGAATGACACTTGAACAGTCTTTCAATATGTTAAATATGTGTCTGAAAAAAAATGCACTTCTTGGACTATAGTGTGACACCTCAACAAAATAATCCCACACATGTTGTTATGCCTTGAATGTCATAATAAGTTTCATGTAAGGTGAATTTGGTGTAGCAAATCCACAGACATCAGACAGGTTTAAAGCATGCATGCATAAAAGGGTTATATTTTCACTTTCTGTCTTAAAATACATGCAACCCAATGCACTGCATGACTTTTTATTTTACTTTACTGTTTTTCAGAGTAAAATCAAGCATCCTGTTACCCTTTAAATGTAGGTGTTATTAACATATTTTTCCCCTTTCTAATCTGTTTTTTATTAGATTACTGGGTCAACAGCCTATTTATGACCTTTTTACATTACAATAACATTTAGTCACATGGACCAAAACAATAGTGTCTACTCTTCCTAATGAAAATCTCAGTATATGAATCAACCCACGTTGATTAACCTTAGAGCTGTCCATTTGTGTGCCAATGACATTTCACATGTTTCTTTGAGATTTACTCTTCATCTGGTTCAAGAAGTGCCCATATTCTGGCACCTTCTGCACTCTTTTCTGCAGAACCCATATGCTCTAGTACAGTCTATCCTGTCTGAATGATAATTAAGCATCTTTACACATCTGAGAAGAGGTTGTTGGAAGCTAACCTCTTCTGTGACAAGGTCCAAGGCTGTATGCTTATTTTTCCAATCTGCAGTCCACCTACAGTGGATGGCCAAAATAACAGGAAAAAGCTTGCAATAAAATGCAATCCCAAGCAATGCTATAAGCTATGGCCACAAAAATCTCATCACATTTTTCTGACACAGTCTCAATAAAATCTAAAACCTGCTTGTTATTGTAATGCTGCTGTATGTGCTAAATGTTAAGCCTGTTTTCCACCTTGTGGTCGAATCCTCTTCCATATATCTTACAAATGTTCTTAGACATATTTACATAAGCACGGGAGACTGGTTTTATTCTAGTGTTTCATCTGGACTTGAATTCATGCCGATATGCGGTGGCTGGCATTCTGAAAAAGCCCCTCAGTGAATGATTATTGTCCATAGTGAGGCGAATTTTAATTTAGTTTGCTTTGCAAAACAGCACCAGAGAGATTTCCACTGTTCAATTAGATACTTCACACCTCTCAAAGAAAAGGAAGGATTCAGGAAACAAGGGACCTAAATTGTAAAGGGAAGATTTCAGATTTATTTTGTGATTTATGCAGCGTAGCGGGATACCGGCAGGTTTATGTGGTTTACATATTAATGAAAGATTTTCCAGATTGTAAGGCTTATGAGCACCGGGTGTATCTCCTCACAACTTCTAGACATTTTTAGTGTTACCAGATTATGTCAGAGTTTCAATATTTGTAGAAGTTTGTCTTTTGTTTTGTTTTGTTTTAATATAGATATATTTAAATAAGGAGAGATTACTTGGAAGAACTGAACATGATTTATTGAGGTAGAGAAAATAATGTATTTGTCGATTACACTCCGATGAACCAGAAGAGAGTCCCGGCAGTGACTAGATTTAGGACAGGACCCCCCAGAATCTAGAAACAGGTGGTGGTGAAGATGAAGGCTGAGGCTTGAATAGAGCTCTGTCTGAGGTGTCTAAAGGTTGAAATGGGGTGAAGGTGGATTGCATGAAAGAAGTTTGAAAGTGGGAATGACAGAGAGCACAGATTTAACCATGTGAAGCAGAGGCTGATTGGCTCAAAGAAGGCATGTATGAAGAGGACTGGAGTAGAGTAATGAAGTCAGTATTGAGATTAAGGGGAAAGTGGTATTCATGTAAAGAACAGAAAAGCACTCAAACTCCCAGGAAGGCCGGCAGATGAGATCTTCCTTACTACTCTTACACATGAGCTTCATATAAACCAGCCATGTGAATTGGTCTTGAAAATAGGCGGGGAAATATAAAGCTAATGAACATTTGTCATGCAAAAAATAAATAAATAAATAAATAATAATGCTGTCATAAAATTAGATGTCAATGAAACCAAAGACAGCAGACTTGATGTTTAGGCTATCTAAAAAGTAACTTCACCTGAGGTGTCATGTATTTCAGAGAAATCAGTGTAAATAGCAATTGAGAGATCACACACAAAATATGCGTGGCATCTCTTTTATGTGAGATTTATAGCCGACACTCCTTCAAGTATAACATGACATGAAACACCACTTTCAGTTTAAATAAATCCAAAAATGCTTTTCTGTTATCAATATTCAGACACCAAACAAGCCATACCTGTCAACGCACAAAACAAGTGACAAGTCTTCACAACAAGCAACAATTGTGCAGAAGACTGGAGATCATAAAGGTGCTCTGTTCCCTTGGAGGAATTTATAGCTCAATAGGGCAGGGAGCTTGCAGCAAGGCAATTTCCTGGCTCCACCAAAATGGTTCGAGACACGGGTGTTAAAGCACCTGTGGGGGGAAATTCGGCCCATCACCAAAATCTCATTAGCTACAGCACTGCATGTTGGCATTACAATGAAATGGCAGATACTTCCATTTTAATTATTCAGTGTTTGCAATAAAGTTCTTTAGTATGTCCAGCGAGGAAGATCATAGAGCTTAAATGAGCTGAGCAAGTATTGAAAGAAAGTGTATTGCAATAGCATGGTTGCTTTTTATTTTGTGTAAAACGCTCAGTACAGCAAGGTTGAGCAATAAAGTAATATACCTAATGATTGATGTGGGGGCTGTGGTGTATTTTGTTATTATTTTGCTGATACACAATAGATTTTATAGATATGACCAATTTTCTTTTTTATTCAATTCACTTCAAAAGTAGCTGAAAACGTATCTAGTATATCATATATTATTAATTTACTGTCATTGTCTTTTGACATTTTGCGGGTTGAGAGGTCACATAAATTGCAGTGTTTTTGTTTATAGGTTGACCACCTCACCTTTTTGGTCCAAACTCAGCTTAAACTTCACTTATCTGAACAACAACTTAGTTGTGATTCTCCTTGTGCTCCAACATAGCCTTTAAGGAACTTTGCAACTCCTGAGTTTTGTTGGTAAAATCTCTAAACTCAGTTTCAGTGTTGGGGTCCTGAATTTTTGAGTCTTCCTCTTTCTCATTGATGACCTTTAACCACCCAACATCTATGAAAAGAATAAAAAGGAATAAAGAATAAAAGAGATGCTTACACCATTGCCAAACCCCAGTCAGTCTTTTTTTTTTTAAATAAAAAAAAATTTATTCATATAAATTGCTGCTATAATAATTAAGAGGATTAATTTGATTTAATTAAATTGCAATTTTTTTTGTTTTGTTTTGTTTGAGGTTTTTTTGTTTTTTATTCAGGAATAATAATAATAATAATAATAATAATATTATATATTATATATATATTATTATTATTATTATTATTTAATGACAACAGTGCACTGAAAGCAACTAAAAACATTTAGAATATGTATAAATAAGTGGACTTTCTTTGGACACAGGCTGGTACACGAGTTGAGTGTGTTGAGTAGAGGATGCACCCTACTCCTTCATTGTGGTTGTTGGAAATCCAAAATAACAAAGGTCACACAAAATTTCAAATGAAATCCAAAGCATGAGGTAAATCCAGGAACACTAGGCAATAAATAGGAATTAATCGAAGGCAGAAGCATGCAGGAGTAGACACGATAACACAGCAAAAAACAAAGGAATATAGAGCTACTATAGTGGTAATATGGAAAGTACTTGTAAGATTTAAAAATAATACACAAACTCAAGGAAGAGACTTAAATATAATCCAATGACATGGGGGAAAGCAAACACAAAAGAAAACCCAGAAGCATCCAAATATAACAACAACACTACATCATTGCAAAGGCAAAAAAAAACCTCATGCACAAATCAAATATAGGACAGCACAAGAAAATAAAAATACATGAGCGATCATTACAAGACTTATGAACACCGTCTTTGTTTGTGATTAATAATGCTGAAATCTTTGAGTTTTAGGATTGGGCAAAGATTTTCACGGACACTTTCAGATCTGCTTACTGTAGGTGATTACATACATCTTTTCAAACAGTATGAACAAAAGCCCAAGATGCTTGTGTAGTTGGAGGACTTTTTTTTTTTTTTACATCTAATTATTGCATCTTCACTCTGAGAGTGTAGTCGGTAGTCATAATACATAAATTATAAATAATAAAACTTGCAACACCTAAAAAGTTTTTAGCCAAGGAAAGTGGAAAAAAGAAAGGAAAAATATTTGTTGAGTAACCTGAGGCCTTTTCTATTTTGAGAACTTTGTTCCTGACCTGAAATCCAACACTTTCAGTCAGCCCATATAAAATAACTTCATCCTAACTTATTATTACTATGAGAAGCACAATTAAGAAGTACTACCTTAGGATTTTGCAGTAACTACAAGAAGCAGTGACTGTGTCACCTTTTTTTGTGTCCTAAGAGGGATAGTGTGCCTCTCTATATCTTTTTTTTTTACAAACATCTCTCTGTTAAAAAACCAAAGACATAACATTGTGAAAACTTGTAACACGTGTTACATGGATAACAGCATATTTCACATGGTGATATAATTGGAAAAAAGACTTTATATTTACAACATTCATCAAACAGCAAACACAATCGACTTGTTTTCAGCTGTTTCGCCAAAACCACTGAAACACTTTGCTTTCCTTTATTTTTTTCTTACCATTCAAGTGTTGCATAAGAAGAACCCACTCGGGTCACCATGCTCCAGCCTCTGCAGCCTTCACACAGAGAGGCTGCTGCCCTTGGCTCACACCTCCATCAATAATTACTCGGCTTTAAAGCTTACTTTTGGAAAGCTGTGGTCTGTTGTTAATTTCCTTCTGCATGAGAAGCATGTCAGTGGGTACCCTGTGGTGTAATTCACTGCAATGAGGTGATTTTCAGACTAAGACTAATATGGGGTTGGGCAGGGTGAAGGTTTAGGAGAGGACAGTGATGACACATCAAAAAAGGGCTTTACAGTACAGGCTAAGTCAGCTGTATTTGCTTTCAATTAGTTCCAAAACTTTTATTTGTATCCCTCACCAAGTCTGGATGTTAGGAAGTCTGACTTAAAATAATAGCGCAGTTTAAATAGCCACCGACAGAGAAGGAAAGGAGCCTAGCTTTCAGAGATTGTCGGTTGAGTGAAAGGATCCCTTCTTGACGTCTAAACTTTATTGAGGCTCAATCTTGTAGTGTGGTAAGTGAATCTACTTTAGCACACTCACAACTAACAAAAAGACAGTACTGAGAGTATCTCCACAGCGGATCATTGTTTTTGAGAAGAATACTGCTCCCTTGCCTGTCTTGTCACTAAAATAGGGCAGCATCAGCCTGAGATGCTTTGAACACTCTGACATGATTTCAGGAGGCATCTTAAGGGAACAGAAATATAAGAAATTATCTCTCAAAGGTGTCGGAACAAAGACAAAAAAGTTGAGGACTGTTGAAAGTTTATTGCTCTGAAGCCAGTGTATAACTATTTTCAGCTGCACAACAGCTGAACGTTGTCAGTGGCTAACTGAGATATACAAACCTGCCCACAAGCATAAACATAACATGATCGTCATTACAGAGAGAAACTAGATCCCATCTCCACAGAGAAATATATTGATGGGGAACTGTGGAAGATAGCAGCTAGCATTTTCCCAGATTCATACGTCCCAGACATACAGTATTTGGAATACTAAAGTTTTGTAGACACATGTTGATTCATCTTTTTTTTCTTCTCCTTCAACAAAATAAGATGCCATAATCTGCACTTCTGAACAGGCTTGATTTTTGCATCGTGCAATCTCTCATTCTGCTCTCTTCATTATCACCATTCACAAAATCTGCATATCTCGGGGAATTAAAAATAATTTCAAAGAAACACAAACTCAGGACCTTCTTGCTGTGAGCCAATGGTGTTAACATCCATGCCCAATATTACAAGAACAAAACATAGCAGCCAATATGTCACTCTCAACAGATTGCATAATAAGGTAATCATATGACTTTCATCGAGAATGTGAGAGTTCAAGCATCATCTGTCTTTTGCACTTTTCGAGGTTCTTTATTTGTCACATGCATAATTATACAAGTATAACACACAGTGAAATGTAACCTGACACGCTCCTCGACATGTGCAAAAATGGGGGGGTAGAGGAAGAACATTATTTTTTATATATATATATATATATATATATATATACGGAAGAACATCTGTCAAGCATCATCTGTCTTTTGCACTTTTCGTTTACTTTCTCCTCTCTCTTGCTGTTTAGTCACTAAAATCTCTGCTTAGGTTTAGGTAACAAAACCCATGGGTTGGGTAAAAATACTCCTTTTCAGTACAATAAACACGCTTTAAATGGCAAGCCTTTCCCATCTACAAACAGACCTCACTGACATTTCCATTGGGAGCATCAACACAGATTCATCGTGTCTATTTCAGACGTTGCGGTCTCCTATTGAACTGTGTCTGACTACTACACTCTGAAAAATTACACCAAAGGGGTACTCAGTGCATTACAATGTTAGGCTGATGGGTCCTGACCACGAAATCATGTGACAACTAAGTCATAAGAGTAGGTTGTAGCAAGTTCTTTCTTTGAAGAATGGAAAGAAAAAGTAACAATCACTCATGCACCCACTGTATCTGTGGCAATAACTAGAATACTATTACTGAATTCAGCCTGTTTCATCATGCCATATGCACCAGATTGACCTTTTTAGTCAAATATAGCAAGCGCACAGCACAGCAAAGCTCTGCAGTCTTGAGCATTTTTTTACCATCAGACTTTTCTGACTCACATTTTTGGCCATCAGACATTTCTGACTCACAAAACTCCAACTGCAATATGACTAATACGAACTTGTTATAAATGTAGAGCAAACAGGTCTTAATGTGTTTTTTGGTACAGTAGATAATTCATTCTCAGTGGAATTTAAACCATGATTATAATCTGGAATGAGTCTCACTTCATTAAGCAAATAACCATCTGCTTATGAACACAGCGTCTTAGAAAAAAAAAACAAGACAAGACTTTGTGGGGAATGCAAAGCAAACCATACAAAATGTAGCAGTTAGACTGCAATTGTTAAAAAAGGAGGTGTAAAAAGTTGGAGACTGGCAGTCATGGATGACCACACTGATCTCCATATCTTCCAAACACAGCCTTGTTCTCTGGGGTCACCTTGTCTGACTGCTCTGGTGCAAGGGGCTTCATGCATAATCCACCATTTACTCCCATGCTCTAAAAACACAAGGCTTATAGACACACAAAGCTTGAGTTACGCCAGCAAAGCTCATGTTCCTGTGTTGATTCACAACTAAAACACCCAGGTGGCAAGTTGAACACATGAGGGATAGACACAGATAAAGCTGGAATTACTTGTGTTCTTACAATGTGTGACGGATGCATGCAACCACACAACTGAGATACTTAGGTAATATTCATGTGGTCTTTTGTATTATGTTTACGTTATGCTCTAAAGCTTCTGTGATCATAAGTTAACTAATTTGATATTTTGAGTTACCTGTAATGCATGACAGCACTAGCTATAGCCCAAATGGTGGCATAGACTTTACTTTGCATTGTTTGTTATTTTATATAGGTATATGTTATATTGATTATATTTCTGCTCTTTCTGAGTTACCTGACCTCCGCTCCAGTCCTTCCTGGTTTGGCTGAAAGAGGAGGCTGAGGGTGGAGCTGGTTTAAATGCAGAAGCCAATAAAGTGGACTGAACCATCTATTGTGATCATGCAGGGGGAATGGGGTTCTTCTTGAATGATGGTTGGCTGTTATCTCTTTAGTTTTCACCTTTGGTGTATATAATGGTTTATTCATTTGCTATATAACTGGAGCTGTTTCTCATTTGAGCAGGTCAGTTTGTTGAGTTATGTTTTTGTTAAGTGACTTTTGAGTAGCGTTATGTTATGTTAACCTCTTTTACGGGCCCACTTGGTTCTTAAAAACTTTATTTTTGATATCTTGAATTTTTGTAATCATCTTGTCCTTTTTGGGGGTATAATAAAACCCATTTTTTGAAGATTACATTTGTGCCTGTGTGTTCCTGGCTGCTTGGATCATGACACAATGACATGATTTGCATGAAGCCTTGGAGAAGAGAAAACTGAACAACCTGATTATACTTTATTTATTTCTTGTTTTATAAAAGGGTTTAGAACGAGCTGATAGAAATCCAACCAGAATTGTTTGTTGATGTAACTTGTTATGCAAGTAAACAAGATTCAGGTGCTTGAAAAATTAGTTAGATCTCAAGATTGAGTCATTTTTTTCATAACTGCGGTATAGCTTCAAAATGGTAAGGGGAAAAAAGAAATGCAACCTTGGGCTTTGTTGGTAAGAGACAATCGAGAGACTTTTGGAAAAACAATAAGTCCCCTCATCCTTCACCGGTCTACAGTGACAATGGGGGAAAAATACTTATTTTATGATCAAAACTGTGAAGTTGAGAGTGAATGACAGCTTCATAATGCCTGAGTGTCAGTGGTCTTATTGAACCTGTTCTAGAGATTTCTCCAGGGCAACTCTACCAAATTCATGCACAGCAAATCCTACATTTCTTTTAGTCACAACAGTACCAAAAGGCCTCTTTGGTAAATTTCTCAGGCTTAGAAAACCTTCATAAAAAAAAGCCAGTCATGTCTGTATATTAAATACAACCTGATCCTGATACAGGCACCTCTGCAGTGGATGAGGTTAACAGGCTTTAGTAGTGAGGTGACAGATACTTAAGAGAACATTAGCTAACTTTTTTTTTTTTTTTTTTTTTTTTTTTTTGGCCTGTCCCGTTTGGCTCTTTTGCCATCAGAATTGTTGTCTAAAGGCAAAGAAAGATGCCCAACGGATTTACTTTACCAAACTGACCATCCCAGCCTTGCCGTAATGGTCCATTTGATTCACCTTTTATTGTTTATTTTATTTTCACTTACTGAATACGGGACAGACTTGACTGGGGGAAAGAAGGGGAGAAAGAAAGAGGGAAAGAGAAACAGCTGAGAAGAGGGACGGGGGAGAAGGGCAAAAGACAAAAACCAACAGAACGGGCAGAGAAAAAAAAATACATCTATCAATCACCTGGATCACCTGCTGAGAAAGAAAAAAGAAAGCAAGCAGAAGAGAACAAGAGTAATAGAATAAACAACATCACAATGATATATGGGAATATGACAGTAAATACTAAATGTTAAACATTATTGTGCAGCACATAAGATCAACAGAACACAGTGTGCTTTGAGGTAGGAGCCAAAAAGGGTGTAGTTTGTGGGTGTGATCACCCGTGTGTACACCTGTGAGCATGGACGCGCTTGTTTTTTGTTTTTTTAAAAGGTTCCTTCATGTAATGATCTGCTAGAGGGTGTGGGGGGGCCACAGCCCCGTCCTCCAGGGCGTGAAGCAGGTGACAGATACTTAAGAGAACATTAGCTAACTTAAAAAATGCATAGCACCATATATACAGCACAAAGGCAATGGCTTCCAATATCAGCAGCAATTTAAATCCAATATTCCGGTATATCCAGGAATACTTAAATTGGTTATTATGGACATGATGGCATATATTTATATATTCAGTGTTTTGAGGTACATCAAGTGCTTGTTCCTGTCTTGGCAGTTCTCTGGAGATCATTGTCATGTGTGAGCACTTTATATTAAAAGGACTGTTTGTGCTACTGTTATAAATGTGTGTTTAATCAACTCATGAAATAGATTCTGCACAAAATTCAAAATAAGCAGGCCAATGAACATAAGGAAAACACTGGGAATGATAACAGGCAAATAAGAAGACAGGATGACAAACAGCTATGATCATGGCAGAACTACACCAGCAGGTTCTCATGACTAAACCATCATACCATTCATTCGTTCCTAGGGTTTCAATGTCACCTATACAAGAGTTTTTGAAATGTTTATCTCTGAGTGTATCCACTGTTGGTGATGGAGAAAGTCTGTATTAGCAGGTAGGAGGCCTTGATTGTTGGCTAGGTAAGTGGAGTGCAATTCTTTTCTACTATTAAGGTTCACTTTGTCTCAGTTTTTATTCACGTTTCCAAATATGGCTCGACCAGGATAACAAAACGGCCTGGTTAGAAAGCAGTTTTGTTATCAATATGGGAAAAGATCAATAGTTGTTTTAAATGATACCACATTGACATAGACAGACAATCTTTTGAGTTCATTTTTGATGAGGATCATATCATGGATACGCAAACAATACACAATTCCATGGAGGGTCACACAGACACAAAGGAGGGAAACGGTAAAAAGCAGAGGGTGAAAGAAAAACTAAACTATAAACCTAGCACCATGGCCCTGTTTTGATATTCATCTGCTTTTGCCCAAAGTTAGATGTTTGTCTAAAGTAACTCTGGTCTAAATCCAGTGAAATGAATAATTTCTAGGCCATAACAATAATACATGCTGAAATAGTCAGTCGAATCCACGGAAAGCACTAAGCATGTCTTGTAGGAGTTTGTAAACTTAAAACTGGCCCACAAACTCAACTGGCAAAAGTCATTATGCCACAACCGACTGCTATAGTTGTTTATCAATTTCTATTGATGAATTATCCAAAAAAAGAGTCTTCTGATGCTTTGGATGTTCTAGTGATAGAAGGCAGGCAGAGTTCTGTATTTGTCAAATCTGATTGAATTTCATACTCAACCGATGCATTAAGACCATGGAGAATCGAGTTATTTGATATCACTGTGAAATAACTGTCTAATTTTGGAAACCCAGTTTTATCACCATTTTTCTTTTCAGTTTAAAAGGCTGAATAAACATCAAAATGACCAGTTATTTCTAGAGGCACTGACCAAGGAAAGAGTGCTCAAAGCTCGATCTTTTTGGCACGTTTACTCAGAGTGATTCATCCAAATGTTTCATCAGTCTGAGAGAATACTTGCACCATTATCTTAATCGCTATTCAACACAGGTGGTCTAGTAGCTCACACTGTGCATCCATAAATACAAAGCCAAACATGTTCTTAAAATTCAAGGGTGTGAACAAATCATGTGATTTTCTTCTCATGCTTCATCCCCTGTGTTATTCCATGTTATACCATTAGTTTTGTTTTTACAGTCCACATCCAACCATAAGTATTGTGTTTTTATGGTACGGTATAGCTCATATAATATTTAGCATCTATAAATTCTGAAAAACAGGCCGAACAGTGTCACATTTTACAGTTGCCAAAAGTGCATCTCAAGGGTGCAGGCGTGTGAAACAACCTAAAGCTTTATTTTTATCTTTTGTTTTTGATAGTGAGACGGGTTCTTTTATTACAGCACAGCCAGCATTCAAGGACAGAGGATCTGTCTCCATACAGTGTTTTCTTTTTTTTTTTGTTTTCTGAGAGTGGTTTATACGTTTTTACTAAGTATGGCACTGTGATGATATGCTGTCACTCTTGTTTCCTTTGTCCCGATCAAATCAAGTTTCACTCAGCCTTCTTTTTTCTTTTCTTTTGGTTTGTTTGCTGGTTTTTTGCTGTTGTTTCTTCACAGAGTGCTTTAGATTTTCTGTATATGCACTTACTATGTTTAAGAAATTTGAGGTGTCTATGTGTTTGAAGAATGACAAATTGAAAAGAGACTGGGGAACTAATCATAACCGAGCACCAATAGCTGCTTAAAATCTTTGCAATAACAGCTTTTGATAAAAGTCCTTCAGACATTTAGACAAATGCTACAATTCAGTCCTAAGCAAAATTTGTAAAACATCTTTTTTCCAACACCAGTGTTTGATATGTTTACCTCTATTCTTCTCCATAATTTACTGGCTAGTTCTCTATCATTGAATTGGAGATTTAACCTTGTTTGTTACCACTTTAATCTGCAGATTCCACTTCACCATTAAGAGAACTGCTTTATTTATGCTGCCTGTGGGATGCATGAGATTCGAGCCATAACTAAACTCCCGTTTTCCTCTTTGAAGTTGATATTCAGGGTCGACCAACTGTGCACAACAAATTTATGCCTGGTTTGCTTTGAAAGGCACCCTGTTGTTCTTTCTCATTTTAGAAAGGTGTTCAATGCATATTTCCTCCCTTTTTATTCCTTTCATTTACTGAAGAGGGAAAATTAGTTCGCTGATATTAACACATTTAAATGTAAACACAAGTATAACATTCAGGCTCTCTGAAAAATAGTTGTGATTTAATGTTTTGAATGAAACTTAAATAAAATCTTCTGTCCTCATCACATTCTTCTTTGCACCTAATTAATTGTTGAAAGTCTATAAATGCTCATCCTACCATCTCAGAACATTTACATGACCGTATCCTTGAAATGTTCAGTTTAGTTCCATCACATCTGAAACTTGATGGAAATGTGCAGTTAGACTATTAATAAAAATAAAAATGAAAAAAACAAACAAACATGTATGTTCCCTTTATTTCTTAGTTTTCTGTACATTTGTCAGCTATGTCACACTTAAATGTCAAAATCATCAAACAAATGTTCATTTTAGACAATGGTAACAACTGAGCTTCTGTGTTATTAGTATTTATACAGTAAATATACTTCAGAATGACTCACAAGGTACAACTAATGTTATATATGAAATGCTGCATAAATCTTTTTTTTTTTTTCAAAATTAGACAGAGGTGTTATTTATATGCAAGACCTCTTTAGACACATGGTTGCAACCACAACATCCGAGTAAATCACCTGCTTATTACACCCCCATTTGACACAAAAAGAGATAAACTGGCATTTTGCAGAGCAGCATTTCACTCTGTCTGAACCCTGACACAAACCACATCTCTTTCAAACAGCAAATATCAGTGAGACAGGGACTGCTTAACAAAATGCTGCCAACCACAATAATTTCAGGTTTGTTTGTTTTTTAATTTTTCTTCGTTTTTTTTTTTGGGGGGGGGGCACACCTTAAAATTGTTTACCTTGTACTTGACTTAAAAGACTTAAATGAACTCTGTAATTACAGTGCAAACCTTGCATAAACATTGGCTTTTTCATTCATTATAGAGTGAGGCAGTTTGCATAGGATACACGGTTTGTTGAGTTTGATTACATTCTTTGTAAAGCAATAAAAATTAGTTTCATCCTTTTTTTTTTCTTCTTGAACTGGTAATGAGAGTCTCATCATGCAGAACAGAGTTACACTGCAAACATCTGCACTTATACCTGAACGAGGTGGCCGGTTTCGAGGTTACTCTAGTCTTCCATTCCCTCTTTCTCCCCCTGGCAGTTAGTTGGTAGTAGTAGTGTGCATCTCATCAGTGAACAAAACTGACATGGGTAATGAGTTTCCTCATTCCCCCTTGGCGAGTATCTATTTCAGCAACGAAGGTGCTTTTGGCAAAGTCGAAGTCATGTCTCTTTGTGCTCTCTGTATCATTGTCTCCAAACAATTGAGCCAAACTAATTTTCAATTATCCCAACCTAAATAGAAATATAGAATACCCGTAGTAATGACTCATAAACCCTGATAAATGCTTTGTTTCTATACTTAACACGAGGCTTGGGGTGTTTTATGTGGTCTTATTTTCATTTTATTCCTAATAGGACCAATCAGTATTGGTATGCTGCACACACAGGACAGCTTCCTCCTAAAAGGTAGTACCTGCAATTGCTGACAAAATCTCATATAAATGATTATGACTATGATTATGTATGATGCATACTGCTGCTAGAGAGATTAAATTAATTAATAAACAGAAGTAGCCTGTATAGAAAGACTTTCTGGGAGTATGTTTGATGCCAGGTCAAGAACCTAAAGCTCAAATCTAACCACACCACGCTGTCCATCTCCAACGATCAAGGTCAAATAGATATTACACCTTGAGCGTTTTAACGTGGAATCATATAGATCAAAATCTGCAACATGTTCACCTCAAAACTATCTTAACTTTTAGAAGCAGACACACTTGAATGAGAATAAATGTTTAAGTTATCTTCCATATCTATGTACAGATTTTTAAGTTACCTCACATGAATACAAGATAACTTCTTAGAAACATTACAGATGATTCCTGGTACTAAAAACTGACACAATTCAAAAAGGAAAAGAAAGAAAAACACAAACAATAGTTAATTAAATAAATAAAATACAAAATAGATGACACACTAGACATCACAATAGTCGTCATGTCATCTGAGACACTTTATTATATACTCCTTCTGTTATCAGTCCTTATTTCCTTCATAAATGCCTTAGTTCTTGGTGCTGGAAACATGCGTAGAGATTTTGCTCCATATTGATACAATGGCATCACAAAGTGAACATGACAGCGAGTGAGCTCATTGTCATGTTCAAGAAACCAGGTTAAGCCTTATGACAGGGTGTGTTATCCTCCTGGAAACAGCCATCAGAAGATGGGTACATTGTGGTCAGCAAGATTACTCAAGTAAGCGGTGATGTTTAAACATTGATTATCTCATATAAAGCTTCCCAGTGGGTGTCGCGAAAATCCCCCCCACACACACACACACACACACACACCGTTTTTACCACCACGGTCAGCTTGAACCTTTGATATGGAGCAGGATGGAACTTGCTTTAATGTTGTTCATGTCAAATTCAGAGTCTACCATCTGAATGTTGCAGCAGAAATCAAGACTCATAAGACCAGGCAGCACGTTCCTATCATCTGCTGTCAAACTTTGACAAGCCTGTGGGAAATACAGTCTCAGTTCCTGTTCTTAGCTGAGAGAAGCAACACCCAGTGTGGTCCTACGCTGCTGTAGGCCATCTTCTTCAAGGTCAGTGGTATCATGTTCTTCAGTATACATTAATCTAAAAAGTGGAAAGAAAAGAGGATGTTGCCTTCCTATTAGCTTGAGGTAGTCTAGGCATTTTCCTCTGATTTTGTTTTTTTTAGAACTGCTGCTCACTGGATAACCTGAAAGCTATGACATCTTCAAAGTCACTCAAATCACCTTTCTTCCCCATTCCAATGTTTGATTTGAATTATGTCTTGATTATCTCTACATCCCTAAATTTTGCATGCGATTGGCTGATTAGATATTTGTGTAAACGAGCAGTTGAACAGCTTGAACGAGTTTGCCTAACAAAGTGCTCAATGAGGGTATATAAATTCTTGCATTTTGTTGTCCATAAATTAACTAAACTAAATGATCTTTTTTACTAAAATATGAAATATTAAATTGTCAAAGTGTGACAAAAAGATACATGTATTCAACGATGAAAACATAATTACTATTATCAAGCTGTCTGAAAAGCATTGACAGTGAATGTCATTTTTCCCAGCAGCAACTGCAGAAAAGCAAACACGCCATGTCTTTGTGCGGTAGCTGGGAAAGGCAGCTATTAGCAAAATAATGAAACAAGGTAAATTAACATCACTTAGTTTCTTTACATAGCTTTTATTATCAGATATTTCAATAATTATCGTAAAATTTCTCTCACAAGCAATGTTCAAAAGATTCCTAGTGTCTTGCAGCACATTCAGAGAGATAGTAAAATAAACACAAGGAGAGAAATGTGGTGAAAATAATCAAATAAAATGAATGCAAACACATTGTTTCACAATTCACAGAAACACAACATCTAAAAATGCTATGGAAGTGATTAAACACATTTCTTTGATGAGACACAATGGGGAAAACTGAATTTTAGGCGAATAACAAGCTCAATAGATTCTAAAAACATGCACAGTGGCAGAGGAAGATAATTAGTAAATTTGATGCACCTATTGTTAAGGTTTTCCCCATAACATTTATTTAATCCTCGATGTAGGAACCAGGACTTTGGTTAGAAGAGCAAAGGCCTTTGAAGCTAATATATCCAAACAGGCATTTGTGATGTAAGAATTTTAAATTAAATTATTTGGCCTGAAGCGATAAGAGGAACTGACAGACTCTCTTTTGAGCTTTTCAAAACTTGTTTTGCAGAATTCTGAAACATTCAAAGACAAGATAAAAAGACTGAGTCATGCCAAAGTATAACAAGTTGTCCAGAAGGATATGAAACCAAGGATTAGTTTCTCTGTTGCACTTTGTTGCATAGAGTTTTACTGCAAATACCCTGAATGCTACTCTTCAGCGATGTTACATAATGTGGAAATAATAAGCTTACAAATGAATTACTTTATTCACAGTTCTTCATCAGAAATGTTATTTTGCTCCTGAACTGGTCATGATCTCTAAGTGGTCCCAGGGTTTTGATATTGTTGGATTTAGGATTACTTTTTTTATTATTTGTTTTTTGTGATTTCTACTTGGGTCTTAGATCTGTTTAGTTTAGGTTTGTTTAGGTTTGTGTTAAGCATTTAAGTCTTGGAGTATTTTTAGTTCTATTTGCTCTTTGTATTTGTTGAGTTTAATTAGTCCCCTTAGTTTTTCCTTCAGTGTCATCCTCTTATAGATTCACTTTCTTAAGGTCGTTCATGTTTCTGGGTTTTGGTTTGGTTGTCACGCAGTCATGTTTTACTTGGTACTCTTGGCCTCTGTCTCCTTGTTTAGATTTAATTTAGTAATCCTCCCTGCTTCCACTTCTCTGATTACTACATGTGTATAAATAGTCCAGTCCTCCTCAGTTTTTCCTTGCCAATGTGTTTCCTACTATTTGCTCCTGCAAGACTTGTGTTGCTTTGATTATGGACTTTACTGACTTTGTGATTTTTGTTTTGGACTTTAAATGTCCTTTTTGTAATCTGATCACATTTTATGTATTTTTTAAATTCAAATTCAGATTTTATTCGCCACATACACAATCATACACGGTATGACATGCAGTGAAATGCTTGTTGCTGTGGAATGCCCGACCATACGGTAAAAATTTACAGAAAAAAGAAATAAGAGTTACATAACAAGATTTAAAGAATAAATTAGGAATTGAACCCAAGAAGTAAAGTCTGAACTAAGAATTAAAGTTACATTTTAAAAAAATGTTCAAATAAGCAACTTGAAGATTTTTTTAAAATATACGGTGTGCAAAGTAATAGTTTACAGTAAAATAACAAGTTACTGAGGTATAGTAATAAGCTACATTATTGTTATTAGAGTGCATGTGCAGTGGTGTGATGTATGTCCTACACCTGGTTCAGAGACCAAGTAGCCTGAGGGAAGAAGCTCCTCCTCATTTTCTCTGTTTTGGCCATACGGGAGCGCACCACTCTTTCAAGAGCTCATCTGTCTTGCTTGGTGCTGTTCCCACACCAGGTGCAGATGTTTCCCATCAGGATGCTCTCAGTGGTGCAGGAGTAAATGCGACAGGTAGAAGTCTTGAAGTCTTCTGAGGAAGAAGAGATGCTGACAGGCTTTCTCGACCAGGGTGTTATTGTGACAGGCGCATGACAGGTCCTGGGTAATGTGGACATCCAGGTACCGGAAGCTGTCCACTCTCTCCACTGGCATGCCACTGATGTTTAGGGGCTCATAATTCCTCGCCTGCTTTGTACTGAAGTTCACAATCAGCTCCTTAGTCTTGCTGACGTTTAGGAGGAGGTTGTTCTCCTGGCACCAGTTCTCCAGGTTCCTAATCTCCTCCAGGTAGGCCTTCTCGATGTTGTCAAACTTGACAGTGGAGGTGGTATGTGATGTGGCTACACAGTCATAAGTGTACAGTGAGTACAGCAGGGGGCTTAAAACACAGCCCTGAGGTGCTCCAGTACTGAGTGAGATCAGGAGGGAGACATGTCTTCCCACCCTTATTGATTTGGGTCTGCCTGTGAGGAAGTTCAGGATCCACTGACACAGTGATGAGCTGAGTCCTAGGTCCTTCAACTTGGTGAAAAGCTTTGAGGGAATTATTGTGTTGAATGCTGAACTGTAGTCTAGGAACAGGACTTTGATTTATGTGGGACATAAATCAAATAATATAACACAACACTGAAGCTGGAAATACTTTATCTAGAAACTTATACACTTTAGATATAAATTAATAATAAATGTAATAATAAGGATAAATAAATGTTTTGCTTTGTCGTAGTATCCTCAAAGAGCTGAACAAAACCCACTGCCATCTAAACTTGTTTACATTCCCAAACTACATTAGCTTGAAGCTTTACTGACCAGTAGCATCTCATGTGTTAAACAGATGTAGCCGGGGGAATTTCATTGAGCACAGGGGTAATCACAGAGATTGTGTAATCCAGTGTATATTATGTGGCTGATATAATCATTTGGTTGTTTTTCATTAGACCGCCGTGTTTTCGAATTTTGTGCACTGACCTCAGTGGGTGTTGTGGGAAATCAGCAGACCACTCAAAATATATAAAGCAAGGGTCATCACTATAATAATTCAAGCTCAGTCTTCCTTCATTCTTCTACATCATATGCGCCATATCTTTAACATTGATTCAATCTGTCTCCATTTCATTTTCTCTATCCGCTGTGAGCCTGCTATACCTACAGTAGATGTAAATAAAGTGTTATTTCACACTTCTTTTTTTTTTGTTTTCAATCTGTCAGAGTTTTTTAATTTAAATCAACATCAGATAGGAACTGTCAGACAAGATCTATGCTTATCAACATGAAGAAAACTGTCAAACGTGGGAAATAAAATGTCTATCTTATAAGAATCTGGATAATATCACAACACATACTGATGATGCAATGTCAGTGCTGTAGTTTTGAAATACAAACAGAATAAAGTGTTACTAGACAATTAGAGCACTAAAATGAACAATTATCTCCTAAGCAACAACCAAATCTGACACAATCCACAGAAGACTGAGGAGAGACCATTGAAAATAAGTGTCTCAACACTCTATTCCACTTTATTCCAGTGCCACAAGGCTTTAGGTGCACGGTAACACATAAGTGCATAGCCAATGGTATTTTTTTTGGCAGAGCTGTAACCAGAGAGTATGAGAAAACTGTCTCACAAGAGGTACAGTAAGTCTTCAAGCAATTTGTGAGGAGAGACTCTTCTGACTCTACAGAGGCTGATGACTTGTTCCACCACCAGGAAATCAAAAAAGTCTTGCAGAGATGGCATTAGTAGTCCTTCTTCATCTACAGACTTTATTAAACTAGAGGCAATGGATTCATAAATGCTAAATAACATTTTTAAACCAATAGGAATGTGTATAATTTTAATGAGGGCATGATAGTTGCTTCTGGGAATTACAGGTATGATATCATTATTGTTTGTTTCTGTGTGTTTTTAATTAAATTGCATTTGAAATGAGAGGTTCATCTACACACACACACACACACACACACACACACACACACACACACACACACATATATACATATATATATATACATATATATATATATATATATATATATATATATATATATATATATATATATATATATATATATATATATATATATATATATAAAATCCCAATAGAATGTTTTATTAAAAAAAAAAAAAACTTAGAGGTTTTCACAGCCTTGACACAGTCATGTGCTCTTGGAGTGCTCTCTGGTATTAATCAGTAATCTGTTTAATTTCACAGATCTCTGGTCAAATCTCTTCAAGGAGTCTGAGTCTTCCACACATTTACTATATCAGCGGTGCATAGAAGGAAGGCTTCAGGCAGGATGCTCTGCAAAATTCAATACTTTTGGAGCTCTCACTGTCAGCAGACCCACATCCAAACTGAGTGTCATGGTAAAAAGGTTAAATGCAGATTATTTGTACTTAAATACCACAAGCACCTCTGTGGTTGAAGAAGAAGTGAGAAGTGCATTTTTAAAGCATCTTGGCCCAGTTCTTTGGAAGCTCCACGACTTGGAACAGTATAGAGGAGACATGTCTACAAAGTTGGAATAAACTCCTTCGAGCATGCAAAATGCGCGCATCCCTACCATAATCCTGTACTTTATCAAGCAATGTCAGGTTTTTGCACAGGGAACCAACTTCAGTCCCTCCCTCTTGCAAAAGACACAAATGAAAATGTATTTATTTTTTTCAACATTATGCAAACATTCTAAGAAAAGGATGACAGTAGACACAAATCTGTGGGCAATGTTGTTTTATTTGATACACATTACATGGGGACAGTAGCTGGCTTGGTAATAACATGCACATTTGGCTCTCACCAGCCTAACCTGTTTTGTATTGGCTTTAAAAATAGCAAGCACTCCACTCCCTTGGGGCAGATACCATGTAGAAAATGGTCTGTGTCTGTTAGTGTTAGTAACGCACACAAGGAGCCGACTAAATGAATATGAGTTCAAGCAATGTGTACTCTACGTTCTAAGACTGAACAGAGCACAGAGTATATGGCCCTTAAGTCATTCAGTGGTGAAATGAGAAGGTGCTTCTCCTTAGTTAATGAAGTAGCAAAGACAATGGGGACTGAAATATTGCTATTTAGGGATTCCTGGTTGTAACAATTACATTCTGTGCCTCAATTATATGAGAACGTATTAAAACACTGACACAATAACTTTCCCTTTTAAATCCAAGCCTATTTAACTTTGTATTTCTTATTGTTTTTGGATTGTCTTTTTTTATGCTTTTTATTGTGTTTCTGTCATTTGTGAGGTAATGTCAAACAGTATTTTCTGCTTGTCAAAAGATGGACAAGAAAGACAACCATTTGCAAGAAGAGGTAAAAGGTATGTGTTACTGGCCTAAAAGTTGACCTTTTTAGGTTGCGTTGTACCATATTGACCTGCATTAGAGATACACGGCCTTTTTTTCTATTTATATATAGTGTCACTGCCTTGAAAGAATGAGTCAGGGCTGGAGTAAAGTACTAGCTGTGTGCTGAGTCATGGTGGCATTTAATGTTTAATGCATTTGTTTCCATTCTTGTTTATCGCCGAGAGCAGTAATATCCAGGACCTTCAGAATCAAGAGTAGTCATTGAAGATTGAGCTGAAGATCAAAAATAGAAATGGAACAAACTTTGATATGCTGGTTGTCAGATTACAGAAAATCACTGAAAACAGCTTTCGATGTAATATATTTGTTTTTATACGGGAGATGTGAGAGTGCTTTCTCATTTTATTCAATTTGATTCTCCTTTAATTGTTTTTATTTCCCTTGCCATTGTTCTAATGTACTTTGTAGCCTCTGCATAGCACTTCAATTTGGCTCTGTGCTTATTTTATCGTATTGGATGTCTGTTTATCTTAGACTCAGTCTATTCATTTTCATTTCACACTAAGTAAGCAGCAGTGGGATTACAGGGACAAGACAAAGTTTAGTAGAAGGGACTGTATACTACTCCATAAATACATGCAATCGTGCCATATTTAGCTCCCCGGGTTAGAAATTGAATTATCAGAAATTTTTTCGATCAAAGTCGCCACAGAATTAATCCTGATTTTTTTTATTTAGGTTTTTAATTTTCTTGGCTTTGGTGCAGTCACGCTGCCATTTTCACAGAGTAGAACATGTAACACACAGAGAGAGACGATTTAGTTCGACTTCTTATGAATCACACCACAGGTGGAGAACAGTGACAAGCTGGAAAATAAAGATACTCCATACAACAAAAGAATTCAGGTTATTTTACACATGGTTTTGAAATTTGTGGATGGGTTCAAAAAGTTACTTTGTGGCTTAGTTTTATAAAACCATCAAAGGAAAAAATTACTGTGGTCTTTGTTTCTATTCACTGGCTGACTTTTTCACCCAGTTCTTTTCAACCCTGGTGTCTGGTGTAATACTAAAGATAGGAAGCCTCAAACACATCCCTATGTTAATTCCAAGTAGATGATCTGTACATATGCCTAGAATTTATAGTGTCATTTATGGTGCAGTCTGTCATGATTCGGGATAAAAATAAGAGCCGTTTTTCAACCTTTTGAAGTAAATGGGATTTGATACCCATGCAGTACAATACAATTAAGCATAAGGTCTGAACCTTTAGACAGCAATTCTCCAACATCATGTCAATAATCATTTTCTATTTGGCTGCGATCAGCTTCACTTTCTTAGTTGTGCCATATATCTGGTACATCTGGGTGTAAACTGCCTATTTAAAAAGTTATTTCTGTTTCATCATTATGTCTTAATTATTCCATAACAAAAGCTAAAAATGTTCTTAGAGTGCAATAATGACTGCTGTGTTTACCTATATTCCTCTGTCTCAAGGTTAGCAGCAGCTGTCACTGCATAATTAATAGGGTTAACAAAAGTAAGTGGCCAAAGACGCGCAGCTTTGCACACTAAGATCAGCAAATTCCTGTAAAGCAAACCTGTCAGCTTAGTGAGAACTCAGTGGCAGTAGTGACAGGCTTTTTTTGCCATGTACATATGAAATCCACTTTCTAAAAGCATCCTACATGCAGAATAATACAAAGTGACTGGTATTAATTAGCGCACGTGCATCTTTGAGCCTTATAATCCCTGAGGGGTTCTTTAGTAACCGAGGCATATTTCCATAGCCAACTCCAAAGTAATAACAGTACTCTTGGTGATGTGTATTCATTTATTTCGTCTAAGCAAATAGTTTAGTGCCTACAACAATAGGGGAGTTGATTTAAAAGGTGTCTTGACAACTCATGATTGTTGAATCATGACAGCTATGCTCTCACAGGCTAATATGACTCAGAAAGTGAATGCTGCACAAACATCTTAGTTCAGAGCCAAACAATGGTCCCAGAGCATGAATGTCCCGTATATTGTGATATTTCTCTATGTTCCAGAGTTACAGTTTTGTTATTGAAGTATTGACAAGTAACTTGCAACCAAGGGGACATTTTCATTTTATGGAGTTACTTAACTCATTGTGGAGTACTGGCAGTAAAAAGAAAAGAGGAGCAAGAACAATGGGACTGGACAGTGTTCTTCACCGGGGCACAGAAGGCTGAACCCAGTCCAACATAAACAGTATCAATGCCATCACTTTTTTTTGTTGGCGGTAGTAATGGCCGCTTTCCCCTGAGCTATAGCATAGATTGTGCCAGTTCTCTCATGTTTATGCAGGGGATGGCATCCCCCTCATTCCCACACCCCCCTGTTAGTCCTGATGTCTCTGTTTGGTTTGGTACACAGACTGTGCCACAAGACAGAGTGAGTCACAAGCAGTGTTGGAAATGCCGTCCTTTGAGAACAGCCACACAGGGGAATGGGGTGTTTATTGATCACAGTTGGTTACTGTATCCGCTCAAATACTGTGTCACCAAACTGGGGTTGTAGCAAAGATTTGTTTTCATTACTGGGTTTTTTTTTTCAGTTATCCATTCATTATCCATTCATTTCCTTTTACTTTTCTGATTCAGGTTTGCGGTGGAGGTGGAGCTTCTCCCAGCTGTCACTGGATGACAGGCAGGATACATCCCAGACTGGTCATTCGTCTGTCACAAGGCTAACACAGAGACAGACAAGAATTCACACATATTTGTCATGGCTCGGCTGTGTGGCAAGCAGGATGAGGACCCAATCGCAAAACTCACAGACTCAGGAGATGAACTCAAAAGGCAGCTTTATTGCTGAAGAGGCAGAACATAGGAAATACAAAACTAAACTGGGAAAAGTAAACTAACACTCGGAGAGAGAGACACAGGGAAATCCACGCAGCATGAGGGAGAACGCGACACAGAACTGAGGGAGACGCAGACATAAATACACAGAGGGTTAACGAGGAAAGTGGGAACACACGGGGAACACAGCTGGCACAGATAACCATAACGAGACAGGGCGGGGTGAACATGACGTATACAGGCGCGAGAGTCACAAAGTAAAACAGGAAGTACACGGGGGTTCAGACAGGAGGAGAGAGAGAGCACAGGGAGAACATAGACATAACGGGCAGGGGAAACATGGAATAAAACATAAGGAGAGACGAGGGCTCACAGATACACAGAGGGGCACACAGTGGGGTAAGAGCCACGAAGGGAAAACACTTAGGGAACACCACAACAGGGCAACTCAGGAAACATGGCCTAAATAAGGAACAAAATACAAAAATACAAGGAACTAAGAATACTGGGCCCACATGGCCCAGGACCATGACATCACCCCCTCCTTAAGGGCTGGCACCAGACAGCCCAAACACAGAAAAACAAAACCAAACAGAAATACCCCAGGGCGGGTGGCGGGGGCCCAGGACGGAGGGCTCGGAACAGAAAACAAAAGAGCACAGCAAACACTGGAGCCCAAGAAAAACAACCCAAAAACACAGTGCAGTTCAGGGGGCCGACCATGCGGACGGCAACGGTGGAGACGTGGAAACAGTTCAGGGGGCCGGCCGTGTGGAAGGCAACAGCGACGACGTGGAAACAGTTCAGGGGGCCGGCCGTGTGGAAGGCAACAGCGACGACGTGGAAACAGTTCAGGGGGCCGGCCGCACGGAACGCAGCGGCGGCTCTCCAGTGTTAGGCGTGCTGGCCATGGCCCGGTGGGCACAGGACCAGACGAGGCGGGACCAGACGAGGCGGGACCAGACGAGGCGGGACCAGACGAGGCGGGACCAGACGGTGGCGATGCGGGGGCCGGACCAGGCGTCGCTGCAGAGGCTGAGGCTGGACCAGGCGACGGCGAAGCAGGAGCTGAGGCCGACGCCGGACCAGGCGATGACGGGGCCGGACCAGGCGAAGCACAGGCTGAAGCTGGACCAGGAGGAGCAGAAGCCAAAGTCGAAGCTGGACCAGACGAGGACGAAGACTCCGAGGCTGGGCCAGGCGAGGCCGAGGCTGAAGCCGGAGCCGGACCAGGCGAAGACGTTGACGGAGACACGGAGGTCGCAGCTAGCGTGGATGAAGACACGGCTGCTGCAAACGTGGACGAGGCTGGTGGCTGAACGGGCCCCTCGGACCCTCCAGCGGAGACGAGGAGGTGCTGGCCGGGCTGACCTGAGCCGCCAGCGGAGACGAGGAGCGGCTGGAGAGGTTCCCCTGAACCCCCAGCGGAGACGAGGAGCGGCTGGAGAGGTTCTCCTGAACCCCCAGCGGAGACGAGGAGCTGCTGGAGGGGTTCTCCTGAACCCCCAGCGGAGACGAGGAGCTGCTGGAGGGGTTCTCCTGAACCCCCAGCGGAGACGAGGAGCTGCTGGAGGGGTTCTCCTGAACCCCCAGCGGAGACGAGGAGCTGCTGGAGGGGTTCTCCTGAACCCCCAGCGGAGACAGATGCAGAGCCAGCAGGTGCAGAGACTTCTGGCTGAGGGGACGCTAACTGTAGCTGCACAGGGCACGCAGTCGGCTTAGGATGCAACGGCTGGGGCTGTGCAGGGCAAACAGTCTGTCCAAAGTTTGTCAGCACCACGCAGTCCTCAGCTGGCAGAGAAAGCTCACAAAGGCTTCCAGCTGAGGTTGGCAGTGTCTGAGCGGGTTGCTGTGCTATGAACTGAGCTGGTGACAGAGGTAATGACAGAGCTAATAATGACTGAGCCGTTAACTGAACAGGCAATGGAGTAAGACACTGAGGTGGTAACAGAGCGGATGACTGAGTGGGTAATGGAGCCGCTAACTGTGCTAAAGACTGAACTGGTGACAAAACAGGAAACTGTGCTATGAACTGAGCTAATGACTGCGCTAAAGACAGGAGTGCAAGTTGTAGTGGAGGTTGTAGTGATGGTGGGACAGCAGGTAGTTGAACTGGTGACTGACTCTTGGCTGCTCTCCTCCGAGGGACAGGAACGGGTGCTGGGCCTGGCCGAACACCAGTCATCCCCACCCGAGAAACAGATACGGGTGTAGGGACGAGCTGGGCTCTGGCTGCCTTTACCCTGGGGGCCGGTGTAGGTGCAGGAGCTAACCGGACCTCTGCTGCTCCCACCCGAGGAACTGAGATGGGTGTAGGAGTCGGCAGGGTCACAGTAGACCTCACCCGGGGAACCGGAACAGGAGCAGGCAATGGCTGGGTGTCCATCAACCCCACCCGAGGAGCAGGTACGGGTGCCGGGATGAACGGAGCCTTTGCCAGACTGGGGACAGAAGCAGGGACCAGCTGGACCTCAGCCACCCTCTCCCGAGGAACTGATACGGGAGCCAGGGAAAGCCGGGCCCGCGCTGCCCTGGTTACAGGAACTGGAGGCGGAGAGCGAAGCACAAAAGCGATAACAGTCACTGGGTAAACAAGGCTAATGGTTCCAAACACAGTTTCAGCAAACCGTGACTTAAGGTGGGCTGGTTCTAGCGACTGTGCCGCACTTAAGTTGTCCATGTCATAATTAGCAGTCTTAGGAAGAGTGAGTTTAGGAGCAGTCACAGGTACTGGAGAACTCGCACAAGCAGCGTCTGGATAACCTGGATGTGAAACAGCACTACACACAGTCGTACAGGATGTAGCCCAAGACGTGGTACACACAGAATCCAAGAAACTTGGCCGAAAAGCATGGCGCACAGAGTCAAACTGACATGACCGGGGAACAGAAAAGTTAACCTGTGCAAATAGCTCTGCAGTGCTCAAACTAAAATCTTTTGCCAGTCTATGTATAGCAGATGAAACCCTGCGGCTCTTAACCTTAGCAGGCAGTGAATACATAGTTTCAGAGAGTGTTTCTCAGCATGCACCGTTATATCTATAGCTGATGATGCTAACGGTGTGTGGCTGAGCTCAGACCGGAAAACCTTAGAGTTTAAGGGCTGAAATAAACAGTTCTGCGGGGCTACGAGGCTAGTAGCAGTATGTAGATGATCTGACACTGAGGTGCCTCGCTGTACAGTGTCTCTGGAGTCCAAACAAAAGGTGACGGAATTATCCGAGTCAGGTAACACAAAAACAGAGCCACTCACAGTACTGCATAAGTCATGAAGTCCGGGTCCAGAAAACTTGGGCTGAGTGTGTGGCTCACAGTCACTCTCTCCCACGGGTGCAGCCAGCTCAGCTGTACTGCGGCGCTGAACCACTACAGGGGACTGCACTGAAGTCTGCACTGGCACAGGGGACTGCACTGATGGCTGTAGCAATAGTTGTGGTGAGAGTGGAGTAGGTGGCTGCACAGGAAACCGAGCTAATGGTTCTGTTGCAAACGTAGCTGCTGAAGATGGAGCAAACGGCTGTACTACAGGGAGCTGGGACACAGGAAACTGAGCTAGTGGTGGTGGTGGTGAGAGAGGAGACTGGGCTGCAAACTGAACAGTAGGCGAGTTAACTGACAGGGCTGGCGAAGCTAATGGCTGAGCAGGGGTTGGTAAGGCTAATGGCTGAGCTGAGGGCAGACTGTAATCCACAGAGGAAAACACGGCTTTACTCCCGATGGGTATGTTATCATGATGTCTGGGATCTGAATGCTCGAGCGAAACGGAAAAAAGACAGTCGCTCTCGCCAACGGATGAAAGCTGCTCCGCTGCTCGGGAACGCCGGCGACGTGAACGCCGTTTTCTCCGGGAAGGGGGAGGAGACGAGCCGGGCCGCGAATCCTCCAGCGGACTGGGCTGAACGTCCTCCGGCTCTTCATACTGGAGCAACTGCTCCGGGCGGATGCCTACAGTGGAGACGAGGAAGTCCTGGATGTGGGGGCGGAGCGCGCCGAATAGCCACGGGAGTCCGGACACCATCCGCTGTAGACGGACGGCTACGGTCTCCCGGTATTCATCCTCTGGCAGCGCCACCCACTCCTGACAGTGATACTCCACTGTATAAATCAAATCCTCCCGGAGCTCAGCGGAGGGGTTGTGAGCTGCTGGGTCCATGTCGTGGTCGCGTTCTTCTGTCATGGCTCGGCTGTGTGGCAAGCAGGATGAGGACCCAATCGCAAAACTCACAGACTCAGGAGATGAACTCAAAAGGCAGCTTTATTGCTGAAGAGGCAGAACATAGGAAATACAAAACTAAACTGGGAAAAGTAAACTAACACTCGGAGAGAGAGACACAGGGAAATCCACGCAGCATGAGGGAGAACGCGACACAGAACTGAGGGAGACGCAGACATAAATACACAGAGGGTTAACGAGGAAAGTGGGAACACACGGGGAACACAGCTGGCACAGATAACCATAACGAGACAGGGCGGGGTGAACATGACGTATACAGGCGCGAGAGTCACAAAGTAAAACAGGAAGTACACGGGGGTTCAGACAGGAGGAGAGAGAGAGCACAGGGAGAACATAGACATAACGGGCAGGGGAAACATGGAATAAAACATAAGGAGAGACGAGGGCTCACAGATACACAGAGGGGCACACAGTGGGGTAAGAGCCACGAAGGGAAAACACTTAGGGAACACCACAACAGGGCAACTCAGGAAACATGGCCTAAATAAGGAACAAAATACAAAAATACAAGGAACTAAGAATACTGGGCCCACATGGCCCAGGACCATGACAATATTACAAATTTAAAATCGCCAGCTAAACTACAACAAGAAGAATGCACTTTAACTGTGGGTGAGAGCCAGACTACCTTGAGATTGTAAATGTAGTGAACATGCAAACTCCACACAGAAATACCCCAGCTGGCTCTTCCTGTGAGACAACAGTTCTAAGTAGTCCACCACCACCATAGTATTTGAACTGCTGCCACCAAATTGACCCCTGGCATAAGAATGCAGCTAAGATTTCTTTTCATTTTCTTTTTCAAAAATGAGCCACAATTGCAATAATTCTTGCATTACACCATCAGTTAATACAGTACAACAAAAGTGCACAGCCTTGAGCCTCTGAGGCTGTATTTAATCATTATGCATATATGCTCATAACTGTTCACCATGTAGAATTCATATATTTTAGCCTTTTAGGTAGAAAACATTTCCAGTTAGCACAAAGCACAGTGCTTCTGAAGCTGATGGGAGGGCATTACTTTAGGACATAAACTTCAAATAATTAAAAGACATAAAATGGCAATATTTTACCTAAAAATCAAACTCAAAATGGACCTTGAAAGGTAAAATTCAGATGGTTTAGGAATAATCTAATGTAATGTAATGAATACCAAATAGTTTGTACCAAATTAGGTGCCAATCCATTTGGTAGATCCATGGCTAAAAACCTGAGGCTGTTATGGTAGTAGCAATAATGTGAGCTAGATGAGAATTATTAATCGTAATGCCAGAGTCTGCAGTTTCTGTCTACTAAGCCTATAATTTGCAGAATATTTTTGCATTGCACTTGCAATTTTGCAAATGAAAAAATTCACAGGTTTTAATGGTTCAAAAACTTGTTATATGACAAGAGCACAAAATTAACATATTGCATCATAGGCATAGTTGGAGTAAACTTCAGTGGTGCAGCTAAGCTGTGAGGAAAGCTCAGTTCTATAATTGACAAATTGCAAAATGACAAGCACAAAGCAGTATTATTGTCATCACTGTCAGTTGTGGACCACTATCCGTAAAAAGGACAGAGAGGGTGTAGGAGTTAACTTATATCACTGTCGTTGCAATTGCTGCTGCCTGCAAGGATCATAGATTACCTAATGTCCATTTAAACACATCGCTACACATTTACTGAAGCTCTACCTTGGTATACCTGTTGGATGTGACAAAGAGAGACAGAAAGTGGAATCACTTACATCCATCAGTAAAAGATCTACCTTGTATGTCACTGCTTTGGCTTTCATCCAGACCTTCCATTATGTTGTCACCAGAGCATGCCAAGAAAAAAACCAAGCCACCTCATTCAGTTACTGGAGGAATAAACCATTCTAATACCCTACTGAAGTCTCTGTGTTACTTGAAATGCTTGCACCTTGATTACCTTTGTTCAGTATGGCCAAATCCAGAAACACTCTCTTAAAAACCTTTATTTCAATCAAATGATCAGAAAGTAATTTCTCAGGTGCAGGAAGTTTGTGTTACTTTGGTGGTGAGACCTGGTAAAGAGACATGAAGTTGTGGCAAAAAGAAAGTCTTTCAGCTCTAAGGTTTTAAATGTTGGGACATATTAAAATGGTCTGGTCCTTAAAAGGTCTTAAAATTAGTGATATACAACCTCAGATTAACATCAACCCATGACTTACCACACAGTGTCATTATTTATTTAACAGAAACTAAGCTGACATACTGAAGCAGCGTGAAACAAAAATAGTGCACCGCTTGATTCAGTAACTTATAGAATCACCTTTAGTAGAAATAACTCCAATTGTTTGCCGTTTCACCAACAAGTTTCACATTGTTGTGCAAGCCCACTTGTATTTATAACATTGCTTTGGTTCATTAATCTTTATTGGCATTTGTTTATCCATACATCTCTTTCTAAATCCGGTTGAGGTCTGGACTTTTACTGGGCCATTGCAGCACATTTGTTCTTTTCTTTCCCAGCCATTCTATTGCAGATTTGCTGCTGTGCTCAGGATCATTGTGCTGTTGCATGACCCAATTTCAGCCAAGCTTAGCTGTCACACAGACGGTCTCACATTTGTCTCTATAATACTTTGGTCACTTGGTTATAATCTTTTTCACTGTGAAAGGATGGACTTGAAATGGTTTGGAAACAGCTTTACAACCCTTCCAAGACTGATGGCCATCAACAATTGCTTGCACAACCGAATGCTCCAAACCAGCAAATTGCCAAAACCTCTGCTTTTATAGAGGTGCTCACAGTTGATGATGATTAATCAAACAAGTACATTTGATTAGCAGCACGTGGCTTTTCTTAGTTTTACCACACACTGTTTCTGCATTTTGTCTTATCTTTTCTTAAAAAAAACAATGAAACAATATTGTATTTAACTCATTTTAGCCCTGGTAAGGAGTAGATGATTTTATGTCCTGAAACATAAACTCTTTGAATTGAAATAGGGTGCACTTTCTTTTTCACCATGGCTGTATGTATGCTATTTAAACATAATGACATTTGATGGCTAAGTTAGTTAGCAACTCACATTATGAATTTGCCGGTGCGTAGTACTGTAACATCACCCACTGATAGCTAGAACTTACTATTTACACATGTATAATATATACAGCTTCACAATTACACCTAATGTACCTACCAAGAGTGCTCAGGTCCATTCATACAACTTCTAAGTTCACCATAAATCAGACAGTATTATTTTAATCAGTGGTAAGTGAACTTTCATAAGTAATAAATAGATGGAGAGGGATTCTATCCAAGTGTGGTTTATTTAACAAAACAGTGCTTACATGACTCAACTGCAGTATTTAGCCCTAATTTCTCTCTCTCTCTTTTTTTTTTACAACTCTAGTACAAGTCTATTCACAGGACCCACCTAATAGAAACATACATTTTCAAGTGGGCCTCGATTAATTACAAAATCCTCAAGTGTCTCCAAAAATAAAAATACAGATTGATGACTGAGAGATAAATAGATAAATACACAAAAATCGAATCAAACTCAATCAGCCAATAAATAAATATAACAATAAATAACATTCAAAACATCTTTGGCCAAACTTGGGCCACCTCATTGTCCCCACAGAGTTACATTGGTGTTGGTAGATGCTTCTGCCAGTCAGAGCGCAGTGCTGACTGAATTTATCTATGGGGCTCAAAAGAACATCACTGGACATGTGGCATGAAATAGCAAGTGAAAGAACAATTATATTGAGGCACTTTAAAGGATGTTGTTGGAAATGGCAACATTTCCGTGTCTATGCGTAATCCCCGAGAGGAAATAAAATGTAAGACAAGAAACAATATTCAGCCGAAAGGAAATTGAATGACTGCTTAGCTCATGTACTTATGTTATCATATGTTCTTTCTTTCTATTTTTTTATTTTATTTTTTGAGACAATTTGGGGACTGAGCATGGTGAAGCACCAATGAAATAGAAAACAGTGAGCTGAAAAAAAAATCCCCAAAACATTAAAAATGGATAACATGGGAAGAAAGTAATGATGAAACATTTGAGCCAACAAAAAGAATATTGTTACATATTTGCTTTTTGAGTCTGTGAACAACATCAATGTGCGTTCTCTGTGGTTGCTGAGTTCGACTGAGTTTCTGACTGTTCCCCGAAAATCCCTGCCAGTGTCTTAAAGCGGGGCCCCCAGTCAGTGAGGTAATCATAGTCCTCCTCGAGGTCTATTGCGAGGGACTCAATGGAGCTTAGCGACTCAGCTACAGAGCCATCTCCTTCGTAAGCATATGTCGCTAAGGAGTCGTACGGCGGGGCTGAGTTGTCCGTGTCATGCTCTTTCAGACGCTGGTTGATGAAGTCTCGGATGTCTGCGCTGTCCTGAGAGACAGGCGGCCTGGTACCTCTTTTCATCTCAGGCTTGACATCCCTGCGGTACAGGTTGTCTTTGACAACCTTGGGATTGCGAAGTGTCCCCATGTCAAACGCGTGCGTGTCCTCTTCTCCTCCTCCTTCATCATCGTAGTGAATCACATTATCCCGGATGTCCTCTTTGGATGACATAAGGGTTTCCTTCTTCTTCTGCCGTCTCAATCCCACGTAGAGAACTACAATAACTAGGAGAACAAATCGAAATGTTTCCATGTTAGATTTCCCAAAAAAATCAGGTTATTTGTGAGAAAAGTAGAGCCTCTTAGAGGTATAGTTTTAACCATTTACAGCTCAAAATATGTGTTGATCAGAGGTATGAATTTGGATTACACAACAGTAAATGTCATTTTAAACAGGACCCCTATAGTCAAAAAAAGATGATTTTGGCATGTCTTAATTTTTACTTGGCTCTACATGAGAACAGATACTGCAGCTGAGATTGGCTGTATGGCAGAGTAGCATGCAGAGAAACTGTGGCAACTTAAATATTAAACCCTATATAAAATTTACTCGACTGGATGGACAGAAGGGTATCACCTGAGTCTCCCTCCTTCACTGAGTCCAGCTGGTTTTATGCTTAATCCTACTGAAAATATTTAATAGGATCAAGATTTATACACAGTGTGGCCCAGAGTGTTCTTTTTTTGAGTATTGTGTTTTAAAAAAATATATATAAAATGCTATTAACATGCGTACACATGAAACAAAGATGATGAGTATGCTAGCAAAGAGGATTAGTGTAGAAATGTGCTCGGCAAAGTGCAGGTAGTATGACTCTAGATTTTTAATCTCATTCCAACATAAGCCATACGTTTTGCTATGCTGTGTCATACCCACGATCAAAAGCAAGTGGTAATATAGAGCACAGGAACAACAGTTATAAGGGGTAAAAAAGAAACCCACGATCCCTGTTATCGTTGTCATTTTTTGTCTAGACATCTGACCTGCAAATCAATGCCTTGCCTTGGCATCTCAAAGAATAAGATGTACTCACTGCAAAACATGCTTAGAAAAAAATAGCACAGAGCTGTAAACATTGTTGGAAGTGAAATTGTACCGCTGACAATATACCCAAAGCAACATTTTATTGTTTTTTCACACAAACCATCAGAGATTGCTCGAGGTGCTGCATATTTTAGACACCATAGTACCGCTGTGTTATTTTCAGCACGGTATATTTCCTACTCTCTCTTCACTCCTGTCAGTGCAATCTGTCTCTCTGTGTCTGTGTCCCCTTCTCAGCCTAGTCATTGAAAACTGCAGTAAAATGTGGGGGTTTTTTTCTCCTCTGGGCTTTTAATATACAGCTGCATCTAGGAGTAAGAGCAATGGGCAGGAAAAAGTGAAATCATTCAAATGAAATATTCCAATAAATACATTCAGACTGAAAAAAGCCCTGACTAGGTCGCCTCTTTTCAACCTCTCTGTAGCTCACTTTCTCTCTCCTTTCTTTTACTCTCAAGTTATTTTTATCTTCCTTTAAGTGGTGTTCCAGCTCCCCCCAGTGGCTCATTTGTAGACTTTCACAACAGACGGTTATTACAGGCTTTGTCATTAGATGCAGCCGATCCACATCGGTTTGGGAGACATAGCAATGCAGATGAACGCCTGGCTTGTTTAATTTCGACTCCTCGGTTTTTTTCCCCTCACAGGACAACTGGGTCATCCTTACAAATGCTGCACAGAAACTAAGTGGCTCTATGGAAATGTTCTCAGTGGGAGTGCTGATTTTCTCTGCCTCTTCCCTTCTCAGGGACAGCATGACAGTTTGGCATCAGCCTTAGCCTTGGGGGTGGGTCGACTTGGAGCTTTGAAGACATTCTTCTCAAATGAAGTGAACACACCGACACAGCTCTACAGCACAGTGCCACAATGTGCTTTTATGTTCAATCACATATAAAACAGTGGAAGTTGGGCTGATATTTCACATGAATACATTCATGAGGGTAATGAAAAAGGATTAATGATTAGGCATAGGTGGAATTTAACAGTGGATTCTTCGTGCACCGTAAATTAGAAGGAGATAGAGAAAAGTAAATACAGCTAAATTCAAAGGGCATGGACTTCCAGTTTAAAACAAGGTCTTCTTTAACAACCGACCATCCCACGCTTATAATTCAGAAAATGATGCCATAAACCTACATTTACTTCCTCCCAGCTATGCAGATGAGCTCAGGCATTAATAGCAGAGAATTAGGAAGGAGTTTTACAACCATGACCTTGTGGGAAATGTAAAAGCTGTAGCTTCTGAAACAGCCACAGGGCAGCAAGATTGGATTTAGTTTATAGAGCCGAGCGACCCTCCCTTTAGTCTTTAACATCTCATTGAATGACAATATTCACATGGGTTTGATAATTAACTGCAGACACTCCTGGAGAAATGCCAGCCCAACTCTGACGGTCAGCTCAGCATGTTTGGAACCAGGTATTGCCAGACACAAGGGGAAGTATATCTGGAGCACATGCATCAATATTCTTTGATGCACATGCGTCTAGTCTCACAGGGTTTTCTAAAACATTACAGTTTTCTTTGGTTACATTCAGACCAGAATTTGGCTACTAAAATCGCAGGAATTAAAAAATAAATTCTCAACTTTTCAGAGCCTGCACTAAAGGAATAGTTGTAGAGTGGAAATGTCAATAGTTTGATATTTCATAAAATGTCAGCCCCTGCTTTTTTTTTTTTTCTCCCCTCAGAAGTTAGAGAAGATCAATATTTCTCCAAGTCCTGGCCTCATTATGAGATCGCCAGGCAAACAATGAAGACTCCAGACTGTCGCTGAACCCAGCCAAGAAAGAGTCCAACCCAGGAAAATTGGACACAATGGTTTTTCATACAACTTAAACATATGCACACTGTGTGCCCTTGAGCCTCTACAGTGATAGGAAGCCATCAGACCTTTGGACGGAGCAGTTTTGCTGGACTGCCTCCAGCTGTTATGAAAAATGATGTTATATTTCCCAAAATGTCAAACTAGTTCACATTTTAATAGAGTTTATAGTACAAAGGATAAATATAGAGCAGACTAGGACTTATCCTCCTGAAATCCCATGAAATATTTTCCACAAAGAAAATGACTACTAACTATAACTGCCATAAATATAGTCATATTTCACACAGTTTGGAGTTTTCAAAAGTTTGAGAATAAAATCTGAATCTCACCGAGCAGGATGATGATACATAGAAGTATAGCAATCAGCGCTCCTGTGCTTAGACCCACAGGAAGAAAGATGGCCTCTGCACTGCAAGTTAACAGTGAACCGTCCGATTCACAGCCGCATACACGGATGGTCAATGTGCCCGTGCTGCTTTTGGGTGGGTAGCCATTATCTTCAATAACCACAGGGAGGAAGTAGATCTCCTGTAAACGTCTTCGAAAGCCGCTCCGCTTTGTCACGATTCCAGCTGTGTTATCTAAAAAAGACAAGAGCTTTTTTAAAATGTCATCAAATAAACAAAAGAGCTTCAAACACAGTCATTGATTCTTTGACAACATATGTAGTCTTGGATTTAAGAGATCTTATTTTTTTTTTATGGAAAGGCCTGAAGTAGTGCAGCAACTGCTTATTCCTTGATCTGTGCAGGCTTGAAAGTTCTGAAATATTCCTCCAAGTATAACCTCACATCAGTCAGACAATCCTCTGAGCTGAATTACAACTCTCAATGTCCAAGTTTGAGAGACGAAATTTTGCCATGTCTGATAACTCTTTATGTGTGATATCAAATCCTCTCAATTTGTTTCTCTGAGTGAGATGAGAAACTTCAATAATTTGCTTCGAGCCACACCCGAGACAGTATTCCTTGAAACACCACAAAGGGTTTTCTATCTAACTGCAGAGAGTTTGTAATTATGTATGCATGTTTTATTTATGATGTTATCTTGTTTTACAGGTAGTAGATAATTTTCTATTATAAATAATTTGGGTCCAGGCTGACTGGAAGCATTTGCAGATCTCTGTCAACACAAGTAGGATTTGGGAGAAACCAGGAATGTTAAATATTAACTTTTACGTGTTCGCTGAAGTTGACTTGCTGGCTGCACCAGTGGGGGGAGACACATGGTTTTCAGTATACTCTCTCACATCTTGATGTAATGACATCACATGTGTACAGCTGAGGCAATAACTCAGATGTACATGTTTTTGTCAAACTAAACTTAAAGCAAAATAGATTAAATGATTTAAAATATTGTTCTGCTAGCTTTGCATGTATTATCAAATACTCTAAGTCTATAATATACAGGCTGACTATACAGTAGCAGTTCAGACAAGTCTCACCATCGACGTGTCCGATTACTACTGAAATGTGATCGCTTTCTTTAAATCATCTGTAACAGTGTTGGCAGCATTTAAATGGAGACGTCTAATGATTTAAAAATTGTTACTATTATTTATGAATGAGTACACTTGGAGAAAAGTTAAGTACGCATTAGTGAGTGTGCATTAAGAAATGTATTTTCTCAGACAACTGGGAAATTCCTTTTATTTTTTATCTATTTAAATCAATAAATATTGATTTACTTTGTAATGTCAAATCTGATGTATCAGTTGACTTTGTAACCATTTTTTGGAAATTACTTTGGGGCTGAAAACTATTAGAACAAAGACTCCGAGAATGAAACTATGAAAAGAAACCACTGCAAGCCAAGCTGTTTTTGAGCTATGTGCAAAATTGTAAACCTCATTTTGATAGTGGCACCTCCGTGTGCGGCACCTAAAGTTTTGTGGTATGAATATTCTTGGCAACAGGGAGCCTGTCGTGAAATGTTTGTTTTTATGGTTCTGACTTCATGAACCTTTTGCAGCATGGATAAATAAAGAAATAAAAAGAAGATTGGATAAAATAATCTGAATAATTCCAGTGGGGTTACTGCTGCTTTGTTGATTACACTCCTAAAAACACACAAAGGGAACAACTTGGGATGACAGCCAAAGGTGTAAGAAATTCAACTTGAATAGAGGTCGACAGTGTATACGAGGGAGAGGGAACATGTCAGGTTAAACCTGCCTGCTTCTGTCTGCTACAGCTAGACTGTCTGACCCCTGTCAAGCCAGGTTTGTTCCAGTGACGAAGCCTAGCACTTTCTCGTGACAGGAGGTCAGGCGTTTTAGCACACCTTGCATGTTGCGCACAAGCACGATTTTGTTTGTGCACTCTCTCCCCCTGTCTTACCCAACCTGTCCGCAGAGCCTGTGGTGTCCTGTCCCTACCTATCAGATCTCACTTTGTATCTGGAGAGTGTGCTTCTGAGGCTTCTGGCAGTCAGGATGCTGCAAGACACTGTGTCCAAAAGGTAAAACTGGATCAGAGGTTCGGACCAGTGCTTGTCAAGGATGGTGAATGCATTCGTTTCCCTGGCCTCATCCTGCCATGTCCCACTTTTCACTTTTCATTACCCGTCTTTCTGGTTAGACTTCAAAGGCCTCAACCAGTGCAGACTGCAGAGCTTCACATGTGATATGTGGCCTTATCACAATACAGTGTCTGACTGCATGTGTTTGGGTTATTTTTAGCACTGAGACATGCCACTCAAACCTTTCAATGAAAAGATGATCTGAAGTCTCTGTGCTTTTGGGTTTTGTTTGGAGACAGGTTTTTTGCAGGCAGCGACTGAAGAGTAATATCTCACTTGAATGTACAACCCAAGGTGATTTTTATGTCACTACCCCAGTATATTTCAGTATCATCATTACTTTCACTGTCACTTTAAAGTGTTTCAAGTGCAATTTCAATTTATCTCTGAAAAAGGTCATCTGCTTTCTAAGATTATGACCTGTTTGTCAGTATTTCATAAACTGTTAAAGCAGGAGACATGTTTCAAACTGTACTCATTGGTCAGGTATGTCAAAACAGAGAATACGTACTTCCAAAGTCTCGGATGGTAAAATTCCTGTTTTTCAGATCTTCTTTTGGTGATCTGAAGGAGAACTGTTGTCCAGCGCTTGGTAAGTCCTGGTCTTTTGCTCTGAAAGATTGTATCACCTGCAAAAAAAATAAATAAATGAATGCCACAGGTTGACAATAAAACTATTCAAATCAACTTTTTTCCTTTGCCATTTATGTGTATTAAACGTTGGGGGATTTTAAGAGGCTTGCTCTTCTCCTGCCTGTTGGTTAGTGGAAGACTGGCAAACCGCACACGCAGAAAATTGACTGAATTTGCACAGTTTGGAGGTGAAAATTATCCATCATTGAACAACGTCTAGTCGTTTTAAACTGCCTGTGTGTCAGACCTGCCACTGAATTGTTTTGCCGGACGTTTTTAGCACTTGATTGAAAACTTGTTGAAATTGCTAGATCACCTCATCACATGAAGTGATGGATTAACTTCATTCAAAACTGCTGGAGCTTGTGCAATGGTCATGGAAAGAGGCCAGCTATTTTAAATTGCATTTCTTTTATAGTGCATCTGCTTTAGGCATAGACAAATGCAGGAAAAAGACACAGTTTGATCAGTCCGACACCGACTGTTACGTACTACTGCACCTCAGCAAACTGGATCACTTACATGTGAAATAGAGTTTACTAATAGAACACCATGACAGCCACTATCCCCTCTGCACTTTCCTGTTAGACATAGACTGCTGATTTAGCCACCTCTGTGCCAGGCGCCTGACTGCTTTCTACTTTCTTTTGTTCCCCAAACATTTCAGAGATATGTCTGGAAATGGCCTTGCTGCCAATCCAGCTGTGCAATCAAGCTGCTCTTCACTTACTGGATTTAACCTGCGGGAGACCCAGTGCCCTGGTGCTGGCTCCCCCACCTGCAGGAGCCACGACTCGGCCCCACTGCCCTGCTACCCTGGCTGCGTTGTGTCTGAGGTTTTCCCTTCTCAGTATCTAAATGAAATTCCCTCCAGGGGAGTAAACTTGACACTAGGTGTGATGAGCACTCTGCTGAGGTCCTCGCTGCAGATGTACAGTTTGCACTATTGAACCCCTGCAACCAAATTAGCTTTTTTATGAATAAATGAAGCTACAAACAGACCCATCTTTTTTCAATAAATATAGGCAATTTTGTCTAATGGCCATCAAAAGACTGGGAAATCGTGTTTTGCAGTGTATTCCAAAGGAAAATGACTTAAACTATATCACATAAAACCTTCAACTTTGAATTATGTAGGTGTACTGTGATTGGTCCAGAAATATGGGCAGGTTGTCTAATGAATTGCAAGAAGAGAACCCAAATGGAAACTCCAAAACAGACTACATAACAAAAGACGGGCCTTTTATTGTGGCTGATTCAAAGTCCACCAGAAAAATGTAAAACTGAATCCAAAGTAGGCAGAGAACACAGTGTAAGTTTAAACAGACACTGCAAGAAAGAGTGAAGGGAAGCCATGAAAGTCATGGTCATGGAAGTGAAGACAGCTGGGGCAATCGACACAGGTGTAGACAATCAAGAAAATGAGACAGGGGAGGAAGTAAAACTAAGCACAGCCAAAGTAAAACAAGAACTAAATCCACAGATAACTGCTACACTGAACAAAAGCAACATTAAGGAAAATGAGCACAAATAGAAGACAACAGAAACATTAACTAGAGCATGAACACAATATGAACGAAAACCTAAAAATGCTGATGTGCAAAAAGTTCAATTATGCAAGAGCGAAAAACAAAAGCAAACTGAGAACGCAAACTCAACAAAACCATATACATATACACGCACACTTCTGGCTCCCTACTCTCTGCAGAGAGGTCAGGTGGAAAAACAGGGAAAATCTAAACCTATATGCGACAGAGGAAATATAAAAAATCTTCACAAGTAGCTCCACTTGACCTGCTGCTGGGCATCCAACACAAAGCACAGTAATGTGGTACATGTAGAGAGAAAATTAAGAAGTTGAAACAGGATTACAAGAAAATATCAAAAGTAAAAGGTGACTTTGCATTACCAACCATTGGCCAGGTATTACATCATTCCAGATTTCACTATTAGAGATGCAAGAGCAAATAGGGGGGGAGGCTAGGAAGGTATGTCGTTCCCAGGAGACCTCCCTTGTGGATACTTATCCCCAAGTAAAGGATGAAAGAGGTTACGGTCTTTTAGCATCAATTGAATTTTAAAATGCATAAAACCTTAGTAAAATAGCCTGTATTAAATGTTGGCAAGTATGCCTCCATCAGCTTTGGCTACACAAAATCTCGCTCTTATTTAAAATGTGTTTTAGTGCACCACTATCCCTCTTCTTTACCTATCAAGGACCACAGTATCTACTACTACTGTAAATCCATGTCACGCAGTATTAACTGACAATTAGCTTCACTGCTGAAACATCAGAACCTCGTATCACCTATTTAAAACAGCATTTATTATATTTTTCACAAACAGAAAATTAATTATAATCTGTCAAGTGTAAATCCACCTTACCTTGCTCTCAAAAATGCTTCACCTCTCCTCTTGATCACAAGTAGAGCTGTTGCTGCAGTAACCGCTTATTATTAATCCTTTATTTATCCAGGTAAAAAATCTCATTGAGATTAAAAATCTCATTTCCAAGAGAGACCTGGCATCATGGCAACAAAAGTCACATACCACATAGGTATATAACATTTAAAACAAATACAATATCCCATACAAACATGTGTAGAATATACCGGGCTCTATTATATATATTTTAATGGTTTTTAAGTGTATCCTGCTTCTGCACTTTTGCATACAGCAAGATGAGGGTGTCAACTAAATGCTGTAAATGCAAATGTAATTGTTCCAGCGAATCAGTGTGAGTCATTAGGTCACTGTTTTAATATAGCATTATCAAAAACAAAGTAAATATAACAGAAGGAACACACTGTAGCGCCAGCTGCGCTAATATGTAGGAAGTCATTTGTTTTATATTCCCTTTATGGTTGCTTTTCTCATTTCACACTTGACCAGTTGACTCTGAGTACAGTAAATTATGGGATGTGGAAACGACCTGCTGTCTAACTTTGCCACAACCCTGATCTTCTTTATATGCAAAACTCAGTTGAAGGTTTCAGGCCACTCTCCTCCCTGCTTTCTCCACACACTTACATAAAAACAATCAGTTGCTTTTCCTGCTTGCTTGGTTTCATCCAAGTTACCAATCATTTTGAATTGGATGTTGTGCAGCAGCACGAGACACTCTGAAACAAGCTGTTTTTACATGTTTTTAGCCGTGTGAGTGCAGACAAGGGGAACATATGATGGATTTTACAAGAGAGGCTCTGCGGTTCTTTTTTGTTAAATCTTCCAGCTGTGCTGTGCAAAACACCTGGAAGGATCATGCTGTGGAAGAAAAAGCATGCTCCGGATTTGAGGAAAAAGAAGCTCCAGAGAAATAGAAGTGCCAATTCAGGGTCACTGGAGCCTTTCCCAGCTGTCATAGGGCGAGAGGCGAGGTATGCCCCGGACAGGTCGCCAATCTATCACAGGGCTAACAGAGAGACGAGGATAACCATTCGGAACTATGTTCGAATTAAAATCACAAATTAACCTAACATGCATGTGTTTGGACTGTGTCAGGAAGTTAGAGTACACAGAGGGAACCCATCCAAACATAGCGAGAACATGCAAAGTCCACACAGAAAGGCTCCGAGGTGGATTCAAACTCAGTGAAGCAGTAATACTATACACCACGATACCATGCCACCCACGGAGATGCGATGTTGTGTTTTATATACAGGACACTTCTTGCATGATGTGACCAGTTCACCTGAATATATGAATGCCTTGATATTATTTCAACTTGTTTACTTTCTTTACCTCCCTAATACATTTGCACATGTATAACAGGTCTATATAGAAAAATAATAAATAAATAAAAATCTTAATCTTAATCTTGTTAAATAAAGGAATTTCAAAACAAAAAAAACCCCAAAACAACAGACCGAGCAAAATAAAAAGCTGATTCTATCGGTTCATCTGAAGCAGAATCAAAGCAGTCATATAATTGAACATAATGACCTCCTAATCCTTAAAGCTAGGGGCACAACCTCAGGAAAGAGAAACTATGCTCAGGGCACCAGATAGCCACTCATATCTGCACATTTATACACTCTCCTTAAACCTCCCACAGCCGCTAGCCTGAAAACCTTTTAAAGGACGCATTGTACACCTCATTTCTTTAGAATGTGGATCGAAATATATATATATATATATATATATATATATATATATAGATAGTTTTTTTTTTTCAATCTTTTTAGATTGAAAAAAAAAAGTTTGCTGCCCGCACAAAGCCTTGCACATCATTGAACATGCTATGTGTATCTGTACTACTGTGCTCACATTATTCTGTGAAGTGTAAATTGCATATTGGTCCAGAACTGCCTTCCGATTAGGTGTGATTAGATGAATTACATGCTCACAGGTACATGCTTTAAACTCTAAAGACAAAAACTTCAAGACAAACATTTTCCATGAGGAGATAAATGATAAAACATCCTTCCACTATCAAATACTGTTCATCATCCTGCACAGTGAAGCCATGAGCAAAACACGCTTTTGAGTGAAGGTTAACTTCAAATGAGAAACCATTCACGTTAAATTTAGGAGAAAAATGACAATTTTGTGTTTTAATTCAGTCTGGCAAGCAAGAAACATGACAAATTCACATGCCAAGGAAGACACTGATGTCTTCAAATGAAGGGCATGGGCGTTTTGATTGCAACAGACCTGACGACCAGCAAAACATCCTTAATGTGATGAGGTGTCTACGGTGATTTGATAGACTGCCAAAGACGCTGTTCCCTCACAACGCTAACTGCATATAGATGCTAGTTAATGGGCTAATTTACAGGCACAGGTGGTTTACAATCCACACAGGCAAATTCTCCACTGCATCTCAAATATATTATCCGAAATGTGCTCGAGGTTGCTGATATGCAAAGCGCCGCTTTGCTTTATGAACTGAATCCAACTCCATGACTCAGTCAGTTCGAGATTTTGATTCATACTCTGTACTACTCTGTAAGTGTTCTCGGAAAAATCCCCTGAAATAAAAGCTTTTATTCAAGTGACCTTGAGTAAGATGCAGTAGCTGGTTAGATATCAATGTGAGAGCGAAATGTGTAGCATTCCAAAAAGCAAAAACTTCCTCTAAAAAGTCTGAAATTATTTCTGCCAAAGTTGAAACAGGGACACTTTGTCACTATTCATAAAGAAGTATCCTTCATATTCAATTTGACATCTTTAGATAACTGCCAGTAAATGCTGTAAAACCATACCCCCCTCTATGGGGGAACACATATTCCAACAAGCAGATGTTATCTCGCTATAAATTAACACAATTTAATGAGTTCTGCCTAATTCCTTCAGCACCTGTCAGACAAAAGCAGCAGCTGTAAACATACCTGTCCTGCTTTAGCATTTTCACACACAAAGGTCTCATAAGGACTGGCGAGCTCAGGGGGGAACTCGTTGATGTCCAGCACTTGGACAGTGATGGCTACTCGACTGGTCAGAACTGGACTGTCTGCAGAGAGAAGCAACAAACAATTACATGAATACAGAAACAGAGACATTTTGGGTGTTTTGTTCACAGCACTGACATCATGTGGGTAAATTAAGTACTACCATCTTATGACAAGCCAGAGCTCGAAGGTTTATCACTGTTGCAGTAGCATGGTCAAGTGGTTAAAGAGGCTTTCATGCTTGAGTCTCCTTGAACAGATGTTATAGCTGCTTAGCCACTGCAAGTGTTCAAATTCTGGAAAACGTCTTATGTGTGTGGAACACAGTGATGCATAAATGCTGTTTTATGATGCTTTTGACTGACGCTGAGAAGGAAAATAAAATAAATACATGCACTAAATTCATCCCATGTGTTGCTTCTAAAGCACACCTCATATTATTGTATACGGCCCTTTCGAGAGGACATTTTTTATTACAAGCCTTTTTTTAAAGGTTCTGTTATGGGTTTGAACCATAAGATGTGCATCCCATTCTAATTAGTGTGTGAAAGCCCCTTCGAGTGGGAATAGCTTGAATCCGCAGTTGTTTGTTAGTGTTTCCTCACAGAGGGGATACAATGGGGAAATGTTCTCTTTGTGTGAGAGCCCAGTTAAGGTAAACTTTATGGATTTGATGTGGGAATAGGCTTTGGTGCACATTGGGAGGCTTAGCGTGTTCTCGTTTGTGTGAGTGCCAGTGCATAGGTTGGTAGGTTTGTGCGTTGCTGGGTGGTTGAGAAAAAAAAAAAATGCAAGGGCGGGGGGATTGGAGAAGCAGCCACGGCTCAGTTAGCAACCTGTCTCTGACCTTGATGGAAAAAGCAATCTTCCCACCAAGGTAAAAATGACACTGATCATGGGATTTGCTGCTTTGCACTGACTGAACTACTAACACGGATGCTCAGTTGGCAAAAAGGCACTATCGCTCGCTTGTGATCGAGAACTCTATTTATAAAAGTGGGGACAACTTAAAATATTTCCATATCAATAAATTCTATATTTCTATATAGTCTCAGTGGTTTGAGCTAGTTTACAGTTTTCCCTCTCATCTAATTTTAAAAACTCATCTCCATAACTGTTGTTATTATGAGTGATATATCATTCAGCCCACTAGATGGAGCAATGGCACAGTGGTTATATTTGAATCTGACTTCGAGCAGCAATTTAGCCCAAACATATGCTCTATTGATTTACTGAGTCCTGTATAGTTGTACAATGCTTGAGTGATTTGCCCTGAAGTTACCAGCTTATACTGTTTTTCTAATGCACATTTTGCATTTTTTATTTCTCATTTTAATTAAAAAAAAATACTTTATTATTGCAAGCAATCAACCACGGATCTATAAAATGCACTGCAGAACACTAATAAAAAGAAATCATTCTGAGTATCTGTCTGCTAAAAGTGTAACTGCAGATAACATAAGTAACAAAAAAACAAATTGTGTTGACTGTCATTTTTTTTGAAAAAAAAGAAAAAAAAAAGAAGAAAGATAGTAAGTGTGCTTCCTAATTGCCCCATGTCATGGTTATTACAGCATTGAATATATCTCTCCCTTGCCTTAAAATTACCAATGAGTTTAAATGCCAAAACACAACCAGTTAATCTAGCCCTGGCTCTTATTTAGCACGCCTTCTGTTCAGCCCAGTGTCTCAGGGGAACAGCACGCACTGCTCTCATTTTGCTGCATGACTGCAGTGTCTACAGACGACCAGACGGATCGCCAAGGTCTCCGAACTAAAGTGTCTCCAGCTCAGGTGTTGTGACCAGGTGTTTATCGCCGACGAACAAAAGTATAAATGCCATCCAGCAACTCTGTCGATACTGCTGGATGCTTTCCACCAAGTGTAACGGGAATAAAAGGTGTGGGCGGATAAATGTTAAAAAGCATTAGCGGCAAGAACACTCGGTAGATACCGAGGCAGGTCAAATACAGAGGTCTGCAATAATTTACTGTTTATTGAAAACTGCTGTGCAATACTAAATAGGGCTGCTACAGACTGTAGATAAGTTAGAACAATTATTTTTTTTCTCTGTGTGTGCGTGACCTCTCCTCAACAACTGGATTTTTTTGTATGGGCACTGAAGGCATCCTTGCTTTAGTATTTATTGTTGTTATCCATGGTTTAAGACCTGAATAACAGACAGCAAACATGCCAACGATGACAATAGTATCCAGAAGAGTGGAGCCATAACAGCCATCCAATACCCAGAACACAAAGTACTGCCAAATCTAACTCAAGGTCAAACACAGATTTGAACTCAAGCTGGGACACAAACTCTGGGGTGCTGGTTTTATCTCTGTTCTTGCTGCACCAGTCCAACTATTATTTTTAAACACTGGCTCTGGAAGTTTTGTTTATTTCTTTTTTGTTATTGTCAGTGAGTAACATTGTCTGTAGATGAACATTGGTCCTCTGAGAGGGGTGGGCAGAGGTCTGGATCAGAGCCCGACTTGTAGCGAGGTGATAAGAAAGGAGTGAAGCGCAGGTGGGTGAGGATAAAATGAGCAGAACTTCCCCCTGATTCCTGCATCTAGTATGACACACTGAACATGTAACTGCCTATTAAAACTTCCATCTTGCTTCTCTTCCTCTTCATCTGTGCTGTTTCCTCTCAGTCTACCTCATCCTGCAATTTCTTGGCACTTATGCACAAAAGCCACACAAAGAAAGGCGCACACACATTGAAAACAAAATTAGCATGTCACTTCCATGACCTTGAGGGGAAGTGACTAATATCAGTTTCCAAGGCGACAATGACTCAAGTTTTAACAGCCCATATTTCACAGTCTGTCCTAATGAATATACAGCATGTGTAATTTTGATTGAGCACCAGCCTGCCTCTGGGATAATGACTTTGACGGTTCTTAGCAGATTTGATGACTTGATGACGATGGATTTGCTTATTTATCCAGAAATTTGCTCCACTTCCTTCATAAAAACATAATTAGCTTGATGACATGTCTTAAAGCCACAGCTTCACATTAGTTCCATCCTTTTCCGAGCTTGGCTCACAACATGCTGCGATGCCGCTGCGTCGGCGGACTGTTAAACTGTGGAAGGTTCACGTTTTATTGCGGCGTAAGTAAAAGTTGACTCTGGCAAGACAAGCTCTCTTCCAATGCCAGTGACATCAAACGTGCTAAAAGAGGCAGTTAAAAATGAAAACAGAGTTAAGGCAAGTATGCTAGAGGAGACAATGTCCTGAAGACACATCCCTCTGGGAGAGCTATCATAGTTTATAGATACCTATAAACCTTTCCAGCAAAATGGGATTGAGTATTGACTTGAGTAAAAGTGCATTAAATCCTTCACGCAGATTAAGGTGGGGGAAGGACAATGACACCTGCGTGAATCATAACTGATCTCATTGTCATACTTACTGAGTTTTGTCGCTACGATGGAGATATTGTGTTGGGCGATGTTTTCTCTGTCAAGAAGTTCGTTTGTAGAAATCGTTCCCTCCACTGGATCAATGTCAAAGTAGCTGTCCAAGTCGGTCTTCCAGTCAATGGAATATCTGAAAGAAAACGTTAGTTTAAAGACATCCATTTGCAGCACAAACCAGCAAATTAAACCACAGCGATTTTCCTTCTAGCTTCATGTATATGAGTTAGGTGTAATGTAATGTTGGCGTAGCCTTCATTACTCATTCTGAATGGTCATTTCCAGGAAATGTGCTGAGGATCGCATATACATTCCAATCTAGTAATGGGGCACACGTACTTTGGCCATGCTGAGCTAACGGTTTTCTTGGGAACATAAATGAATTTTGGGCACAGTTGAAACCGTATCAATCTCTCATGCTCAATGAACAACAAAGGCATAAAGTGTTGGTTCGATGTCTGAGAACAGAAGGCATGATGTCCTCTCTGTGAAATGCATCTTTGGTCTTACTGAGTTGCTCTGAATGCAAACTATGAAACACAAAAGAGATCTGAGAGCAGACCGCATGGCAGTGACAGCGCCATTCATCACTCCATGCTATTTGATCTTAAAAGGCTATTTTTCATTAATAATTTTGTGATCGTCAATGGCGTTCCAGCAGGAATAAATAGATTGTCTTTTTTCATTCTCATTCACAATTAGGTCAGTTGAGATGTAATGGGAATCTGGTGCCTTACTCATGGTCATTTCTACAGGGCTGATAGTTAATTTTTCATGGGAGTGAGTCCGCATTCACTACATTTAGTATTTAGTATTTAGTATTTATTTATTTATTGTCATTGTCAAGATCAATGAAATTGCGTTTGGGGCTTCCATACAACCCAAAAAAAAGAAGAAAATAATAAATACCCCTTAAAACCCAAGTGTACATATTTAACCCAGTGTGACTCCAATGCAATAAGACAATCCTTAGCAATAATGTTCGTAGAAATTCAGACAAAGACCTGAGAAACATGACAAAATACAACAATGCAATCCATTCAATATTATTGTACTGTGAGATATGATATCAGATATGATAGTTATCTATTTAAGAAAGAGGGGGGGGGGAGGGCAGGAGGGGGAAGAGAATAAAGATATGATGCACCAATGCAGACCAGTTCATTGCTATTAAGAAGTTGGATATGGTTATTGTCCGTGAGAGGGGGGCAGAGAGTTCAGGAGCCTCACAGCCTGTGGATACAGGCTGTTGGCCAGTCTGGATGTTCTGGCCTGTATAGACCTGTACCTTCTCCCTGAGGGCAGCAGATGGAAAAGGTGGCGCGCAGGGTGATGTTGGTCCCGCAGGATACTGTGCACCCTCCTCAGACAGCGAGTGGGGAAGATATTACTGATCTCTGGCAGACTTGTTCCAATAATTCTGCCAGCTTCTTTCACCACCCGCTGGAGTGCTTGCTGATCGGCCTTGGTGCAGCTGGGGAACCACACTAGAAATCCATACGTCAGAACGCTGCTGATGGCACAGTTGTAGAAGTTCAACATCAGAGATCTGGGAATGTGTGCGCTCCGCAGTCTCCTCAGGTAGTAGAGGCGCTGTTGGGCCTTCCGTACAACTGAGGTGATATGGTTGCCCCAGGACAGGTCCTCGGTCACAGTTACAGAAAAGGCTGTCTTTGCCACTATCCTGGTAAAAAAAAAACCATTTTGTTCCATGCCAAAGTATTTGATCTTAAAAAGCTATTTCTCATGAATATTTATAATGCTTGTTTTCCACACTACAGAGCCTCAAACTGGACTTGACTCAGTCATTAAGAGAAAAAAGCCTGGCTTACATTTACACCCTCAAGTCTTTTACTGTAATCAGGTTGATAACAACACCACTTGAGTAATATTTTCTATGAGCTTGGGTTCCATTAAATTTTCAGTTTAGTTTTGGGTCAGTCGCCATTTTCTCTTTAACTCTGCATTGCATGCGGCCTTGAAGCGAACATGATCGTGTCAAAATAGTTTAGTGTGAGTCTCTTTGATAAATATTACAGCCAAACTCCCATCAAAAGTTCAAAAAAATCAATAGGTGTAATTTTTCCTCAGGGTAAAACATTTTATTTTTATGCTTTTTGTGGGGAGAGGGTATCATTGTTGTCAACCTGCTAGTCAAGCACATGTGTTGCTTTCACCGTGGCCCATGCAGTTGGTATTACAAGATATCGCATGTTCATTAACAAACAGCGCTGGTATTCAGTTCAACGACACAATACGTATCAACACATCAGTCACAGTTTCTAAAAGTGCATTACAAAGATGAAAAAAACATTAATTCTGTATTCATGTGGGACAAAAAGCATGTAAAATAGTTTTACTTGTAATTGTCCTAATCTCTGAGTTATCTTTAAATAGAATAGAGCTCATCAACAGCTAGGAATAAGAAATCACAGATATAAAGAGTCTATTTAAGATCAACTCAGTGCAGACAGCTGTAGATATGAAAATTAATTATGGCGTTATCTCCTTCTTTGAATTGCGATGATGTTAATTCACTTCAGTGCACATTGCACACAGTGCACAAGGTGATTTAAGGGAAAAAAGGAAGGCATGTTTCAGTTTATTTTCTACAGTCGTTGGTTTTTAGAGTTTATGGTTTTACTGTGGTAGCATTTTAAAGTCCATGACCAATGTGCCTCTTCAAAGTCTTGTGATCTGTGTTACTGCCTTTTTTAGGCAGAGGCCTTTCCATCTTTAAGTTCTGAAAACTAACACAAGCTGTAGTAAGCTCTATAGAATCAGCCAACAATGCACTATTCATGATGCCCTTTTTGTCCCTGCAGCTAGAGATAGCTTGACACTATACTGCTAAATAGTGTTACTGGTCGAGTCTAAATGTCTAAAAGCATTATTCCTTATGCATGATGGGTCACTGGGTCCGTTGTTTTGAAGTGAAGAATGTATGGCTCTCTAAAGGCACACAAATGAACAATGTCAGCTGTGGTATTGATGAATATTTAAAATGTTGGAGACAAAGTGGAGATCCACAGAGTAGAGGGCATTCGTTTTTTGTTGTACAAATCTTTGCTTCTTCTCTTCTTTTGTTTTCCCTGGGATGAAATATTCATAATAAAACAACTACTGTCCATGCAACATGTTTTTTTTTTTCCCATTTTTTGCGTAACACTCTGGTAATTCATCTCTGAAATCCATTACTATAAAGCAATCCACCTGAATAAGAGCAGCTAATATGTTTTAAAAAGCGAAAGGGTTCTCATACATTTTTAAGAATGCACTCTTTTGTCTTTGCAAAGGACAGTCTATTGTTATCCACCACTGAGGTTTAATGGTAGAAAATGGGGCAGCATGAGTAAGTGTGCGTTCTATGTATGTGTGTGCGTGCAGTGGCGGGTGCATATCGAGGCAGAGAGATTGAGAAAGAAAAGGAGCGTCTTGCCTTGATTATAAATCAGAAGATGAGTGAGGCATGTCAGATCTATAAAACTGAGCTGTAATGTTAAAATGTCTCACCTGATAATTACCCAGGAGAGAGCAGCAGCGCCTTATAAAGGACCCTTCAGCTTTCATAAACTAGGTGGTTGATTTCAGCGTTCAACAAAAAACTATTAAAGAGGAAATTAAAACCTGAGTAATTAATTCTAATAATATAAATTAGCAAAGGGAATGAATTTCCATTTGTTTTTAGTACCCTTGTAAGGTTACATGGATATATTATGCTATGGTTTACACTTTTCTTTCATCTAACACATTCTTAGATCTATTACTTCTGAGCAGTATTTAATGCAAACATGTCATCTGCATTGTCCAAAGCAGACTTACTACAAGCTACAACACTGTGAAGTGATGATACTGTATGCATTTATGTAGAATCCACAGCCATGTATGTAAACCTTGATTTATTGAAAACATGTTTTGTTCAGAATGTCTTGAAAATACTTTATCAGCAATACTAAACTGATACAACAAAAGGGATTAGATTTGAGAAGGTAAAACGTAATTCACTGTACAATCTGGGTTTTGATTGCATGATACAGTAAGTATTTCCTTCACTGTTAAAAAAAAATGATGCATGCAATCTTAAATGTTTATATAGAAGTCTATGGGAAAACAACCTGCACCCGACAAAAATAAAGCAAAAGAAAAGGAAAAAACAAACAAAACAAAACAAGGTATGAAATCTGTTTTGTAAAATCAATTTTGTAAATTATGCAGATTTTTAAGGTCCACTCTTTGTCACCTACAGTTTTAAAAGTGATTGGTGAAAATGTTCGTCCTGTTCCTTCTTAACTGGACTTAAACAGTATGAAAGGTGTCCAGTAACAAGTCCAGTGTCTTAGTTGTTGCTAGAACTGCAATCTTCTGGACAGAGACCTCTGATGTTGTGCTTAGAATCTGGTGGAGTCTCTCTCCCAGTTTGGGGGGTTACAGCTTCTGATGTAACTAATACCACTGGGATCACTTTGGACTTTACCTTTCACATGTGTTCCTACTGTCTGCTCTATCAACCACAAGCTGATGCTTTGGCAGTCTGGTGGGTTTTCCAATGCTCTTCTGAGCATTGGAAAACGGTCATGGTCACGTGTTGACTTATATACCTAATCGGCTTGGTTGCTATAATGCCTGATAGGAATTTGTGTTCTGTGGAGAGGCAGGTAATTGGCTGTTACCTGCCTTTAGGGGATCCTTCATGATCAGGATTGTTCTGCCTTGTCTGGATGAATACCTGCTATTAGCAGCCCCTTATTCGTGCTGCTCTTAGGTCCAATAGCCACTTGGAGTTTGTGTTGTGTGACAACTCTTTTTCCCACATATTCTTCAAAATTGTTCCGTTTCAGCTCCGGATCGTTTTCAGTTGGGTTGATACCTTGTGTTTGGCCATAATCTTTAACCTCAGCTCAGTAGATGCATTGGTCACTGCATTGCTTTCTTCTGTCAGGGCTGGCTTATTATGTCCATACTGCTCACTATTGTTCCCAGTGTGCTATCGCCTCTCAATGTCCAGCTTTGTAGTGTTCTTTCAATGATGTTATTACATTACTGATTTATTCCCAAATTGTCTGCCTTTGTTGGCATAATTACATAGGTTCCTGCTGCTTTATCCCTATTTGTTATCTGCAAAACAAATTAAACATAACAACAGGTATCTCTAATGTTCAGCTTGAGAGGCAGGGATCAATACATTCAGTTTAGTTTAATGAGTCATTATAAACTATTAAAAACTAAAGTCACTAATTTTTGTTTTGAAAGTACACAGAATATTTAAATATACTTAATGACAACTCTTACAAAGTTCAAATAGGCTGCTTATGTTGTGTAACATTACCGGCAAGTGTAGACCTGCTAACAGATCATCCTAGCAGGATTTTAGATGGCAGTGTCAAATGTTCTACATAGACTGATTGGGCTTTAGACTGATGAGTAAACCTGACAAAACTCTCAAGATTAAAGCTATGATGACACTGATGAATGAAGACTGGAAACACCGATGAATAGAGATCTAAAACCTTCAATCACCGGCTGCAGAATGACAGTACTTCCCTATTTAACACTTTTATTCTCAAGAGAATACCAAGGGCAATTTGGCTCAATAGCCTGAGCTCTTGAAGATGGATGCGCATTTAGATCCTACCATACTTTACTCAAGTATTTAGTACAAATTATAGTCTGAATAATGTCAACCAATGTGTTTCTTTTAATGGCAGGGATTTCTGAATCACGGGAAACACTGTAATGTAGCTGTGTTGTCAAGGTTCTACATAAAACCATCATGACGATGCAAATTTAGTATAATTAAGTTGGCACAAAATGCATAGCATCTTGACAAGTCTGTTAATCTTAGTAATTAAGAAAAGAAGTAAGTGTTGTTCATTCAGCATCATATTCGGTCAGTGGCATAACTGATTGCATGAAAAACTGATTTTCAAGTGCAGTTTGTCTCTGAACATTCCTACAAAAGAGAAATATTTCGAATTATATACAGTGCTGTGCAACATTCTTCAGGCACATTTTTTATTTCTTTTGTTCTTATATTTTAAAAGTGTCTGGACTTCTTTAAAATTTCTTGAAGATATTTCACCTCTCAACCTCTCATCTGAGAAGTTTCTTCAGTTCTAAGAGCAACTGGTGGAGAGTCCCAGATTTTTAAGTCCTGTTGGGAGTGTCCCTAAGAGGATCCTGGACCCCCTGTTGTTCCTCTTCCTAATCACACAAGCAAAGGTGTGAAAACAGGTGTGGGTCACAATCAGCCAAAGTTTTGGGTGAACCTGTTGTGAGACCTTGCCCCACCCTATCATGTGACTTACTGAGAACAAATGACCTAAGATGTGAGTGGGCATTAAAGTGTCTGGGAAGGGATCTCAAAACTGGATTATAGATGGCAGACAGTTGGTGTCGTAAGCCACCGCCTCTGTTTGAAGATGGTTGTTCACAGTGGACATAGATGGCTTTTTCACTCCTCTTTCAAACCCTCTGTCTTCTCTGTCCAAGAAGTGGACATTGGCATTCTCAAAAAAATGGCCTTTGTCCTTTAGATGCAGGTGTACAACTCCAGATGCTCTTCTTTCCAAGCTCCTTACACTACGATGACCTGGATGACTGAGAAGCCTCACAGATATGCTTCTTATAGTTTATTAAACTGTGAATAAGTATAAAAACACACCTAATTCATGTCTTCACACAACTTAACATAGAAACTATTTTAAATTGTATCTTTTGGTACCTTGTTACAACAGTTTAGTTGACTATACAGAAAATTCCAAAATTCCAGGCTATATTTTACCCAATGGTAGTGGGCATGTGATTAAAATTGATAGAATTATGAATGCAGAAAAGTCCAGCCAGATTTTAGTGGATCATGCAATACCATCTGGAAAGCATCTAACTGGCAACAGCGTCATTTTTCCAGCACAAAAGTGATGCCTTACATGTTATTAATGCAACAAAAGTGTATCCTGCTCGAAAAATGTGCCTCTTCAAAGTCCAGACCTCATCATGGCAGACAACATCCAGAGAATTGTATTGTATGCCCTTTAACAAGACTGGAGAACTATGCCTGAAAACTGCTTACAGAAATAACAAGAAACCTTGCTTAAGAGAGTTCAGGCTGTACTGGAGTTACTTATACTATCTGGTTACACCAAATATTAACCTTTGAATTATACTCATGTTTTAATAACTCAGTGCACATATTTCCCATTTTTCTGCAGAATATAAAGAAATGAGAGGTTACTCAAGACATTTGTGTAGTACTGTGGAGACATATGTTTGTGATTTAAATACAACCACTTCCTGGGGCATTAAAAACAAAGGTTTTCCAGACAGTTTCCACTGTGTGCAAAATATTTGTGGCAGTTTAACTTGAAAGAAACCTGAGACTGGCTTACCCTTTGATAAATCAGATCACTTTTCCCACCACTGAGATATAACAAAACTGATAAAACTGAACTGTGATTAAACACCATGTGCAGAAATATATGTCTACAGGATCTACTTTTTAATCCTGAAGAGTTTAACTTTACCTGACTGGGCTGCTGCTGGCATCCAAATCCTGTGCAGTCACTGCTCCGATGATGGTCCCCGCAGGTGTGTCCTCATACACATCCATCACATAGGAGGGCTTATTGAACACCGGAGGCTCATCCACATCCAAAACGTTAATCTTCACTGTTGCTGTGTCTTTGAAGGCCCCAGAGCTCTGAAATCTTGGATCCAGGTGAGCGTTGGAAGCATCTACCTTAAAGGTATATGCCTTCTTTGTTTCATAGTCCAGAGGCTGAGTGAGGGGAAAAAAGAAGTAATTTTTACCTCCAACTTGTTTGCAAATCATAATTGTGTCATGTGTTTGCACTTCTGATCTAATGCACTTTTGGTGTAGTGTTCATCATGTACGTGCTAAGAGCTCTTGAGGAAAATGCTGCAACTCGATATCAGCATCGCTGTTGACAGCAGTTTCCTCTCACTTCATTTTTGTTATATTATCATTTTCAAGCATGAGTAACTGCTATCAAATGTCAACATCAGTCTTCACATTCAATAAAAAACAGCATTACGTGTTATTTCCTGTATTTATTCAGTTTGGCAAAACACATTCAAGCGGCATTGTTCACACCTGCCTGCGAAAAAAAGAGTAAATGCATGTGAAAAAAGCAACAACTGATATGATAGGAAGGATAATGATTGTGTGTATGCTTGTTGTTTACATGACAGGTCACTTGGCAGTTAATAGTACAGTAGCACCAAGTTCATGAGACACATATTGCAGGTCCTGACCAGGTCAACGTTTCCCCCCCTCAGGGTGATTAAGTCAAGCAGCACTTATTTGGTTCAGCAGGACTTCACCCCACATACAAGAGTTCTCAAACAATAGCTTCAGAGTTCATATGTTCTTCCTACTTGAGCGTCTGACATATCAGCTCAGGGTCAATTAGTGAAAAGCGAGGGGTGGAATGAGCGACCTCGGCATGTCTGCGAATGAGGTGTACACATCCGACAGCAATGACACCCGTGTTCGTGCTTCTGCCTGTCTCCTGCCCTCTCATGTGTGACCAACCGTACTTGGCGAGCTTGCAGTTGGTCACGCTCTACTGGCCGGGAGTCACATGAGAGACATTCCTTTCTGTGTATTTCAAATTGACTAACATGTAACCACTATGGCAGCAATGCTATCTCCCTGCCTCAGGTCTTTGGCTTCTCTGGCCTGCTGTTTCAGAAGACACCAAGTGAAAACAGCTGGTAATAGGGCTGCAAAATGTTCTTATGTGAAGAGACAGAGGCTGTGGGAGAGTGGGTAAGCTGGAGGATGCCTAAAATTGAGGATTTTTTTTTTTTTTGCCATGCAAAATGAATATGACTAAATCATCTGTCCAAATTAAATGCACATGAATTAGCAATGTAATTAGAGTCCAACCACTAGAAATAATCAGAGGCTGTGCAGTCATGATTTCACAGTGATAACAGATGCTTCTCAAGCCCTCTGTCTCTCTTCCATCTCCACGGCTTCACAGTCTTGCACTTGCAGCAGGTGTCCATAAAAAGAAAAAAAAAAAGAAAAAAGAGAGCGAGAGCACTATGTGAAGGCAAGCCAATCTGAAAGCAATCATTGACCATCAACCACCATGATTGGTTTGATTACAGTGCACCAGATGCAACTGGCTAGGCACAGCTATAAGATTCTTTAACAGGAAATACACTCTGTCCCTTTCAATCACTCTCAAGAGGTGACAACATCAAGGGAAGACAGAGCTCCCTGAAGCAACAGTCTGGTGTAAAAACTGAATTAATTGTGGGTGTCAGTCAAATTCTGATCGCCGCAATCAAGCGAGAAGTTTCCCCAAAGTTACACCGACACCTGCAAAGTAGTCTGAAATGTACAACAGTCAGTGTTTACTGAGCTTCCTGCTGTGAATTCCTGGAAACCAGCATCAAAAGGAAATCTCTGTGCTTTTGTTTCTTAAAAAGTATGTTTGAGAGAACTGAAATAACTGCACCAATAAGATATTTAAAACAGTTCTCATTACCTGAATTTATACGATTCAAACCCCGCATAAACAAAGCAAAATGAATAACATACTAATAATAGGCCCTCTGGCATAGTACATCATACTGTGCCTGGACCGGCATCTGTAGACAGCCATGCATAGTTCAACAGTAATACTTGCACAGGTGGAGAAGGAGGAGGGAAGGCGGTGGTGGGCCTGTGGACAGCAGGAGGTGTACGCCCGGCCTCATTAGCCAGAATCTCACTGGGGATAGGGAGAAGCTCTGCTTTCCATCTCAACATGCTGCATCACCACAATTAGGATACAGGCCCAAAATCTCACCCTTTATAACTGTCTAATTTTCTTGTAATCCGCAGCTAGCTGAGGACAGTCTTGCGGGATGCGATGAGGAAATGCTCCTTTCACACACCGACTTTGCCACAGTTTTGACACAAATCTCCTAGCAAGCGCAGCTGGTGTCTTGGAGCTCCAGCTGACAAATGACTTTGCATAAATAATGCCTGAAAACAGTTGAGCATGAGCAATGCTATTTAATTGCATGTGGATTCAGGCATTTTAAATGTGACTGTTTTAATAAGGCACTCTTAAACTGCAGCAACGCTTAGCCAATTTTGTCAGACTCAAAAAGTTACCTTGCTATATCTTAAAACTGCTGGTTGGTTTATTCGTTATTACTACATATTTATCACATATGAGTTATGATTCACATATTCTTGTTTCTTTTTTTCTCAACTTCTTTGCTTCTGCAGTTATACTCTCTGCATTTGCATATTTGCAAATGTTTTAACATTTCTCACAAGCCGCTAACTACAAGGTGCTCTCAAATCTGTGCATTCACATTCACCCTCCCATTCACAACAGCTTTGTTTGACAAAAATTCCTACTTATTAAGATGTCCCAGGTTTTATGCCAAGAAATTAATAGTATGGTGCATTTCTTTGAAAGATGTGTGTCTTTTCATAATTATGAAACACTCACCTTTGTTAGCTGAAACAGCCAATGTGGCAACTAGAAAGTGTTTTAAATGTCATAAAAATATTCCTGCCCTGAATCATTTTATGCAACATTTATCACATTTATAACATTTTGCTCATTATGAAACTTAATTAAGTTCATTTGACATGTTTATTCAGTGTGTAACAATTCAACAGAGTGGAAGACTAAAATATAGTGCACAGGAGACCAGAAAAATAATATAAAAAATCCAAACCTTTTAATACCCTCCCCATCATATTGTTTTAAGCTTACCAAACACTGCCAGGATATTTTCTTCTACAGTATCAAAATAAAGAGCAGAGCTCTCAAATTCTACACTAGCATTTGAAAACTAAAAACACACAACAAACACCCCGGCATGATAGAGCACGTATTAGTGCTTTATTATTTTTTCTTTTTATGGAGTACTATGGCAGACGATTGAAAGGTTTTGATATCGAGTCTCCTATTAAATGAAAAGAGATGACAACACGGGGGCAAAGTGCAGTTCATTTACATCACAAATGGAAGCGGGAGATTAGACAATGCATGGACAAACCATCGAGCAAATTCCACAGTGCAAACAGTAATGTTCAGAGCTTCACGGCCTTTTAAATATGTCTGAGACACATGATGGTCCAAGTATGTCTGGGATAGCTGTGGTTAAATTGGAATAAAATGGGACCAGGAGGGGGTAATGAGAAACTCTGAGTTAATGAGAAGACGTACTAATGTGTCAACGCTTGACTTGGGGAGAATCAAATCAGACCTGCAGGCCATAGGGGAAATTTCCCAAGAAGGAAAAAAAAAAACAGCCATTCATTCTGTGCCTGCATGTATCATTTTAGGGTTTTTTTCTCCCTCTCCTTCGAAGATGACCTACTTATGAAGCCAGCTCTGTATTGCTAAGTATTACCCATATCCACACATGTATATTGTCCATAAACAAGTTGCATACCATTCAATTACATGTTTAAAGTGTCTCATTATTGCTTCAGTTGTTATGCACCTTTTTATGGGTGACTGCAGACGCAACAAGGAAGCGTATCAACGGCGGAATTTGTAAGGAGGACAAACCAAGTTCCTCTCATGTCAGTGCTACTGCTCTTCAACATCACAACAGAACATACTTGAAATTCTAGACATGGCGCAGCGCCCTTTGATATGTAAATGTGCACCTTCATTGCACTGGCAGTGATACTGAATGAAGGAACTTTATTTATTTTTTCCTTGCCAATTGAACCTGTTATGTTCCAAGGGAATTTGTTAATTCAGAGCTGGGGACTAATCACAGCATCATAGTCTCACAGGTACAGTATTATCCTTCACACACGTTAAAAAGTCCTTACATCGACAGATTCCCATGTGTGAATACAGAACAATGGATGAGCTCGTTGACGATTTATACTGAGATATTATAAGGGCAAGTCCAAAAAAAAAAGTAATTTACGTCTCACTTGGCACTCATTTCTGTTTCTACTCGCGCCTTCGCAGCTTTCTCTCTTAACAGCATAAAGTGTTAGTTGCAGCTGTTGTTGTTTTTTTGTTTTGTCTTGTTTTTTTTTACCTTGGTGGTTATTTTAGGGATGTGAGAGGCAGGATGATATGCATATTTAATAAGTTCACCGTTTGTTTGTGCATTCACTTCAGTATACTGTAACCAGAGGTGGGACCAAGTCATTGTTTTGCAAGTCTCAAGTAAGTCTCAAGTCTTTATCCTCAAGTCTCAAGTCAAGTCTCAAGTAATGTCAGGCAAGTCAGAGTCGAGTCTCAAGTCACTGGTGTAAAAGTCCGAGTCAAGTCACAAGTCTGAAACTTTGAATTTCAAGTCCTTTCGAGTCTTTAAAAAAAAAAACGAAAAAATAATGTTGCAGTTATGCTAAATGTAAATATTAGACCATGTAATTTTAAAATCTGTGTTTTTCTCAACACATGACAAAATAGTGAACTTAGAAAATATACACAAATTGTGAAATTGCACCTCTTTAAAATGCAGCTCAATTAAACTTAGCTCCAAGAATAATTTTCACCGACAGTTCTGAGATAAGCTGCATGTTATTCTTGGATGCGGTTGTAGGACCGGCTTTAAAATCGCATGACAAAAATATCATACATATTAAAAAAAACTGTATCACCAACGTAGCCTGGAAAACATTTGCTAGTTAGATGAAGTCAGCCATCTCATCTTAGCATATTTATATGCATATTTATAATCATACGGTTCTTGGAGTGAGTGCACACACTCATGAAGTTTAGTAACTTCAGGTCACTGCAACAAGCCCAGGTACAGTTTACCGACGGATGGGTACAGGACCTTGAAATGCACCGTGTAGAACGAAAGACCATCGTACGTATCATAAGTTTACCAGTCTCACAAATCGTCGTCATAAATACACATTCCTTAACCGTTTATTAATAGGACCTTTGAGCTCAACGGTAATTAATTAGCAGTGGAAATAATTTCTGGTAGCATCACAGAAATGTAGCAGTGACAATAATATTGTATGCTGTAATCGTACTGGGCAATTAGTGATACAAAAAACCTGTTTTATCCTGTGAATAAAAGTATATGTTTTTGTCAATGTACCATAATAACAGAAGCGAAACGCAATATTGTGTCAGGACAATTCACTATTTATGCACAATAAACAAAGGAGCATAGCGCCACAATTTCTGTTCAGCGCCAGACTTGCTTGTAACCTATATCACCAATTATGTTAAGAAAAATGACGCATTAACTACAACAGCAGACTGACCTTCGTGTAAATGCTTGGAGCAGACTAACCTGTGAGCTGGAGGGTTCTGGGACGTTATATTTGATCTTTGAATGGCTGCAATCCAGGCCATCCGTCGCGTCTTTGTTACTTTGGAAACATGGCTCGAACAATTTCTCTTCAACGACGTAATCCGATAAAAACGATCTCTTTACCCGTCGGCTTCCCGTGGCTGTCATGCGACCGGCTATTGCAGTTAATAATACAACAGCTTCTTGACATTTTTGTGTTTCTTTTTATTGCTGTGTGACTGATTTCAATTGAAAGCCTGCGTGCGCTAGTACCGCTTGCCACGAGTTCCCAGAATCCTTTGCGGTTCTACCCGTGAATGACGTCACATTTTCAATCTCTATATAATATGCATGTTAAATTTTATATTTGGGGTAAAATATCAAGTCTTTTCAAGTAAACCGGTTCAAGTCCAATTCAAGTCCCAAGTCATTGGTGTAAAAGTCCAAGTCAAGTCACAAGTCTTAGAACATTTTTTCAAGTCAAGTCTAAAGTCATAAAATTAATGACTCGAGTCTGACTCGAGTCCAAGTCATGTGACTCGAGTCCACACCTCTGACTGTAACAATAGCAGAGTTCAATACTCTTCTTCAACTTCAGCTATGCTCACCTGCTAATGGGGGGGGGGATAGTTTTCTGCCAATAGCCGGGACTGTATCTAGTCTTTCCCACTGACGAATCATTATCACAGCACAGCAAGCCATTAGAGGGCTGATTTTATTTGTTTGTGCTGAATGCCTGTGTTACCTGAAGAGGGCCGAAGATTAAATGGGTGAAAAATCCAACAGTGTTGGTTAATCTGTGATGTGCAGAGCGGCTTTAAATCCGTTTAACCACAGTATTATATATTTACAATACTGCTTATGAATCACCAACCCCTCCAACCCCCTCGAGAGCAAATCAAAGTTAAGCCAAACATGCCCAGAATATTACACATTTCTAATAGCAGCCGCGTGAGCCAACATATTTCTCTGAATAGCAAAAGTGCGTGTTGTCTGGATGCTTATTTCTTGTGAGATCAATACCTTCCGAGCCTACATGACAGCCAGTCCAATAAGCTAAACACATTATTTGTTGGATACAAAGTCGCTTCAGATTCCTCTGAGATTGTGAGATGAGCAGTTATGAGGCATGGTTTGTCGCCGGTTTAGTAGGGCTGTCTAAAATGAATGACACCTTCATGAAGTCACCGCAATCATTGACTGACAGTTCGGCGAAATTCGGCCATGCAGAAGAATACTTAAGCCCTGGGGCCACAATTGTGCTATCAGCAGTCAACTGACCACAGAGCACAAAGAGCTTATCATCAGTAGAGAAAAGCTTACATGCCCCAGAGAGCCATTTCATGTCCCTGTGAATACCAGGGGGTCCTAACACTGCGGAGAAGAGCTGCTCACTTTATTGTGCTGCCATCAGTCACATCGGTTTGTGTCCTTGGCTGCCTCGAAGCATCTCCATCCCCCCAGTGTTCACAACAGTGGAGTGCCATGTGAGAGCCTTGCCAGCAGCTCTGTCCACACTGCAGTTGAGTAGAGTGACTGTGAAAGACTCGCGCTGCCACTCTTAATAGGACAGGGTTAGCCATGAGATGAGCCCCGAGACACTAGTTTAATCTATAACACCCACGCCTCCCCAGGCCACCGGAGAGAGAAGGCACTTCATCGACTCCTAGCACCACCTCAGCCACCTCTTTGTCACTCTCTCTCCTCTTTTTCTCTTGTTGTACGTATTTGCTCACAGACGGCACATGCAAACACAGACGTGCACACACATTGCTCCCTGCTTGGCGTCTCGGCAAGGTGTTATTCATGTGTTGGACACCTGAATCTCCCGCTGTGCTGACATATTGTTTCCTGCTTCCCCCCATCTCTGGACTCCTTTTACACCAGGCCTAAAATAACTCATTTCACCTCCTACTGGAACATTCGGCACGTTAATCAATAGATGAGTTTCAACTCTTGTCTTTGAGCAGGACTAGGTAGTATCATGCCACTCCGTGGTCTCTGTTTTTTGGGGGATTCTTTTTGGCGTGTATGTTTGTCTGTTTTTGTTTTTTATTTGTTTGTTTGTTTGTTTGTTGGGGGGGTACTGTAATTATCCTATACAAATATATAGGTTATGAGCATTATATGTTTCAGATGGTTTTACAATACAATGACATGTTATTTCAAGACATTTGAATGAATGTGCCTTTGTCTAATCAGTCTTCTTTGTTCTTTTGCATTCAACCAATATTCTTCACAGTTTTTGGTCCTTCAAGCAGCTTGTTCATTGTGTTTGTCGTTTGACCTTTTTTTTAAGCTAGTATCTCAGGGAGATTGAAAGGCGCTAACAGCATTCATGCTCTGAAATGATTACTGTTCAAACAGCACAGTAATGACATGTCTGATGAAGAAATTAGACTGCAGTCACTTTATGGCTTCAGTAAAATTAAGTCCTTAATTGATGGCAGGAAGGCTGAAAAAAAAGGCTTCTTCTCTCAGTACAGTCAATTGACTATGGGGAAGTCTAAATATGGACATTTTGAGCAAAGGCAAACCAAGCAATCAGTCGAATTTGTTTTGCTCCCTATTGGTGGCACACTCTTTTCTTAAATGCCATGCAACACTATAACATTAATCACTTGAACATGCTGTTCTTTGGGAGCAGAAAAAACATGTCACCTTATGCAAGCTGGATGACTCATTGGCTGACTTTGACTGCTGCTTTATTAACTCAAAATCTTGAAAGACATTCTTTCTATTTACATTTAAATACATTAAATAATCCAGCTTGTACGCTAACATAGCATCTATAAGCAAGAGTGATGGAGTCTTGAATCTTATAGACTTCTTGTATGAAGTATTATCTCAGTTAAAACTTTTCAGATATGGTCTGAAATTTGCTTGTGACAGCATCAAGCATTGATGCAGATTTGTCAGCCCCAGAAAAGTGCTCTTTGATTTGGTAAGTTTGGACGCCAGTGAACTTACTTTCATGTTCAAGAAACCAGTCTGAGATCATTTGAGCTTACTTACAATGTGGCCATAAAGGGACAGACACAGTCAACAACAACAACCAGGGAAGCTGTGGTGTAGTGTTTAAATCATGCTGAATTTGTACTAAAAGTGTTCAAAGTGTGCAAATATTGCATCAACACCACCAGCAGCCTGTTGTTGGCAATATGGATCCCTATTTTCATGTTTTTTGCACCAAATTTTGACCCTAAATTTGACTGTCAGAGAAGACATTTTTTCAGTCCTCCGTACCATCCAGTTTTGGTGAGTTGTGGCAAATTGAGGGCTCAGTTTCCTGTAATTAGCTGACAGGAGTTGTACCTGGTGTAGGCTTCAGCTGTTCCATTCAATCTGCTTTGTGTTTTAAAGATGCTGTTCTGCAAATCTCGGTTGTAACAAGTGGTTATTTGATTATTAGCTCCAGGCAGTTTGTCCAGTCTCCACTGACCTCTGGAATTAGAAAATGATTATTACCCTGAGAACTCCCACCCACTCAATGTTTTTTCACAGTCTTTCAGATTCTCTGTAAACTGAAAGATTTTTGAATGGGAAATGCCTGTCTGATACCAAAAACCACAGCACATTCCCCTTTATTCCCTATCCCTATATCCCTGTTTCTCAGTTTGAACCTCAGCAGGTCATATTGACTTTGTCTACATGGCTAAATTTACTGAATTGTGGCGATGTGGTTGGTAACACAGTGGCTGGTGAGTATATGCTAAGTTTGAAACCTTCAAGCCATTTTTTTCTTTGTCAGATGTTTCAGCACCAAGGACAGAGTGACAAATGACACCTATGTTCACGGACTCTGTAAAACTAATTATTTCTTTTATAGTAAGCACTAAACTTATTTCTATGTAAAGTGTACTTTTGCTATTGTTGCATGTATGTTTCTATAAATGTGGCACAATGCAGCACAGAATTTAAGCACAAATGCCTACAGCGTGGACACATTTTCTGTGTATTTGGTTTGTTTGAAAGTTGGTATTCTTAAGATGAAGCTTGTCTAAAGAGTGTCTAGTTTACGCTTTGTGCTGTTTATAAATTTTCACTTTTTCTGTGCATTTTTATGCAGTGATCTTCCAACACTGCCTTGACAACCAACTTAAATATACTAACAATAATCTAACAATCCTAACTGATGACTTCAAAATCCATGGCAACCGATTTTTAATAGACTGGACCATTAAAGCTGAGGACAAATCTCTATACAATATGTATTTCATTAATCCATTTTCACCCTCATGTTTGTAGAGCTTCAGCGCAAAGGTGTTAGGCTTGCCACAGAGAATAATTGGAGTTCAACATCTTGTAGCATCAAACCACTGATTAATAAACTTACTCCACTCCAGACCATGAACATAAACTATAGAAAACCTTGACAACCAATCAAAAACGATGCCAGACATGACACCATTGTAACAAAATATCCAACAGCAGCTCAAAACACTGTAATATCCAAAGAACCATATCATATTTGTCTTATCTAATGATGTGTTAAATTTATTTATTTTATTTTATTTTGTCTGAACTGCCAGGCACTGGAGATGAAACATAGCCATTTGGCTAACTCTGGCATATTTACATTGATATGTTCAATAATATAGACTGCCCCTTTTAAATAAAAATATTTCAATTCAAATTTATTTAAAAAAGGAGATTTGCCAGTAGGATGCCCAGATACATGTAGGTGTAAGGCAAGATGGACTGGCATGGAAATGCTGTTATCATCTGAGGTTACAGGAAATCTGGCTGAGCTGTCCAGATTTTCCCTAGCATATTGCATACATATGTTCTAGATATATTATTTTACCAACCCCAGTTGTCTATATATACTCATGGTTAAGCTATAGATACAGCAGCTTGCAACTGAAGTCGTCTGTACTTCTCTACAGTGGTTTATGGACCACTGTCGCTCTCTGTGGTAATGGATTTGGAAGTGGTGCCAGAGGTTTGCAGCAAATGCTCTTTATTCAATGCACTGTGGCCGCTGGGGGCATTCAGTTTTTACAGGGAGGAGATAGTCCTGTATTAAAATAGATTCCCTGAATGTGAGCCAGCAAATATTAAGCCACACAAGCTGTCATTAAACAATGCTGTTCCTTTAGGCCTCGCACATTTCAATTACACATATCTGCCATCTTTTTTTCCCTCCCAGGAGAAGGCAAATAAACAGGCAAATGGACAAACAGCATTCAGTCTGACTGAAAACTATTCTAGCGTCGTAACCCAAGGTTATCATGCAAGATCTCTCAATGTGTGGGTGTGCGAGTCTTCTCCATATACCTATAGTGGTATTTGAACACACTGTGTGCCACTGCATGCTTTTCCATGTACAGTATGTCCCTCTGTATGCACACATTTGTCAGTACGTCTCTTTGGGAATTCATTGGTGGATTTACCTATTGTCTCCCATAATCTTATGCTTTGCAGATGGGATGTACAAATTCCCCCTATGCCTCTGTGCCTCTTTTTTACCTCTCTCCCTGTATTGGTAGACTGGGAAACAGATGATCATCCTTTGAACCCAACACTCAGCCTGATCCTCTTATCATAGCCAACCTTCCTGAGTCTTTAATTTGAGGTCTGCCAAACTCTGCTCTGTGCACAATGTGGCTCTTGTCTCTACCCCACTGTTTTTAATGTGTGTGAGAGGAAGGGAAGTAAAAAAAAAAAAGACAAGAAAGACAGAGAGGGAGGGGAAACGGTAGAGTGAGGGGTGATCTGTGCACATTTGCACACCTGTCTCTAGGGATAGTCTATCAACCTGAAAAAAGACAAGTCCGTAGGCAGGTCAGTATTCTGGGGAACACAGTGAACAACTCTTAAAGGCTTCATCTCTGGCTACCTGCTTCCCACGCCTTTCCAAGGCAATGCTCATTCTTCCTCTTTTCTCTTTCTCACTCCTGCTAATATCGTAATACCAGATGGGACGGAGCACGTGTTGTTTGGCAAATTACCCTGTGGGGGGTCTGGTCAGTTAGAGGGGCTCAGAATGCCTCCCTTCAATGCTGGCTTTGTACAGAACCATGCTACTGTAGGGGATACATCACAATGCTGCATTGTTGTTATGGCAGCATATCAAACATGGGAAGTAAAACAATAGCAGGAAAGATGCATCCCTGCCATCCATCGAGGCTATGCCTGATGTAAACAAATAACTGTCTTCATTTACATTATAATTGCCTCCTGTTTCATTCTGTTTTTCCATTACTGTCAATGAGAAGGTCACGATATAATGATCTACAGCTATGACTATATCCACTATTCGCTTTCAGTGTACAGACGCGTGCCTATGATCTACACACACTGGTTTGCACATGTTCATGCACACACGTATAGAGCATACTGAGGGAGCTCTTACACTAAGCAGTGAATCAATTACTCACTCAGCTGCATATTTTTGGAGGATCAAAGGATCACACACCTTTGTGTAGTCGTGTGCTGGGGCATGTACTAAAAATGTACCAGTTAACGAATACCTCAGTCTGATAGATCAGAAAAACAAATGCAGATTCGCATTCCCCCAAAGAAAATTTTAGACACTTACATCAGAAAAAGCCTGAAAGGCACAAAATACAGACAGAATTGGCTGCACCTTTTTTTCAAATACTTCTGCAATCAGATGAAATAAATGCTCCGTCCCTGAATAAAATGAGAGACAAAAACGGATCTGTTGTAACTCCTTAGCAGTGATTTTTTTTAGTGAAGAAAGCAAGTTTTAATGTGAAACCCACTTCTTTAACTTCTACAAGTGATTTTTCATGTGAAGGAAGACTCTTTTTATACACAATTACACACAACCAAAAATAATTACGAGACAAGAAAAATTTAATGACATCAAATGAAATTAAAATTAAATGTTGCTGTTAAATAAGTATTTAAAAAGAAACAAAAAAACAGAAAAAGTTGTGGCTTATCGATTACATATGTTCCAACACATTTAAATGTTTTCTATAAAAGCATGCTAAGCATAATCTTTAGTCACTGACATTTATATTGTCTTCTTTTCCACAATGCTGACATTTTCTGGCTTTTTCATCATGCAAATGTAGCTTTCCTTTGCACTTTTTTCCCCCCTTTTCTCTTGAATCTCAATACCACTGATAGAAAATGCCATTTAAACTCACCACAGGGGTCTGCTGCATCCTGCTAAAGTGAAATACGCAAAAGAATACGAAGGTATCAGTGTAACAATAGACTTGTGTCAGCTGCTAAGTGATTGAGAGCTGATATTTCTGCATGTTTCTTTGTCCATGCGTTAGAGAGAAAGCGAGAATGCATGAAAAACTTTATATGAGTGCATCTGTGTAGTTTCTTGTGTGGGTAATTTTAACTTTTACACCTTCACATTATTTGTTCTCTCTTGTTACATGACACTTTCTGAGATAGTGAGCCAAACATTTGCCAGCTGTTCCAGTGATACTGGCATGATGGCAGAATTGTGGAAGCGTGAGCATTTCTGTTTATTATTTATTGTGTTATGGCTCCAAATGGCAATGAAAGGTATGAGTTTGTGCACTGCTGAAAACAACATATTGCACAGTATTAGTTAGGCCTGTAATGCTTGATGCTTTCATAAAACAAAACAGAGTGGAGAGGCAAACAAATCAACATCAGGAAGCTCGTGTTTCTGTGTACATAGGCACTTTGACTTTGATTTTGATTAATATGGCCCGATGAAGGCAAAAAATCAATCCAGTGGTAATTAAAGTTATATAAAATTCTATTAATGCACTTTTTTGTGATGCATGCCATCATTCTAAAAGCTGTACCTTTTAAGAGATGGCCGGTGAAACCTTAATGAGACTGCAATGTGACTCTTCTCTGCCCATGCAGCACTCACCCACCCACGGCAATTGACTTGAATGCTTTCAATGTCCAAAGAGAAATATCATCCTTTTGCTGTGGGTGTAAGAGTGACATTATGTCTATTTATGTGTGTTAACATACGTTGTTAACCAGATTTATCACAAAGAAAGGGTCACAACAGAACAGAGCATAAAATATTTTAATGAGGATATTCTGACTTGAAGAAATTTAGAGGTTTGCTTTTTTGTGTCACAGCTCTTTGTCTAAATCTAAAATTGGATTTTTCTCTCTACAGATAACACAGAATGGCTGAAAAAGCAAAGAATCAAGGTGCTGGAATGACCAAGACAAAGTCCAGAACTCAGCCTGATTGAAACACTTTGCTGGGACCTTGCTTTTGGTTCCTTGCTGGAACCAAAATTCCTCCACAAAGATGTGACGAGACTGATAAAGTCATAGAAAAAAATGATTACTTCAAGTTATTGCCGCTAAAGGTGGTTCTACAAGCTGTTGAATCATGAGGTGTACTCAGGCGTTAAAGTGGACCAGCAGAATCCGGTACAGCGTTCCTGCACCTTGAATTAATGAACATTTAAATCTGATAGACAGGTTAATGCATATTATTGCTGAATGAGTTCATTTTTGTGTCCTGCAGCCTGTGTCCTGTAGCTGGCTGTTGCTTTCAGTAATGGCACGAAGACACTTATTCAGCAATGAGAAAATAATGAAAAGACCTGGTCACACTCTTTTTTTTCTTCTCATCTTTGTGATGTATTTAAGGTGCAGATGTAAATACACTCGATCACTATACAGCATCTAGCTAACACCACAGAAGTGGAATGAAAGTAAATGAGAGTAAAGGAGGTAAATTGTTTTAAGTAATTTCAAATGTAACTTTTCAACCTGTTTAAAAATGACACAAAAAAAAACCACAAAAATGTTTCTGCACAGTTCTGCTTATTTTTTCAAAGGGTTTTAAAATCAGACACTGGACAATTGATGTATACTAATTTTGTGTTATTCAAATCCAAAAAATTGCAATGGATATTGGAGTAGCAGCACAGGTCACATTTTTTTTTGGTGGTCTTGAGCAATACTTCTGATGGTCTTTCAAAGTTTCCCTTTGGACATTGGCTGCTTCTTCATTTGCTTTCAGTACTTCTACCTGACTGTACACTTGTCTTACCACTTATATTCAAGTATAAAAGAGGCACCTCATTGGATAAACCAGTGTTGTCTCTATACATAACAAGCAACTTTGTAAAGACTTAAATTAAATCATGCCAAATTTGTAACTTGCTCCCTGTTACAAAAAGACATCATTTGTTCTCATGTTTTGTTGGATTTATGATACATTCTGTCATAGTTTTGCATTTCAGCCAGTGGTGTTATGGATCTAGGAAAAATGAATGGAACTACAAACGTAGGTTTTAATTTACCATGTAATGCAATGTGGAAAGCATCTGGTTGGCAACACCTTGATTTTTCAGCATGGCAATGATTCTAAACACACTGCCAATTCAGTCGAACTATACCTGCACAGAAAACCCCACAATGGTAAGCTTTTGGTCATGGATTGGCCAACACAGAGCCCGTATCTCAACATTAATGTAGCAATGTGAGATCATCATGACCAACATCCAAAGAAAAGCTTTGAATGTCCTTCAAAAACTAGTTACTAGTCCATGACAAGAAAACTTCAGGTTCAGACTATCTTAAAAAGCAAAAAGCAAAATTACATAATTTCCTTCATTAGGGATTAAGAAAGTATTCTGATTCTGATTCAAAGCTGGTCATGGGAAATACTGACTTTCATACCACAGAGTATCAGGACCACATTAAGAAAAAAATATATACATTATTAATCATTTTGAGAATAAAGTCAAAATTCTATTTCAGGAAAAAAGTTGAAATGTGAAGATTCCTGTTGTGGTTTTAAGAAAAAAACCTGCAGCTGTTATGCTCTATACAAAGTGCCCTCTGTAGTGAAATCAATTACACTTACAGTTACAAGGAAATTGTCCCTCTTTTAGCACATAAATACTATGTGGTGATAATTATAAGGACGTTGAAAAAACGGTGCAGAAATCTGCATCTGCTCAGAACAAAAAAAGCACACAAACTCTGAGTTGGCCAGATTTGTACAAAGCAAAATGGCTGGCAATGGACAAATGCAAGGAAACAATGGTTACACTCTTCTGCAATAAAGAGAATGTATGTTGTATCACACAGCACGACAGTGCCAAGGCATTTTGCATTTTGTTCTTAATGTGGCCCTAACACTCCTTTGTACTTTCAAGCTAATCAGACTTGTACAAACTCTGTTTTCCCCTAACATAGTGTGTCTCCATGTATGCACATTTCAATAAATCACTGAACTTATTCCCCATTTCCATTCCCCGTAGGTGGCTGAAGACTTTTGCACAGCACTGTCTATACATATTTAAATGTAATAATGGATTGCATAATCAGTCTTAATATAGCTTCATTTTAGCAGATTAGAAGTGATTGCGCTGGCTGGACCATTCTATTTCTCTTTCTAATTTTAGTCTGTGGCTGTAATGGCCTTTTTTCACCTCTTGCAGTTACAGGCCCCCCTCGAAAATGTGATGACAGATCTCAGTGGGTTTATCCTAGGAGTAATACATTTCACTAATATCACTATGTGCCACTTACCATTTTGTGAAGTGATATCATGGCCACTCTAATGCTGTGTGTGGTGAAAGAAGTTGGTATTAAATGAGATACTTTTGCTCTGTGGTTCAAAACAGCCAGCAACCAAGACCTCTCGCTGTGGGTCACAATGCTCTCGATGTATTAATCCATTTAGCAGAAAGAACATATGGCATACTAAATGAGCCTTGACGTGCTGAGTGAATGCTTTATATAGCACAGGCGCTCAGAGAGAGTTATGCCATGTCTCCGTGCTGTGCTTTAAGGCATGGACAGCAAGGACTCAAGCAGAGAGCAACATCTCACAACTGAGAGATCACAGGTGTGGCCCTTGCATCTGCCTAGTCCAGCATTATACAACATAACATAAAGAGGGACTACCTGAACATTTTCACTTATTTGAATATTGTTGCTATGGCCTAAAAATGCTACAAAAACCTTTTGCAGTGCTCAAAACTCATAATCACACTACTAAAAATATTATCCATGTGGACATCCTGGGTGTAAAGATAACAAAAAACAATGCATGATGGCAGTAACGCGTTATTTGTAACGCGTTACTGTAATCTGATTACTTTTTTCAAGTAACGAGTAAAGTAAGGGATTACTATTGCAAAAACGGTAATTAGATTACCGTTACTTTCCCATAGGAATGCTGCGTTACTGCGTTACTAAAACCGTGATTTTTTTGTGAGAATGTCTCATGACAGTGACGTAAGCGAGTGCGCCGTTAGTGACAACAGCTGTGTGCAGATCAACAATGGATAATATATCGAGTGCGGAGAGAGTATGAGCGTGCAGCGTTTAAAGCGTGGAAGTACTGACCTTACTTTGAGTTTGATTCCATAAAAAGTGACAAAAACATGAGCGTCCGTTGTGCGTGGGAAGAAAACTTCTTTTTACAGCGAAAAAAAAGCCCTAAACAAGCACTGAGTGCACAAGGATATAATGGGAAATTCACTCGCGGATTCTTCCACTCACCGCTGCGGCACACCTGCACCAGGGGAAACCTCCGCCTCCCCACTCCTGCTTTACAGGTGAAAATAGAGCAAAAGGACCGCTGAGTCTTTGACTTTATTTATTTTCTGCTGTGTTTTACTTGCTTCTATTTGAAAGACTGAGTGTAAACACAATAAATATTTTATTTTATGTGCTGGAATGTGCAGAAAATAGGTTTAAATGTTAAACTAATTTATTCAAGTCAGAGAATGGTGCATATAATTAAATTTTTTGCTTGATGCATAAAGTTTTAGTATTTTTTTAGTATTTATTTATTTATTGTCATTGTCAAGAACAATGAAATTGCGTTTGGGGCTTCCATACAACCCAAAAAAAAGAAGAAAATAATAAATACCCCTTAAAACCCAAGTGTACATATTTAACCCAGTGTGACTCCAATGCAATAAGACAATCCTTAGCAATAATGTTCGTAGAAATTCAGACAAAGACCTGAGAAACATGACAAAATACAACAATGCAACCCATTCAATATTATTGTACTGTGAGTTAAAAGATTAAAACTGATAAAACAAGTAAAAAAAAGATACTTTTCCATTTGATTACATTTTGTATGATGGATTATGCAGAAAAAGTAGAATTGGGCTGAAAGATCTATCGCTTTATCACCTCTTCAGGTTGTAAATTGTGTTTTTAAAAAGTAACTAAGTAATTAATTACTTTTGAAAATAAGTAATCAGTAAAGTAACTGGATTACTTTTTTGGAGAGGTAATCAGTAATTAGTTACTGATTACTTTTTTCAAGTAACTTGACCAACACTGGTAACTAAATATGCTCAGGTTACTGCAACAGCCTGACCCGTAGAGATTGACACAGTCCGGTCTTTTCCCATTTCTGGTAACTCAACGCTTTCAGCAAATGCGTGTGTTAATGTCATTAATAAAACACGCAACCATTATTTGAAACAATTAGCAATTCTGAGAAGCTACCTTTCTGAGAATGATGATCCCCTCCTGGTTGTGTTCATTGGTAGTGATATCAAACATGGCTCCTCCATCGCCCGGCACAATTGTGTACTCCACTTCTGCATTTTTTCCGATGTCCAGGTCATGGGCTTTGATTCTCCCAACAGCAGAGCCCACTGTAGACGATTCAGGCACTCTCAAGTGAAAGAAACCTGCCAACAACAACAACACAAAAATATGTTTATATAAATCAGACAGGACTCATTTGTTATCATCTGTTGTCATCAAATGGAAATGTAGAGCTCCTTACATCCTCTGTGCTTTAAGTATTCTCTCACCGAGCCAAGGATGTCTTATCCACCCACAGGCAAAGCAACTGATATTCTCTGTCTGAAGTCAGGCCTGTAGCTATAGGCATGATATTATTCAATTTTGACGTGTTTGGACATCAAGGCTGCTCGGCTCCTTGAAATTGGTTGGCTCAACCTGTAAGACCAACATACACAAGAGTCCAGGGGCTTTGATACTACCAACAGCAGACATTTCTGCCGAGGATTTGGGAAGAAATCCATAAGCAAACAAGCAGCAGGTTGATTGATTATCACTTACACCAGGTGGTGGATAGAAATTCATCTCTTTTTTTTTTCATTCTAAATTTCCCTACTCTGGCTCAGAAGGATATCAGTTTGAACTATCAGTTTCTGCTGCTGCCAGAGAAATTAAAACTTTACTGTTGCATTAAAAATCAAGTGCCTACACCTAGTGACTTCAAGGAGGTGGTGTGGGCGATTCAGTAGAACACTGAAAGTGGACCTGGAACGTCTAAGGGTAATTACACCACTGATTTTGTCCTTGCAATCTATATAAGTTTAAGAAATCTCAGAATGATGCAATGTCAGAAGGCACTGCAATATTATTCATGATGACTGGATTAGCAAGCACGTCTAATCAGAGTCCAGCAGCTGAACCTGACCGCTGCACCAGCTTCACTGCTTTGCCATTTTAATAAGCAAATTCCAATCATACTGAAACAATACTTTAAAAAAAAAAAGCAGCAAAGACCAGTTACACGTTTTTTATTTGCTCAGCCTTTATTTGACAAATAAAATCTTGCTTGAACTTGAGGATTAGAAAGGATCAATAAAGAGAACAAAATGTGCAGAAGAAATTGTGTGATTGTGCTTCTGATAACAGTGGATTCCTACTTTGGTTCTCAAAAATAAATATGCTAAAACAAAACCACCAACTGTCCAATACCACAAGAAAATAATAGCGTACTATCTTAGGACTCATTTGTTATTCCTCAATTTTACTGTGGATCATAGCTTTTTCCTTCATATTGATCCAAGGATTGAGAGAGGAAAGCTGCAGCATATGTGTGAATCCAGGAGCTGTGATTAAATATAATCAATAAATAATCAAATACTCTCAAGAACATCCTGTCATTTCAAAGTCTTTTCAGGTTCGTGTCCTTTCAAGGATAGAACAAGAACTTTTTGTAAACCCCAGAGTGAAAAAAAAATCAAGTTATAAATTATTAGATGGTAACAAACAGCTGTTATGTGGCACTGTCATTGGGTTAACAAGCTTCTATGATTTAATTCAGCTAAGCCAGATGCAGGTACTATACACCGCTATTAGTAATGGCATCTGCTGGCTTTCCATCACAGAGGTTTAGGGGATTGACAGTTCCCAAACACATAATCTATAATAACAAGCAACGGAAAGACAGATGTGTGGTGGGTTCATACGGCAATATATTACTGAATCAGACAGAAAGAGTGCTTCTACGCATGACCACTGCACATTATTTAAACCTGCAAGCCCCATATAAATGGAAAAAAGAAGAAGACAAAGGCAGGATTTAGGACAGGGCAGAGGAGCCACCATACTTGGCCCAAACCTCTGTGCTGTGACAGCATTATGGAAATATCAGCTTTTCCTTGCAGCCAAAGGAGCTTGACCGTCTGACTGCATCTATTTACATTCAGAGGAGGCCATTCAGTGTCACCTGAAATACCGAAAAAGTCTGCATCAATACAGAGCAGTATTTGTGCTTTCCTGTCATACAGTTGCTGGCTTGGAATAGAAAACATTGTGCAGAGAGTTTAATATTTATGCTCAGTATATGCAGAGAAGCTTTCACAGATCAATGATTTTACAGAATTGTGGATTTTTTTCCCCTGCATGGCTTCTTACATGACCTGGTGAACGCTACAATTGAATTAATCTGTTTAGCAGCTTATATAAAATACTGAGTAAAATACTGAGTTTAAATACACTGGCTCAATCCCTGATGCATCAGCGACATGCTCAAATCTGATCCAAATATAGAAGGATGCCCCATGAGCGAAATAAAACCAACCCCGGTTTATTTGCCAGGAGTAGTAGCAGTAGATGCAATCATGCAAAACAAACAGGCCATTGCTTACGACTGCTTACGACAGTAAGGCAGTAATGACAAATAATGAAAAGCAATTACAAAGAGTAGATATGATGAATACCTCCTGCCCCGTTGTAATTGCACAGTGTTTATTTCATTATCAAAAAAATGTGTGAATCTGTATAAGGTCATCTCCATCATCATTGCTCTACATAACAGCCAAGACGTTGTTTTCTGCAAAGTGCACTCACTTTTAGAGAACCTGGGTGGGTTGTCGTTGACATCGCTGAGGGTGATGTTGATGGTGGTGGTCCCAGCCAGTCCCCCCAGCTGGCCCCCCATGTCCTTGGCCTGGATTAATACCTGGTACTGTTCCTTCACCTCTCTGTCCATATTGGGCAAGGCTGTCTTTATAACCCCTGGTGTACAGCAAGATTGATGAGAAATACAGATAATAAAGAAGAGATATAGCGGAGAAGGAAGAGCAGATAGTGAGAGACAGAGATGGAGAGATAGAGAGACAAAGGGAAAAAGAGTGGTGAACATAAAATTCTCAGAAAAAAACAGTTGATGCCAGATCCACAATTTACTACAAAAAGCACAATATATTTCCACCTAAGCAGCTGACTCCCGTGTAAGAAGCTGCATATGTGCTCAGACCAAGGCTGAAATAGAGGTCATCTTACAAACTGGAAACACTTGACATTCAATAGGGAGCTCTGGTGAAGCCATATAATGATTCACTTGAGGATCAGAGACCCTGAGATCAGAGAGCGTTTGTACTGCAGATTAATAGCTAGGTCAGTGGGAGGTTGGCAGGCTAAAAAGAGGCAACCAGCATAGGTGGGTCCACACTTTCTCCTTTTCTCATTCTACTCAATCTGGTGAGGATGTCCCATTTGATCCGCAAACATCTAACATGTAAGAATCCAAATCAAAGACTATAGTTATTTTTTTTTAAACTTCTGTCATCTTTTTCTTTTGGGAAGAAGGAGAGTGTCTCTCCCTGTGACATGCATGGTGATTTATGTATATTGTTGTCCTCCTGCCTTTGCTCACCTTTTACCTCCTAGTGTTTGTTCCCCTTGTTTATGTGCGTTTGTAGATAGCTGCAGACCCAGCAGGGCAAACATTTGCTTTAACAGTTTGATTTTTTTCCAGCTTCAGTTTGAAATACAGTCACAGTAGGTGCTCTGTAAAGCTCTGGGATGAGCAGCATAATCAGCAACAGATTCCACCATATCTGGCTGTGTGATATGTATGAACCTATTTTCATATGCTTTGAACAGTTCCAGAAAGCAAGCCAACAGCGGCCTACTACCAGCAAGTACTGGCAGTATGAAAGTACAGTATTCTTTATTTTTTTATTTCGATTTTTTTTTTAGATTCAGAGCCATCATCTGCCATGCTCCCCCTGCTGCCACTCCACAACCTTTTTAGTGCCATTTCCTTCACATGAGACCAAAGCACACATATAAATAAGATGGAAATAACCAACACTCTTAATGTCTCACCACCAGAGACAGATAGATACTGGTTAAAATTACCTACCTCTATATGCACACAACACTGGCTAGCCAGCATCTATATGCCTGAGATTCAGTAACAAAGTAATGACATTCACCATATTCAAGGTGAATGTGTGATGTTAGAGCAGTTTGGTTTTAGTGTAGCACATCCTATAATCCAATTTTAAACCTTCAAATAAATAATTCAGATTCTCAGGTCTTATTGCCCCAAGGTTAATTCTGAGGCCTGTTTTTCCCGAGTGTTAAATTCTCACACATGCTCACACGTTTGATAAAAACCAAATTCTCTTGGGACAATGCAAATCACATAAAGCCATATTTTATTCACAGTGGAAGACAGAAAACATAAATGTTTAAACTGGACATTTTACCGTTTCATTAAAATATTTGTTCATTTTGAATTTGATTGCAGCAACATATCTGAAAAAAATGGGGTCAGGTAGCGTCCTGACTTAGTGCATTTAAAACAAACTTTGGCCAAGAGAATTGGGTAGTGTTTCCTGATTATCTTCACTTAAGGCTTCTTCTTTGCATGCTAGAGCTTTAAGCTGCATTTTTGGATATCGTGGATAACAGCCAGTTATTTCTGGAAGTGTTCATGAGATAATTAAGTGATTTTCATAACACAATCATGACTATTTTTAATGCTATATCTATGCTACAAATGTTCAACAAGTTGTAGATGCAGTTTTTTTACAAATTGGTGAACATCTGCTGATCTTAAATTCTTAGACACTCTGCTTCTCTAGAAGCTCGTTTATACCCCGTCATGTTACTGACCTGTTGCCAATTAGTAGAAACTTAATGCAAAAGGTTCCTCTGGCTGTTTCTTTTTAGTACCACTTAGTTTTTCAGCCAGTTTTTTAGTCATGTTACTGCCATTAAATTCAAAATGAGACAATATTTTTTAATGAAATGATAAAATGTTTCAGTTTAACATTTGATATGCTTTATATGTTCTGTTGTGAATAAAATATAGGTTTCTGAGATTTGCAAAACATTGCATTATTGTTTTGTTTAAATTCTAAATCTGTTCACAGCACACACAAAAAAAAAACACAAGTACTTTACCTGTTTTGGGATCAACAGAGAAATAGGGTTGCCCGTGGAGGATGCTATACACCACTCTGGCACTGTTTCCATAGGTAGGGTCATCTGCATCTGTGGCTGTTACTTGCGTCACATATGTCCCTGCAGACAGGAGTCAGAAGACATATTGACTCGATCTAATCGCTTTCTTCATTAGACCGAGATCCAAACTCTTTGAACCTCATCAGTTTGCTAAACAATCTCACCTGACACTAATGAATGGTGAATCTCTGCCGAGAAAGCCTCAGCTAATGCGCAACATTCAGAGCCCCTGATGGAGTGCAATGAGCAATGAGGAGGAGTGCAGAGGAGAAATAATGTGCTGGGAAGTTGTTCAATTTTCTTGTTGTGTGTGTTGATTTGTGCATCGCTAAAAAGTAGCTGTTCTTTAACAATAGAGCCGCAGTTTTATGTTTTTGGTTATCAAAAACTCTTAAAACTCTTATGTGACTATTCATTAGACAGTGTAACCATTAAGAAAACAAAGGGGCATGGCAAGAATAGTATTAAGATGGCAGTCTTCCAAACTCCTTCAGTAACAGGGACAGAATAATTACTTGTTGGATGTTTTGCTCATCCCTTTTAACTAGCTGGCAGTGAAAACACTATTTCACTAACACAATCCTGATTAAATGCATTGGAATTAAACAGATTTAATAAAAAGTTTCTAGTGTGAGGAAACAATAAGTGATGCCTTGACAGCATGACTGTTTGACAACTCCACAACTCATTTCTGGGGGTTCTCGTGCAGATGGACCAGTTGTTTAGGAGGACTTGCAGACAGGTTGACATTGATGCTTCACTCGCAGTGCACATACGTCCACGTCTCAACCGCATGCCTACGTCTGGATAGCTGTGCACAATATAGCTGAAGCATTTATGGGATACTTAGTATGATTAAGAGAGGCTGACCACGGGGACTGTATTTGCATAGTTGCTTGGAATTCTGCTAAGATTTTAGCTCTCTATAAAGAACTTGATGTATACTAAATAGGCTTTTCAGTCTGAGGAGATGGTAACAATGGAATTAAACATGGTGTGAGGGATTAGTGTTTCAGTCCTCCACATGTGCCTGATTAGACATACCTGAGAAGGACTGCATCATGTTACAACACGGTATACAATAGATGAGATAATACACTTAACACCTTTTCTGTTCATCCAAGGAGAGGAAATCCGCTTCAGTAAGAGCTCAGATGCAGAGAGAGTTTGAGAGACTTTAAGCACATCATACGCCTACGCAGCAGGCACCAACCTAGGTGTAGGGCTATAAACAAGTCAAATAAATTCTACTCATATTATTATTATTATGGAAATTCAAATGCATAAGTAGAAATACGATGAAAGAAGTGACTTCAAAGGTCACTGCTGGTAACATTTTGCAAAAAGGAAATATATTGTATTTATCTAACTTTAAATATTCAATTCGTTTCAGTCAGTATTCAAAAAAATGACGATGATGTGTTTCAGTAGAGTGTAGAGGAAGTCAAATGACACTGAAATGAAATATGAAGTAAAAAAAGACGAGAATGAATACAGTGAGCATCAGTCAAGAACTCTGGTGCATGGAAAAACAGTATATAAGGCAAGAACGGATTTTAACGAGCTTGAAAGTCAATGGTTGGTATCGCCACCTTTAATCTTCAACACAGCCTGAACTCTCTCAGGCAAACTTTCTTGTCCTTTCTTTAAGTAGTCTTCAGGAATAGTTCTCCAGGCTTCTTGAAGGACATTCAAGCCTGACAAGTGTCTTCAAAGAAACACAGACAGCTCTTCTTTGTATGTTGACTGCCTTTTGTTATGTCCTCTGTTAAGTTAAAGTTCAATAATGTTGAGGTCTGAGCTCTGGTAAGCACTGTGTCTTCTATACAGATATGCTTTCACTGCATTTACAATGCTTTTGTAAGCATGGCCATGCTGAAAAAATAAAGCTATTTCCAGTCAGAGACTTTCCAGATGATATTGAATGGTGGATCAAAATCTGATAGTAGTTTTATATGTTTGTAACTTAATCAATTTTGACCAGGTTCCCAATACTGCTAGCTGAAGTGCCTGCAAATGGCTGCAGACACACACTCTTGTACCTGACTCTGTACATATGGACAACAACTGGAACCAACAATTTCAGATTCATCACTCCATTAGACCTATTGACACTACGGTCCATTTTTGTCCACTTCGTCAGTGATTTGGCATACCTCAGCCTCCTCATTTACCTCAACAGCATTTAATCCACTGAGACTTTTTCTGAAGAGGCTTTGCAGATGCATCAGCTTAAGGGTCAGATATATCTCTCAGGTCTTTCATCAGGTCTTTGCTGGATTTTGACCTTCTTAAGGGCGTGACTTTCAGATACTGTTCAGTACGCAGATTTATTTTTTTTAGGTATAACAATTTTGTTCTCCTCTTGTCTAGTTTCTTCAGATTTTTTAAGGACACACTGCACACAATGCCCAGATATGCCTAGTTTTTAGCTCTTTAAAAATCATCTTGTTGGTGTAATTGGGATTTTTCAGAAATTGAACTAATGAAGCTGGAACAAATTATGAGTTTTTGAGACAGGCTGCAAGTAACATATTGGCTAAAGATACAATTTAAAATTGGTTCTTTGCTACATTTTCATATATACTGTATGTAGATACAAAGGTGATTCATCCCTTGGGCTAGGTGCTTTGGTCTGGCTCCTTGGGAGTAAAATATAAAGAAATTAGAGGAGACTTTTGCACAGTAAGGTACAGTCGTTTCAGCACATTAACTTTTTCTAAAAACTTCATGGATAAGCTAATAGCTAACAAAGGATTATTACCACGAGGGCAAATAGATTACTTGACTCTATCTGCCATTACAGTGTTTATGCTCAGCATCTTTTAGCTTTTATTTTGCCCTGCTAACAAAGACAACAAGAGAGATGTAGCAGTTAATGAGCCCATTGATCACCCAAGTCTTGCTGCTATAAATATTGATAATGACTTCATTTGGTTTAATGCTAATCCAATGGTTGCAGCTCAGTATAGGCATCCTTGTGGGTTGTTGTTTACACTGGCCGCTGCGGCTGAATTCACACAGTTGAATTCTCAACAAAGACATTTCTGGTAGTAATGTCCCTCTGTATAAATTGGTACCAACTTGGTTTCACCATTACTTTTTAATGGGACCTGGAATAACAGTTCTATCACCCAACACACAACTAAACCTTTATACAGACTAGATATTATTAAAAAAAATATACATATACATATTCTTCAATGTAGAAATAGGTTACTCTTACTATTTTTACACAGAATATTATACATTTAGATATTGCCTTCTCCTAAAACAGTAATCAGTCACATATTGGTTAAGCTTATTCACATTGCCAATATCAGTTAAATGGGCAGTCCAATAAATGGGCACGAAGGTCATTTTAGTCATAACACCATAGGGAGTATTACTCAAGCTGTAAAAACAGTTGGAGTATGTGTTCTATGGATCTTGAGGGAGCTCTGCAAAGGCTGAAAAAATGACTATGATGATACCATCAGGGGTGCTTCACCAATCATTTTGCATATGATATCATCAGGGGTGTTTCCGCTTAAGACTTTCCACTTATAGCAGGAAGCTAGTGTTACAAACAGGGTGGGGGGTGGGGTTGTTGCAGATGTAATCACTGATTAAATTCACAAATGAACTGTACTATCCAGTCGCTTGATGGAAAGTGAAGTTTTCGCTAATGCTTTAGAATGAAAGTCACAGTATAAATCATCAGTGCTTGTTTGACTTTCTTTTCTTTGGACCTCAGAAGCCCAACAACTAGCTATTTGTAAGCAACGCCATTAATCCAGTGTGTGGGTGCTGTTTAAATTTCATATCTGTACACTGTTTCCATGGTCACAACAGATGTTTTTCTTTTGATAAACTTAAAAGTCGCTTTCTTATTCTACAATAAACAGTTACCATGCAGCCTGTGATTTGGGAGTGTTCACTGGGGTTATGCTGCGTTGTTCCTGTTTTTCCTACCAATTCTCCAAAGAGTGCTGATTTTGGAGTTTTGAGGGTTTTATTGCAGTTCACATCAAGAGGAGCCTTTTTCCCCGTGAATTACCTTGATCTGTTCTCCCTGGGGATAACGTTGAAAGACAAAGCAGTGCAATTCACTCGGGGCACACCAAGAATAAATGGTCCTCTGAAATGTCAAAATCTGTTGGGGGGAGCAGTCTTACCCTGTGGTTGTAAAGATGCGCCTGAAAGAGAACTTTATGTGTTTCCAAAGTGGAAAAAAGAAAGTTTTCAATGCTGAGAATTGCGGTGTGCCGATGATGATACTGATCCAAGTATTTAAAAGTAACTCTGAATGATTACTTACCTACTGGTGACATCTCGGGAACACTGGCTGTATATGGTCCTTCCAGGAACTTGGGCTCATTGTCGTTGATATCTTGGACCTTGATTACAAATTCTGATTCAGGTTCCAGGGGCCTATTGGTGTTGATGTCAACAGCCTGGGCGCGCAGGGTGTAGTAAGGCTTCTCCTCCCTATCAAGACTTCTTAAGGCATGGATGTCCCCCGTTGTTTGGTCAATTGTGAAAATGGAGCCAGCCCCTTCTCCTGAGAGAGTGTACTTCACTGCACTGTCCCCCTTATCGAGGTCAGTGTGTAGCTGCAAGACAAAGCAGAAAAAAACGACAGGTTGAGTGCAAACATTGGCACATATAATGATTCATTGAATGCACCGGGGAAGGGCTGTCAAGGAAGACTATTTCACAAAGACAGCCAAGGAAACTGACTGCGCATCAAAGAGCAAATTCATTTCTCTGCACAGATCTGCAAAACACTAAGTCATGAGAAAAATAAAATGATCGTGCTTTCAGAACATTTCACAGATTAATGAGGCTAAGTCGCTCATAAATAATGTATTCTCTCTGTGCAATTACGCTGCAGTGATAACTCTTCAACATCGTGGATCAATTCCTAATCATGAATGACGAAAAAAATTTCTCTTATATAAAACAGGAGATGTGAGGGTTTCTTTTTCTTTTTCTGTTTTTTCTTCCAAGTAGCAAAGTTCAAACTATAAATCCTTGAAGTAAATACTCGTTTTCAACCTTCACCTTAAAAGTCTTGTAACCAGAGGAGTCAGCACAGTTTCACAGTATCACAGCTCCAGCAAGAGAACCTCTTTGTATATAAACCCAGGACAGTGGCAGCTCTCTTTGTACAAGACAAACAAGTTCTGGGCTGGTGTTCGAAAGCCTATTGACACAGTTATGTTTTCCTCACTGCAGCGCTCATTCATACAATTCAAAGCCTTTTAAATATTTAAAGGCTGTAATGCAATGTGATCATCACCATATATGATTATGGATTTTTGCTTGCTAAGGTATGGAATTTCCATAGCCAGCTAACTACTTGTGGCTTGGGGCAAAACATCTTTTTCATTTTTATTCTATCAAAAAAGGGATCTGAGTAGAGGTTGCTACATTTCTGGTTGTTTTTAAACCTGTGAACTGATTCCTGTAATCACCCTCTTACAATGGCACTACCTAACACGTGGATAGATCCACACTCTAACACTCACATTTCTCTCGATTAAATTAGCCTTTCTTCAGCCTGTAAATATTAACCTTTTTGCACATAGATAATTCCAGTGAATTTCCATGGCAATGCCCGGCATAGAGCCAAGAGTAAATGTGGGATGAGGCCATGAATTCTTTGTAGATTATGGTTCAAAACAACCCAAGACACACAGACATGTGCACAAACACACTAGAAGTAATTTGAGATTCAGAGCAAATTCCCAAGCTCACGCAAGCATAGCCTGGCATTATAATGTTATCACCCGTGGTGCATTATTTATTTCTACAGAAATGAATGAAAATTAGAGTTAGTACATGACCCCTATTGGATGGCAGCAAAACCACATAATATTTTCTGCAATGACCAAAAAAAATGCAAAAAGTATTATTATTGTCTAATATACATAAAGTAATAATGATAAAAGTATGATCCTCAGGCACAAACTAGATATTGTAACAACAAAATGTGTTTGCATTTATCCTTAGTTAGTAATATAAGGTGATTCTAACTTATGATTGGCATGTACTGTAACATCGTAACAGTATATATCATGATGTAGCAGAATGTGGGCCACAACCAACGTTAAATAATTAAAAAGTACCTTTTTACTTGGTTTCCTATATGCAGATGTGCTGTGCTTATATTATACCCTTATGTACTACTGTTAATTTAAAACTACCATCTTATGTCAATTTAACCACTAACTGACATGTGAGTTAAAGCAAAAGATGGTAACATTTATTGGCTGAAGGCCCTCTTGCCGAGGGACATGTTGGTCTTATAATGAAGAGAAACCAGTGGATCAAGTGTCTCCACATGAAGAGAATTCAGTCCTTGAAAGAAAGGGATGTCGTAACGTGCCTGTCATAAAGTATTAAAACTAAACAGAATAAAATGAAAACTTGTTGCAAGTGCTTACAATGAAACAATAGTGTCAGTATTTGCAACTGAAAACTTCTTTCCAATCATGCTTGAATGGTTGAGCAGTTTCATTTATCCCAGAGGGTCTCTTAATTTTAATGATAATTAATTGTGATTTTTCATGTGTCTCAAATTAACATTGTAAAAGGCTTTGGGGTATTTCTTTTGTTGCTATCCGCCTACAGGGCAGCACTGTAAGTGTACAGAAAAACTCATTTTTAAAACTTTAACAATGCATCTTCATTTCATGTGAGGATGAGTGCCTGCACTCAACCCAATGGGCAATGACACGGGGTTGAGGGTGGAAACTTCTAGTTTGGAAGATATGTTGATAAGGAAGGAGCCTCGCTTTGGGAACTACAGGGACAGACAAAGCAACCACACAGAATTAAAAAATTAAAAAATAAATTTTGAACTGGCCAGGCAACAGACTGGTGACCTGTCCTGGGTGTTCCCTACCTGGGAAAGTGTCCAGTCCCCAGCGATCTTGAACTGGTTAACAGGATGGTTGGATGGATGGAATGATAGACGGTAACTGGAAGATGTTGTGGATGAAGTCAATAGAACTTAATGTGCAAAATGCCAAGTAATTAGCAGCTTAAAAAGAAAAGCACACTCACACACTTACACACACACCTATGCCATCAGAAACCAGGAATAGTTTTGCTTAATGTTACAATGCTTTGCTGCTAAATGGAGTAACATGAGCTCATGAGGACTGCAAAGACCCGAGGAGTTCTGGGTTTGATGAAAATATCGTATTAAATACCACATTAAAGAAAACACTGTGATTACAAAATATAGCATATGATTCAGTGACTCCATTTGTCATTTTCTCCATTTCTGGGTGCCATTGTGCCTCTGTGCCATTTGTCAATCTCAGGCTCGCTGCAGTTTTACTTTTGCCTGTGTATGTGTATGAGTGCAAGGGCTGGGTGATGCATAATATATAACGACGTATTGACTGCCAGTGTATGTCAATTATTTCACCAGGTTTCTCAAGTCCAAAATTAATTAATTAATTTAAATCATTACTGTTTTTTTGTCTGATTTCTTGCTTCCTTTCTTTTTGCGTCTGACCTAAAACATTTAAGAGGAACATTCTTATTTATTATCTATAATCATCTATTTTACTTTTTGCTGTGATGTTGGGCTATAGGCTGCTGTGCCATTATGCCTGGCTGATGTCCTGCTTATAGCTTCTGTGAGATTTGTTTCATGTACACTTGAATTTTGTTTGTTTCCTGCTAGCATGTGTGCAGGCTTGTGCAGCATGTGCGTCATGGTTTTGGCCCATCTGTTCAGCTTTTTCAGATATCCAATTGACATTTGTTTATTGCAGCAGAGAAGTTGATGAAATAGTTTGAGTTGTTATGATTCTTTTTTTTCCCCATCATTTTGAGTCATGCCATGTCTCAAAAATGTAAAATGTGAATCAGTAATTATAAAAATCAAGAAAAGACAGAAGGGTTTTGGTTTCAGTGGCTATGAAAAAAGATGTGGTTTACTTTTTCTCTGTTCGGATTATTGATTTGTAAAACGTAGAATCCATGTGGGAAATTCTGTGATGGCTTTGCTTAAGGATGCAAAGGCAATAGGTGCAGATGCACCTATGCACCTAGATGCAATAGGCTTCCTGATATGTTTTCTGTCTTTATAAAGTATAATTGGGCTGTTTTATTTTCCTTTGTTTATATTCTACTTTGGTTTAAGCCATTGTGCTCTTACTTTGGCCACTGTGCTTGGCTGTGCATTTCATCATTTAGTAAACCTGCCATGATGTTGCTGGCTGCAGTTCCCTGCTTCTTGTCTCCGCTGTTGTAGGATGCATCAGGCTCTTGTAAAATCAGCTGGGCAGAGAGCTCCCTCTCTAATTAAACTGTCTTCATCACAAAATCTGGGCAGCACTTTTTGGAGCAGTAATGATTACAGTTATTTATCATTTTCTGATGCTATATGTAACACAGTACCATGTCTGCGGGTTAAACTACATTCAGATACCCTAGGGCCTGGGGTATAAACACAGTCCTTTGTGGATATACGCACTCTTATGTGGAGAATTGTATTTTGTTGAGCCAAATGAAAGGCAGCCATTTCTTGTGGATCTTTTGACTGACAGCAGTATGGTTTAAGTGTTGTTGCCCTCCAGTGCTCCCCAGGAATTTGTGCTTCAGAGTTTGCTGGTCTTTAATAAAACACTGTGTATTCTAGTACCTGGTGTTTTAGTTGGACAGTATCAGAGCATCAAGAAGAGTACAAGATGAATAAGGGTTTTGTGTAACTATGGTTCATGCATCTTTCACCTTGTGTCCTGTTTTGCAATCTTGTAAACATTCAAAATCTATTCAAACGGTTTATGAAATCACTTGTACTACAGTAGATTTCCAACTGTGGGAAGATGAAATTAAATTAATAGTGAACAGCGAGGGCTTGAAATACATATTTCAAAATTGCGGAGGGAATTCTTCACTTAAATGTTTTCCGCAAGAGGGTTTTCGTATACACTGTGAGCTTAACTAAAGATTTTATTGCCCTATCCTTGGTAGAGATTGTGTTTTGATTGTGCTTTTCCTTAAACTACATGATTGCTGTAACATCTGCTCTGTTTATATTTGCTTTGGAAGTTTTATATTATTCCATGGCCATGTCTCCATGGCATTCTGCATTCTTTCAGTTTTCCTATAACTATCACCACATCAGCCCTGTGTATATTAGAAATCGCGCAACTCATTTCACCATTATAAGTTCAAACCAAGGGTATAATCTCAGGCAGCTAGTCTGAAACTTGTTTTAGGACTGCTTAGGAACAGGAAGAGGCCATCACCAAACTGCTGGGAGCATGAAATTATCCAAACTGTCTTGTTAAGCTGCAGCATTAACAGTTCCTTTCACTGGAACTAAGGGGTCGAGCCCAACTCCTGCAAAAACAACCCCACACAATAATCTCCCCTTTACCAAAAGTATACTTGGCACATTGGAGTCAGACACGCACTATTTTCCTGGCATCGCCAAACCGAGACCACTGACATCAGATTGCCAGTGATATGGTATATCAGAGAATGCTGCTCTAGAGTCAAGTGGCATCATGCTTTACACCACTGTATCTGACACTTTTTTGTTAGTGTTGGTGATGCATGTGACGTACATTCACGACTGTTCCCAATCGCTTCAACTTTATAATAACACCAATAACAGTTGACTGTGAAATATTTAGCAGTGATGAAATTTTAGGGCTGGACTTGCTATACAGGTGTCATCCTATTACAATACCACAGTGGAATTCACTGAGCTCCTGAGAGTGATCCATTCTTTCGAAAAGGTTTTTAGAAGCTCTCTGCATGCCTAAGTCCTTTATATTACCTGTGCCCATTAAGGTGACTGGAACACCTGAATGCAATGATCTGACGTACGAGTGAATGCTAGGGCTGGGTATCGTCACTGATTTCTATAACTGATCCGATTCAGATTCACAAGATCCCAATTCGATTCAATTTTGACTCAGACAGTCAGAAATATCATAATACTGATCATTCATTAGTGTATGAATGATCAGACATATTCAGATTTTTATATCCATGTATAAAAACAAAGTTGACACTTGTGAGACTTCATCAGAGGTGTTAGCATCACAGCAGATGCCTTTGTGTTAAAGCAACTGAGGATCAAATACGGAAAACCATGAAGAAAATTTTGCTGGCCTGGCTTTTTATGGCAGATAACCAACTTAAACATGTTCCACAGGAAATCAAAAACAGAAGAAAACCATGAATCAACATATGAACATTACCTGATGCTGCTGAAGTGAAGCAGGGCAAAGTTACAAATATTTTGTTGGAGACACAGCTAAGCGTTTTGCAATTTGACATAATTTGTTAAAGTTTACATTTCCTTGGTATTCAACAGCAGAAATGAGGCTTTCTTGTTGGAGGTCATTTTTGGAGAAAAAAAAACAGCTCCCGAAGGCATGGTACACAACGGTAGACTGGCGCATAATCAGCACGAAAGCACAATAAGCAAGAGAATAATGCAGAAAATAGAGATTTTTGATGGTAAACTGGTCTCTAAGTACACTGACAGAGAGCTGTGCAGGAAGTAAAAGCAAAATTAAGAAGGAATTCATAGCAAAGTTTTTCAAATGTGAAGCGTAGTGTTGATCTTCTTTTGCTGCTGGTTCAGTGAGTTTTGTTTGGAGACTGACGAAACCTGCAGCTTCAGAATCTGTGAGATTTCGGTTTTCAGGATTGTGGTGTTACTGAAAAATACATTTATATTTAAAAATCAATTCAGGTTTTAATGAATCGATATGGCATAATTCAAACTAAAATCGATTTGATTTTTTAAACCCACCCCTAGTGAATACCTAGTGAATATCTGTACTTCCTACTAGCGGTGGGCTTATCAATCCAAATATCAATACCAACTCTAGTATTGGTATCGGATCGGTACTAGCACGATTGGATTGATACTTTGCTTTTATCCATTAAGTTCAGTATGTAGCCCACTGAACTGTGTTAATTATTTCTTTGCAAAAAATGAACCGCAAACATGCACTATAAAAAAAATGTCTGAACGTTTTTGTGTGCTTTAAAGACAGAAATATTTACATCCCAGGTCAACAAAAACCCAGTCTCAGAACACGTGAAAAACTGAAAGGTGTGTTTTGTTGTGTTAACTAATTATTGTGGAAAGTAACAATCACAGTGATATAGTGGTGATTAAAACTGTGCAGAATTTGCAAACTGAGAATTTATCTCATAAGTCATGGCACCTACTCTCCCACAATTAGCTGCCTGAATAACTTAAAATAATTTGTACTGATATCGGCAATCCTGGCCCTGTATTTACTTGGCATTGGATTGATACCAAAACTTGTAGTGTGGCACAGCACTGCTGTGAATGAGGGAAAGTGTGAATGTTGAATGTTTTTGCTGAAATGTCCAGGCAAGTATACATGTTAAATGACAAGATACCTGTTCAAATAGCATCAATTAACACACAACTTTAGTTCTTTTTACATTTCTTTATGATAATTCTTCATAATTGAACAATAAGAACAAGTAGTCTGATGTCCTGTAATCATTATAAAGCTATAATCTGAAATACAATAACACATTAAGTTTTTGTACAAAGTATCGGATCAGTTGATTGCGCCGTGAATTTGACTTGGTATCGGTTCGGAAAGGAAATCCGTGGTATCTCACAAGACTACTTCCTACTCTTTACATTTTCAAAACAGGTTCGTAACTTTTGCTTTAATGCACTTGAGAGGAGTTATTTTATGTCACTGCTGGTCTTCAAACCGATTTGAGCCTAAACAGTAACATATGATAAGAAATCCTGTTCGTGTATTAATCGCCAGAGGACATCGCATAAAAAGAGATGAGATGTGCCAAATTAAGGGGCTAAAAGTGGGTTGGTGTTTTTATTTATTTATTGCCACAACACTGGAATGACTAGCCCTACTGAAGAGGAGCGAGCATAAAAGGAGTGACCTTTTTTAAGTGTCAGGTAATTTCAAACGCAATGTTTCTGTCAGCTCAACAAACGTCAGCAAAGACAAACTGTTCATGTGCGGTTTGTCGCACATTGTGTTGCTAGCTAAAGCCGCTGTATTTCACAGGGAGAGAAAAGAAGGAGCGCTAACTTCACTCAGAGATGGAGAAAGATAAGAAAAACAGGACAGGAGCGGAAGAAGATATACATTTAAAGGTAAGAACTGCTCTGTGGTATCTGATAAACTGGAAAATTAAAGCTTACATGTAAGTCCTCATGTTTTTAAATCGGATATTGGGTCTGTACATGTGACAGTATGTTTTGATTTTTTTTAATATTGTGGAACATTGCTATTTAAAGGTTGCATGAAAATCCTGTGCATAGTGAAGGTTAAACAGGTTAGTTTGCTGTACTGTGATGGATTTAAAGTAAAGAACAGCGTGTGGTGCACAGCGGCTGTGGTTTCATGGTCAGAGTTACAACGAGTGTTGCAGAGATTCATATGAATTTTAGCAGATGATGCTTAGATTCACTGACTGAATTCCACCGTCATACCAACTTATACTGTCTAGAAAAAATACAGCATAAACAGTGTACTGTCAGTGAGGATGGAAATCGGCCAAGACAACTCATGAAACATCCGCTGACATCTTGCTGAATTCAGTTGTGTGCATCCACAGAGAGAAGCAGGTCAGCTGATCACAACCTGTACATTAAGAAAATCTACTGGAGCTCTCAGTAGAAATTACTGTGAGATCCTTTTCCCCACGCTGAGCCCCTACAGCTAATTTTTTTGGACTTAAGTTTTTCCATTCCCATCTCCTGATATTATTTTGTCATTATGTTAATACAGCACAAGGTTCAGTTAGCTTTGCACAAAAATAGATATGTCCCCCAAAGAGCAACTTTTTACTTTCTTACTTTGATTACATTTGAGAGCTTGTACATTTTTACTTTTGAGTAAAGAAATTGAATCAGTACTTGGACGTTTACTGGAGTGGTTTTTAGCACTAGTATCTGCACTTCTTCTTGTACCTCTAAGTATAGAATGTCTGTACTTTTGCCACCTCTGCTGACAAGAAACATACAGGGTCGCACTCAGCACAAACACCTGTGTTCAGTCATCATCGTCTAATACAGGTTCTGCAACAAGCAATGTAAATATGATAATGAATTTTAAAATAATTGTTTTGATCACACATGAATCGCACAATGTGATTGCAGTTACATAACTTTATCTGCCACAGTTCCAGTGAACAAAACAGGGAGCACTTGAAGTCTGTAGTCAGTAGTGCTGAGCCAACATCTTCACACCACTGTCTCTTACAGTGCACTGTTTCAGATTGCTTAAGGTTGTTTAGTTGTTTGCGATAGCTTCCATGTACTCTACTTTGTGATGTGATGGTGTTTAATCAATATACTAATGACTCATAGGCTGCCCTATCATCAGTCAACACAGTACTACTGTGGGCGCATTCATATTTTTGTGTACTATTGAGCAAATAATCACATTGTATTTATGAGAGTTTATATTTAATTGTCATTTAACTAAGAAGAGAGTGGGGGAAAACAAGCCTCTTCTGGGTATTGGCATAAAAAGAATATTTTTCACATTTGTAGTTTATTCAATACAAGTACCCAAGAGAGGAACCTGCACATTGATTCAGAGCTGCAGAATTGGAGATGAAAAAGAAATGCAAATGCAAAATGAACAGGCTCATTGCCCCATTAATTATAAGTGAAACTTGACTGATATTAATTAAAAATTCCATTGCACTAACAATGGTAATCAATTATGTAAAGAAAGTCCATTAATAAGAAGGGAGACAAATGCTTTGTTTAAGCTATAAAACACCCACAAGACAAGAGACATGATCGTATCCATAACCTTTTTAACAATACGGCTTTTTAAAAATAGAGACGGGGAAATTCCTTCCATTGTTGTAGCACTGCTTCCAATTTCTAACATATAAACAAAACAGTTACAGTTTTCAGTAATGCCATTTATTTCATTTGCACACATTAAGTAAATTAACTTGTGGAGAATGAGTGAATAAGAGCTGGCTTGTGATGATATCCTTCCTCTCCATTTTTCATGTTAAGCACAATTAGTAAAACTCTCTGCTCAAGGTATCAGGTGACATGGCAGCTATAAAAAGAAACTGCTCGTGTGTGGAGCTGAAATGAGATTCCTGTTGCCATCCAAGCTCACACTGTCACTGCACTTACATTTCATTTGTTTACATTTCTTTTTTTTTTTTCTTTAATGTCCTTTAGTGTTCACAGACTGTCAGACAAATGTTTCAGTGATCACGAAGCAGTTCAGATTTTGTTGGCATAGCTTTTAAAGGGGAAAAAAAGATTAGATTTAGGGTTAAACCTTTAATTTCCACAGTATTGAAGAAATGATGAGCAGCCAATGCGCCAGCAATGCTTTGAAAACAAATATGGCTAAGGCAACTACTCATCTATTAATCATCAGGGCAAAATACTAATATTGACTCAGACTACTCAACTACTAGCAGAAATGATGGGAAATGGTAGCTCATCTTACCGGCTGTAAAATAGTCACATATTTGGAATTTGCCTTGCAGTAAATTCTTGACTGTGCAAGAGGTCGGTGATCCCTGTTCCTTTTAGGATTTGCAGTGCATGGTTCCTCATTGGCAATGCAGTAAACCCTGCATATTGATTAATTTGAGTGATTTCAGAGAACGTAACCAACCTCTGTAGAAAATGCTGTAATTGGATTTCTGCAACCAGGATTATGTGGAGCTCCTCTAAGGAATGCATATCACAGCCACAACCCTTTGCTGATAGCGAGCCAACATTGTTCCCTGAATGGTCCAGCAATCCCGCACCACTGAGTGCATTTACAAAACTGTAAACAAGTCGAAAAAGAGTTAGAACGTACTTGCTCTTCTTGTCTTTAAATGCAGTTAAATGTCTCTGTGGATTATTCACATTTCGTGGTATACAAGCGAAACATGCTTCCTGACTGGTATCACAAAGCTCTTCTTTGCATATTTATTATACTTTATATTTATTAAATAAATTGATTCTAATCCATATTTAATTGTGGATTATGCTTTGAGCAAGACCAGGGCATATTCTATATGTCACCTGTCAGAATTTATACTGTGCACTGTTAATGAGAGTAAAACATTCCACTGCTCTTATGCGCCCCTGTTCTATTGCTGTCTTGTATTCATTAGATAAGGTCTGAAACCACCATTCAGTTCAGCCATTCAACCACTGTCCTAGCAACTCAGGAGTATGATGACAGTATGGCAGTCTGTTGGCATTGGGGTACGTTGCAGGTGGCTTGAAGTTCGTGTATTGTCAGGGCACATGATGACTCCTGGTTGCATTGTAAGTTTTTGCAGGTAATTTTGGTGAGCAGCGGCTGATGGAAGGAAAATACTATGCCAAATCCTGCAAGCTTATTATAGCTGATCGATACTGGCCTCCGAGCTATTTCTTTGCTGCTGACAACTCGGAGCTCCCTGTCTGGTTTGTGTCATACCTCAGTCAGGTAATGGGGACGAAAAGCTAACAAAAAAAAAGATATTCATACAGGAGGCTATACTGGTAGATACGCAATCTCAGAAAACACGTGTGAGGAAGGGAGAGAGCGAAAGCAAGAGGCAGTAACAGAGTGACAGATATTGTCGTGGGTGTGCGACAGCAGCAGTCAGAACTGAGACAACTGCGTTTACCATTTGCAAATGGGTCAATTGTAAATTGTTTTTGATGTAAATGTTTCCTAGGCCAAGAATCCGAGGAACTCGTGCTAAGATTACTGGTTGTATACAAGGCTACCTTTTGCAAATAACATTATGCAGTACTGATTTTTTTCTTCTTCTTTCTTTAAATAAAACATTGATATATATGATTCTGTTGATCCCAGAAAACAGGGTTAAGGCTGCATTCCATTTCCTCATATCACACATGATTAAACGATATATTGATGTGTGATATGACATGCACAATGCTATTTTCTGCCTACAGTGCCAACAATACTGCCCATCAGTGTCATTGTAAACATAGAAAAAGTGGACTATGGTATAAAGTGATACTGATTGGGGCATTAGTGCACCATTTGGATATATGGCCCAAGCAATTCAGGGGAAAAAGCCCATTACCCATGAGGACAAAATATGTGAAATATATATTACTTTGGCAGGACAGATGAATGGCATCATTAGCTTTTATTTCAGCTGTTCTTTTCAGAAATCCCGCAGCATTCATCACTAACGTACATTACAATTGTAAATGCTCTCAACCTCTTAATATGTTGTAACGAGCAGCTGACTCACCGACACACTCCATGCATACTCTTCAGGAGAGCAATCCTTTCAAATTATGCAGAATGTGACAGTGAATTAAAAAGGTGGCAAACTTGAATTCAGAGGTGAATTCAGAGACTGGTAGGGAGCATATGTACAAGTTGGACATACTGCATAGAAGTCATGCACAATTCAACAGGATTCTTGAAAGACTCTTCAAATTGTAGCTTTCTGTAGCTTAGCTGTTGATCACTGGCTACCAGTCTTCATAGCTTCATGCAAAACAGTGTTATGAAGGCTGAGAGTTTTGGAGTTGAAGTTAATTATCCGCTCGCTTGCCTTGTAGTCAATCAAAGTATTTTATCCCAAGTATTTTACAGCAGTGGCTGTCATCATCAAATGATGTAAACAGGTTTGCTGCTTTTATATGGCCGTCTTCAGGTTTTAGCTTTACAGCTTAATTCCATAGCATTTAAAACAAACTGTATTTAACAGTGTGGAACATACTATCGCAGAGTAAGGCTTGTAAATTTCATATGGTCAGCTGATGGAATCGCTCTCTTTGTTGAGCCTGGTGCATAAGTCTTGCTGAAAAGGTTTTTATGTCCTTCTTATAGGTCCTCATTGAAAGATTAAATTGCAGGCTTCACATCAGTAATAAATCTCAGCCAGGTGTGGGGTGGTACTGGGAGGAAGAGCCATCAATAAAAAGAAGGATGGTCATTCCTTGTCAGGCAGGAAACAAACAAGTTGTGGGAGAAACAGCTCTGCCCTTTCTAGAAAAAGAGGCTTATTGACTTATATGTAAATAAGTGACCTTTTGTCTGCAAGTGTGAAAAGCAGGGCATTGGGGCATGTCCTGCATGTCTTTGCATACACTGCATATATTTTTTCTTTCCTTGTATGGGTTGTAAATGTGACTCTTTAAATTGATTGGCTTTCTCTTTAACCTTCAGTGCCGTTACGGGTTAAATAATTGCTTTGTGCCACCGTGTTGCTGCGTTTTTTAATTTTTTTTTTTTTTTTTTTAATGAAAGCAATTCCCTGTCTGCTTTTTCTTGCCAAGTGTATAATTTGTTGAGTATCTTTTGAGACTGTCATTGGCAGCACATTCCATTGTTGTCATTTTCTCATGACTTGCATAAAGAGAAAATAGTGGATTCCCTATCATGTCTATTTTTTTCATCTTCAGTACAACTGGTTAATTATCTCTTAGAATGAATACATGGTAAAAAAAAAAAAAAATCATGCATGTGAATCAAGTTTGCAAAAGCATCCAGTGTCACAAGCTTTATACTGTCATTTTACAGTGCACTGCTTGATTTAGAAAAAACAACAACAGCAAAAAAAAACAAAAAAAAAAACAATTCAGGTGTACAGTTCAGATGGATTTGATAACATGAAAACATTTCTTATCTGGGGCCAGTACTCAGTTACAATTCTTAGATAATGTTGCACTGAAAAAACTGAAAACAAAGTTTTTAGTTTAGTATCAGTGTAATAATCTCTCTTTACCTTCCTCTAACTGTATATAAGCATATTGTCTTGAGCATCCATATGCAATGCAATATAAAGTACTCACAATATGCATGACTTTATATAAAATTGGAGCATCAAGCTAGAAAAATCCCAGCAGTCTGGTTGGCAAAAATAAGAGATACATTGGGTTTTGATTACATCTCTACTCTTAAGTATTAAGATAGTGTTGTCATTCAGAAGACAAGTGCTGTTTAAGTGTATTCTGAGTTTCCATATTATTAAAAATCTTAGGGAATTGCTTCCAACATCCATAGCCATCAACTTTAAACAGAAAGTGACATGATGTCAGAGGAAAAATCTCGAAAATAGCTCCCGAACTCATTGGAGAGTTTAATCGAGAGTGAGAGGAAGCAGTTTGACTTGATATGCAGCCACGCTGTTAATAGTTTTTTTTTTTTTAACGTCAGATAATCACTGCTTGGCACACGAAAGGCCTCAGCATTATCTTATTGAGGGTACAGAGGGTTGTTATATTAACCCCCACGAGCCCTCCGGGCTTCGTTGCTAAACTGCAATAATGATGCTGTCAACATGAGTCTTAAAATTTTCTTCACGTATATTCTTGAGTTAAGTGCATGGTTAGGTGTCGTTAGGATTTTATTGATGGTTGTATTAAAAGGGGTGCAGCTTATTGACATTAGCAGTAAATTTATCACTATGCAAATGCACATTTAGCGTTGCATTTATTAATGATCATGCCTTTCTATTGGTTATAGTTTAGCAATAGAGATTAATCAATTAATTTACTATTTGCTACATTGGGCCAGCACATGAAGTTCCCCTCCAGCTCATGTTTTAATTGCACCGGACTGATACTGAATGTACACGAGTTTCGAAACATCGAAACAGCCAACGCATCAGATTTAAGAAAACATTTGCAATGTGTGCCAAACATTCTACAGCAGCTATATCAAGTTGTCAGCAAGAAGATGACGTGGCCACCACAGCTGGTGTTGTAACTGTCCCTCTGTTAGTGACAAGCTCTACCTGCTGGTGCAACTTTCAGTAACTGTCTCTGCAAACGTATTGTCGGTGCAGCGTATTACTTTAAATTTGAGGGAATGAAACCACATTGATGATGCAGTCTCATTAGTAGACAATTACACTGTGGAAAACTTAATTTAAATTTAGGTGCCTAACCATTCAGTGAATGAAAAGTGCTGTGAAAATACTAATGGAACAGCAAAGAAACAATGCTGTACACACAAACGCTGACACAATACTTTATGTGCTATCGTTATAAACAGCAGAGAAAGATGGTGAAAATATATTTGTTTTACTTTTATGTTTATGGCATTAAAGCTTGTTTCTTCACATTGCTGAGAACAACCTCACCATAAAAGTGAACAACGAGCATGACATGTTAATGTGGTTTAAAACCTTTATAATATCCTTGGCAGACTATGTTTCCTTTATTTACACTACAAATCAAATCTGGTATTAACATGCCCTTTTTGTGCTTTTTCAAATGTAAATGTGATTCACTCTAAGTGCATCTTTAATAGAAAAAAGTCCATAAAGCATTGTGATTGTATGCAGAAAAGTAAAAAAAAAATGCAAGAACTCAGAGCATTTGTTAATACAAGCAGTTGGGACTAGTAGTAGTGCTAAAGACCTTGCTGAATCCGGTGACCTTACTTACACCTCTGGGAGAAATCGGGGTAATTAAGTAAGTAGTGGAGGTGAACCTGCAGTTGTGACTGTAGCGTTTCTAACATTCCTCTCACGTTTAGTGTCTCCTACCTTAAGTTCCCGAGCATGTAGCTGTTAGTGTTGGAGTGTATAAAATCCTATCTAAATATTAAGATATATGATGTGTTTAAAAACAGTGTGAATATTGTAGCTCTGTGGTTCTTTTTTTTGTCACACACAGTTACACAGTTTGTATTTTTAATTTAGATGGCATATATTAAACGGTATATAAGCTGGAGTGTAGATTCATTTTCTTTATTTTGTACTCATCTGATAATAACAGAACAAGTGAAAATGCAGACATGGCATATCTTTCTGCTTGTGGTGCAGAAGAAAAGAAATCTTGCTTTGCTTGCACTCATTAATCCAAAATAGATCAGGCAGCATTTGATGTGTTTTTTTTTTCATGTGTTTTTCTTCTGCCCTTTACAGACAACCTAGTCTCACAAATTTACATAAGTCTGTCACCCAGAACCTTGTTATTTATTTTTAGTATTATATCATGTTTAAAAGACCTTCAGTTGCTCTAGCTAAACCTTATGTAAGCCACTAAGACAGGACTAAGGTAAATTAAATCAAGCAAACTAAAGCTGGACCAGTGAATCATCTTTTTATATCAGTTATATCAGGTAACTGTATCCATCCATCTTCTTCTGCTTATCCGAGTCACAGGGAGGGGGGGGTGGAGCCCATCCCAGCTACCACAGATCGCCAGTCTGTCACAGCTAACACATGGAGGAAGACACTTACAGTCACATACACACCCATGGCATATTTAGAACCACCTAAACCCAATAACTGGACTACGGGCAGAACCCAGAGTACTCAGAGAGAACCTTGCAAACATCTGAACTCCACACAGAAAGGGCCAGGCCAGATGTCAGGACCTTCTTGCTGTAAAGTAACGATACTAATCACCATGCACATGCTGCCCCAGGTAGAAGTACAGAAATGCCCAATTAGGTTTGTTGCATCATTATTAAATGGATTTGCAACTAGGAAAAATAAATACATTTACCAATATAATAGAAGAAGCAGGATATTCTGAGATACACAAAATGATTTGGTTATTTATGTCTGTCAGATGCTTTGAAACATGAGTTATTTTAGTGGGAATAGTCAAGCAGTAAAACCAGGTAGAATTGCATGTTATCCAGTTATGTTTGTGCCGATTGCATTGGCGCTGATATTGTTTTGGTGAAGTCTAAAACTGAGGTGAGCGTGTTCTGACAATTTGACGTACAGCAAGGCAGATGTAAGCACAACTAAATGTTATCCCGCTGTGCTTTAACATCTTCCTTCTCCACAAACAGCTGGTGTGTTCAGGCAAAGGCACTAGTTAATAGGCAAACTTACTGATCCATAATACCAGTACTGGCAATGTCCCCATTCCTCGTCCGATACGTGTCTGCATTCTGTGCTGTCAGAACAACTGGCAGAAATACACCTTGTTTGTAATGTGACTCGTGTTTTGTTTTGTTTTTTTTATTTATTGGCCAGCACTAATTAGTAGTGATTTGGCTGTCAAAATTACAGTTGGCAGTGATGCATTTAATGCTCTCGAAATAGATTTTGATTATTGCTAACAGGGTCAGGATTTATTAGTGTTTGTCATTCGTCTCACACATGCATGGATGCAAGTCGTTCTCCTCCTGCTGTCAGAAGTACCTTTTTCTGAGCTTCCTCTGTGAGCGCTGTTCCTACAGTCAGATCGTGCCATTTAAACTTTAAAAGGAAAGATTAATTGTCTGCATTAATCATCTCCTTGATAAATTGGAGTGTGGCATGTAAAATCCCCCCCCCTTATTAGTCCATTGTTGATAAATCTCTTATGACAGCATTTTTAACAATCACGTACTAAAGTATAGTGATTGCTGTATTCAGAATTCAGTTCAGCTCCTGGTTCCTTTTCATGTTTCATTCTCCTCTTTGCTTTCCCCACATTTCCCATAGATCTCTGCTGCAGCTATCAAATAAAGGCAAAACAATAAAAATAATAATAAAAACACAAAAAGTAATGAATAATAACAGCACTGAGTACGTTATATACCTAAATAAATGCCGGGTAACATACTCACAAACCATGTCTCATTAAAATACCCTTTTTGAGCTATAGGTGTGCATTTGGATAAACTAGTCACATGTACACTACTTGTGCTTTCTATATTACTTAGCGTATGTTAAAAAAACACCCCAAACTGCTTCAGCTGCTTCACTAAACTTTTTCCTCTTGGGTTCAGTTGCCTCTCTGTTGTCAGATAATTACTACTTCAATTGGTCCAGAAGGACACTTCTGCCACAGAGGATAAAACAAAAGTGTCTTGAGCTCCAATTCACTGCAGGTCACTGGCTGGAAATCATGAGTACACTCTAAAGTGAAAACATTACCACATTAGATATTGATGTAATATAGAACACGCATTCATTGCAGACTTATGGTCAATTATAGTCCATTAATGTGCCCTGTAAACAAAGCTGCTTCCTAAGGTCCTTGAACCCTTTCACCTACATCTTTATCTCTTAGTATGCTCTCTGTTTGAACATTTCTCACATTACCGTTCAATATGATATCACAGAAGTGTGTGTAAATGGTAACCCACTCCAGCGCTCCCCGTGCCATTTAACAGTGTACAATAAAAAGGTTAAGATTCAAAGGGAAATCCTCTCCCTTAAGATTTTCCCAACAAAGGTCCGAGGATCTCCAAATGCTTTTCATATGTTGAAGAATCAGTCAATTATTTTGAAGAAGAGCAGCCGCCCAGGATTAAGTGATTTAGGAGTGCAGTAGACAGCTGCTTCCCTGGCCCTGCTTTAGCCTCAGAGACTTCCACAAACAGCGTGGCTTGTCAGGGCTGATTGCAGTGGCACTGAGGCAGATAAGTCAGTCTTACTATTATCCTATGTAAGCTTGGAGTGCCAAATTACAACTTTAGCCTTAAACCCCCACAGAGTTTGCTTACGAATGTCTTAAGCCAGAACAGTGAATAAGAAATCCTGTGCTAAAAAGCGGGGACGGCCAAGGTTTGAGGTGACACAAAAAGATGTGAGTTTGATGGGATGTATGTGTATATATCTCCGTCTGGTTTCGGATCAGGCTGTTGGGTCTCTGCTGTCTTTTTATTGCTGTCAGCATCTTCCGTGGCTCATAACTATGATGTTCTGACACCTTTACAAGGACTGTAATTTAAATTTATTTCTACCACACCATCAAACCTTTCACCACTTCAATGTCATGTGTGGCTGGTCTAACGTGGAAATCTTGTGGCACAGCTCCATTATTAGGTCTGGATTTTTTTCTTGCGTGATGCTGGTCACATCATAAAACACTAAGAAATAGGAGCAGATTTACAAGCCTTAGGAGCATTATTAGATTAAAGAGGTAAAGTTCTTGGGGTTGAATGAAAATAGGCAACTTCTAGTATTTGCTGTTACTTGTATAAGTACATGGTATTAAAATAGTCAATAATTAATTATAACCTCAAGGAATAAAATATTTCCCATCTAAAATACTGGTAGTTTTAGGGTAGTTTTATAGTTACTCTAAACTAGAAGGTTTTTTTTCTGTTCCCTTCCTCCCATTTTATCTTCCTCATGTTCTATCGCTCCCTCCATTTACTCCCAATTCAATTTCTCCTAGGCTCCTTACTATGTGATTTATGACTTCTGCTGCACCATAAATAACAGTGGGAAAAAAAAAAAGTTTTTTACCTTGCCCACGTACTGCGGATCTGACCCCATGTACTCCTCCAGTACAAAGAACTGGTTCCACACCCAGCCCCTTTTGACCCGCTGAAATCCAGCTGCCCCATTCCTCATTGGGCCCACCAACCTCCTGGTGTGCTCCCTTCCCGTCCTGCTCCGTCCCAATGGTGGTAAAGGTGGACGTAAATAAGAGACCGAACCCTCGTCGACAAGAATCCACAGGAACAGCAGCAGGCAGTTCCTTGTTAGCATTGGCGATCTGTGCGGTTCAGGTCCCCAAGTTAAAGTCCAGTGACGAGAACTGAGCCACAGTGAAACAATCTGCGATGGCGTGTATGGAAAATGGGTGAGTTGTGAGACTCTGCAGCTCTCCCCGGTCTGTCAGGATCCCTCTTAGAGAGTTGTGGAGCTCATCACCTGAAGGAAAGAAAACAAATGTTTAGTCGAAAAGACGTCCTTATCCTCCACACCTGCACCAAACTGTAATAATACAGCTAATTCTGATTAGAGACAGTCCAGGAATGTCTTACAGCACTTGTGATTATCACAGGTTGATATGAAGTGCTGTTATCCTGCTATTCATAAATGTCAGTGAATCGATAGTACAGCATAGCCTTTATTCTTCCCCCAACCTCCATGCTTTACTTTTTAACTGCACAGTGATAAATGAGACTACTTTGATTCTCAAGCATAAAAATAATTGTTGTAATTATTTGCCTGGTGATAGATTACCTCTACACCAGACGGTTCTTATTGACGCATGCACTAATTATCTAGACTACTCATCTCTTTAGTGAAAACTGAGACTTTATTCTTGCTGTCAAACCACAGTGTGCCACTGTGCTGTGGACCTGTCACTGCCATGATTTCCCACAGAAGTTCAAAGTTATGTATTATTTAGTGACGCTTTAATGAGAGGTTGCTGATTAGCTTTATGTTTTGCCTCACAAACCTTGTCTTAGTATGAAACCCAATGAAACTTGAAAGTTGAACTCTACTGAAAAAAAAAAAAAAAACCTGACAAACGTTGCACGCAGCCATCTGAAAATAAAACGTGATACATTGGCAGTTCATATATCAAATTGACATGCGTATTGTGTAAAATGTCAACATGCTCTCAGTGATTTCTTTAGGATACGTTGCTTTCTTTCAGACATCGCTCTTATGTGGAGTGCATTTTGACAACTAGTGGCCACAGGAGATTGAACCTATTGCTGTAGCGTGTCATTTGACAGACATGTATTGTACAAAAGTGGCACCTCATGTAGAAGATATTCATTATACATATTACCACTCAAAGACATATAATGTTAGATTTCATTAGAACTTACAGTATATCCAAGAGGTTTTGTTTGCATAAAACTCATTAGAAGTTAATTTGATCTGATTTTGCATCAATGAGTGAAGGAAAAATGTAAAAACGGTTAAAACAATAATGGTTGTGTTGTGGTCTTACTTGTGCTATAGCGCCAGATGTAAAGTATGAACAAACCTAAACTGCTTGGTAAACATAAGGATTTAAGTTGCTTAAATATTTATGTTCATAAATTATGTTAATGAAAATGCACCTTATTTTGCCTGCCTTTCTTAGAGAAGTCTTAGACTTTTTTCCAGTACAGTAAACATCTTGAAGTATTACAAATTGTTTTGACCTGTACATTGGTGCATTGGAGAATTATTTTACATGTATGTGAAATCATTAATATAAAGTACCTCGCTGATCACACACCCTCTCTCTCTCCCAAAAGTAAGTTACCACGTGTTGGTGACTTTAACGGGGCAAACTGGTGCGTAACGAGACTTAATGCTGATACATGGACACTTGTATTGATTAAACAGAGGAAACTAGAAATAAAAGCCTGCCTCTAATTCAAGCCAGCTTCAAATGAAACCTTTCTTGTTGCAGTTCAGGTAAATAATGGCCCTGCAGTATTTGCAGAAATATGGCATGCAGATTTTAGATAATATTGAAACGACTCCACAGCGCATTTTTAATAGTTTTTCTGACCGCTCAGCCCCTGTGGTATACTTTAGTGTTGATCTAACACACATATCCACCAGTCTTAAATAAACAAATGAGAATGGAACACAAAAACATGACCGTTTGTGTGTGTCTAGAGATTATAGAGAGAAACAGGATTGCTAAAGTACATAATTTAGAAACCCCATTTTTGTCTGCGTTTAGACAGACATAAAAAATATACAGTTTCAAACTAATTTACTTGCAATTATGGATGTCAGGTGAGTCTTTTTTTTTTTAAAAATTATTATTAATAAAAGGACTGAAATGGTATTGTAATTGAACAATCACTCATTAGTCCATTGCACAGAAGAGAATGAAATATTACACAAGGAGCCTAATTTGTTAAGCTCATTCATTATTGAGCAAATGACTGTTGTACCGAGTGTTGCTGTTCACACCTTGTTTACAATCTTGACTACCATATCAACACTCATGCATTCAACTCTGGCCTTGTTACAAGACACTTAATTGTGCTGAAAACAAGAGAAGGCAACCACAAATGGTGGGAATGAAGAATGGAGCTAATGGTTTCCACACCTGGTTTATTATTCCTCTTTCCCTCCTAATGCACTTATAAGCTGTACAGTAATGGAAGACAGCGTGCCTCTAATTTCATAACTGGAGCCCTCATTGACATCATTGTCTTTGATTAATTATACTGACTTGGAACATCGGCTTCAGAAGAAGATTACTTCAACAAGGTTATGCGGTGCAACTGGATCCATTTATTCTCTCTGTCACGACAGTATCTTAAAAGTCAAAACTGATCTGCAAAGTTCTCTGTGCAAAATTGGCAGGAACTGTCTTGACATGGGTCAGACATGCCTCTCCCGCAGGTCACTCCTCATTTAGCATCGACATAATGGAAAATGACTGTTCCCATAATTCCTGGAAAATCACGATCCTCTGCCACTGTACGGTCCTGGGAGGGCTTGATGCATATTTTATGAGATAAGTTAATTAGCATATGTCTGGCTTCGGTTGTGAGCCTTGACCCAGGTGTCTACTTCAGATAACACAACGCAGTAGGCTGACAGTGTTCTCGCACATCACCTTCAATAATCAAACAACATATGGCTGGCCGATCTGCTGGTGCAGATTACCACCCACAAGAAACTCCCACAGAAAGTTATTAGTCGTCAAGGCTGCTATAAACATGACAAACGAATAAGTAGGCATTGACTTTTGGAAAAGGGGGGAGAAATGAGTCATCTGGATCAAGTTGTTGTTTTGCAAACACATTAATGTCTTGGTAGACAAGTGGGCAGAGATGTTTGTTTTCATCCTTCTTTAAAAACTGCAGCGTCTTGCAGTGGCGGCCAGCAGAAAATTTGTACTTGGAATAATAAGGTTAGGGATTTAGCTACGTTTGATATACAACGGAATTGATCTTGATTTCATATTTTAAATAGAGTGCTACCTGTGTACGATACACACAGGTAGCACACAAGGTCACCTTATGAAAGAGGAAGGCTTAACCAGTAACACAATTGCTACAAAGCATTTGCACAAAGCACATCTTTTCTTACACTCTACATTGTTATTTTCTCTATTAATATCTTTTTTTGTCAGGCACAGTATTCTCCATGTGACTCTGCAAATAACAAGTAATACTACAATATTATAATTTTACGTTTTTATAGTTTAGTACTGCATGCTGTTATTTTCCTCAGACGTACCTGTGTGAGAGGTTTTACCATCTTGTCCAACCCTAACAGCAGCATTTAGATTTCCCGAATGTACAACTACCGAATGAGATTTCACTAACCTTGTGTAAATGTTGATGATCATCTACACGAGGTTATCGACTTATACAGAGATGAATAAATATTCCATTGATTATAGAGCAACAGCATGCACATTTCACTGTAGACAGAAGCATCAAGTAGTGCAGCCTAAGCAGAACAATGCAAGAATGTAATACATAATTTATTGTCGTATGGCTTCTTTTTTCGTAAATCTTCATAATGACTTTTGCATTTAAAAGAGTGATTTTGAGTTTATGGATAGGAGGTCACAGACTGTGATGGACACATGTTCTGCCAGTCCAGGAATGACCTGGGTCCTTATCCCTAGTGCTACAATTTATACTTTACAAATTGAATTCTGTGCATAGGAGTAATGAATCATTCTTGGCAACGGGGGTGCAGGGCATCTCAGAAAGCTTATCGAACTCTGGTCTCAACATATTCTAGACTGGCTTCCTGTAGCTCTGCAAAGCTCCGAGGCTTTCACCAAAGATTTCTCTTGTGGGGACTCAAGCAAACTAAAACAAGTAAACATTTTTTCCCCTATTTAACTGTTGTGTTAAGGGTAACTTTCTAAACAGAACTGAAAATCCTTTTGTAAATACTGGACATTGGACAATATTTAGATTTTATGTTGAATGCCATGTCTGGTCTTCCTTTTAGACCAGACATGGCTGTTCTAATAATCTCAAGAGTTATATTCAAGTAATTTGCTGTCAGTTTGTTTTACTTATTCATATATTGTTTGAGATTGTTACACTGACATTTTTTTATGAACCTGATTCACATTCCTTAGGTCTTTTAATTCCTCAGTGTGTACCAAGAATAACCTTTTTAAATGCTGTTTCATGAGGGATAATTTGTCCTTTGAATATAGGTGTTTCCACATAGTGCTGACTCACTCACTTCTGCATTATTGTTAGGCTTTTCACTCAATTCCCTGAGAGCACCTACATGTACATCTAGATAAGGATTAGTCTCCCTCTGTCTGTGCTTATATTTGACAAACTATCAGCTGGTGATATTAAAAGATATAATGGTATTAGGATCTATATGTGTATCTGTATTAAAGCAGTGGTCCCCCAACCTTTTTTGCGCCACGGACCGGTTTATGCCCGACAATATTTTCACGGACCGGCCTTTAAGGTGTCGCGGAAAAATACAACAAAATAAAACTAGTACCGGTACTGAAAAATAGACGAGTTATTCATAACACACGTGAAAAGACCCAGGAAAACCAAGTTAACGATAAAAACGATAACAAAATAACGCTGAAAACCGATTAAAAACCCTGAAAACCACACATTTCACACCTGAGCCTCAACTCTCGCGGCCCGGTACCAAACGACTCACGGACCGGTACCGGTCCGAGGCCCGGGGGATGGGGACCACTGCATTAAAGAATCTGTAACATACAAGGAGTTTTGTTTCCAAGTTTTAATAGGAAAGGACTTGTCACAGTTCTATCACTACAGTGTTCAAGGCAGAAACCTCATGTCAAGTACAGCTCTGACTGAGGAGGAAATATGTGCACTAAAGCTGAGGACATGTGAGGGGAAAAAAGTGTCAGGGAAATAACTGGAAGAATTTTTTTTGTAGAGCTAAGGCAGAAGAAGACAGTAATATCATTGAAACCCTTGAGGGAAAGAGTGGGAGGAGAGAGGTGTAGGTGGAAGCAATGTAATGAAAATGGGAGTAACAACACAGCTGGCCAGTCAAGGTAAATTATCGAGGAACACCTCATGCGTAGGTTATAGCACAACCTAAGTAATGAATAGTGAACAAAAGGGCTCAGTTAGTTACTCAGATAAATGTACTTATTTACCATGCAGTTGGCTTGTCTGAAAATACAGTCCTTTATTCATGTGTAAAATAACACAGCTAATGTTGGAAATGGAAACATTCTTCACTTTGGAGGGCGTCAGCATGTAAGGTCTATAACACAAATGTACAAGCAGCACGAAATGTTGTTCCCTGAACAATGAAAACATTATTATTATTATTATGATGTGATAAGTCATCTTCTTTACTTTAACGCGTGTTACTCCTGGAAAAATGTTACATTTTGTTGTCGATATGAAATACTGTGGGCATAAGAGGAATATGATGAATTTTATTTTCCCATAGGTAGCCCGTGGCATTCTGTCTGCAATAAATTCATGTCCACATCCATCAAAGTTTGAGTCCTTCAAAAAGGTTGCGTACATATTTTGCTTCCAATCATAAAACGTATTGAAAAGTTTTCACAAAAGTTTGGCACTTACACTTTAGTCTTGTCGGGAAGTGTTTCTCCAGTTTGCATGCACCCTCAATATGTGTCTTATTTGGGTATCAACAACTGTAAAAGCATTCAAAAAACTACCTTGCCAACAAATAGATTCAGCAGCAAATAACCCCATTGATTTAAAAGAGGTGATACCACTGTTAAATGCCAGTATGCATTTTTAAACTAAACTGTTAAATTGGACTGTTGAAGAAGAACTCAATCCTTTGAGTTTATTACAACTACTAGACAGTAGCCGAAAACACATTCTTTTAATAGTGACAAATGGCAACTATGCTTGTTGCCAAGACTATTTCTGTGATGAATGTGCTTTGATGTTTGTTAAAGTGCTACATCGACAAAACCAGAAAGTCATCACTACAAAGATACTTTGCAGGGGTTTTGATAGAAGCTGCTTAGGAAGTATACTTTTACTGCTTTCCTTGCTTCACATATCTAAACATCTCATTGTTTATGTATCACAACAAGGACAGGGAGTTCAACAGCCTAAAATGACACATTTTGTACTGTACCGCATTGTCCACCTTGACTCTTTGTCATTTGCAGTATTGCTTTGTGTGCACCGATTTCTGTCAGTGTTCCCTTTGAAAGGGAAAAATAAAGTTATAGATGCTTCAGGTAATTATTTTAAAATCTTATGTAATTAAGTTTGTCTTGTCAAATTATTGTAACATTGCAAGCTGGTGTCTGAGATGCTCTACTCTAAGACTATTGTACAACCAAGAGAGTGAGACGTCTTCTCTCCAGCATTTCAATTTATATCAACTTCAAGAGATGAATTTGCCCACTAAAATGTTTAGTCATATCAATAATTTAAGCTCATCACCTTAATAGTTTGGAACAAGGGCCTTCACTATTTGGATGAATTAGTTTGGGAAGTAAAAGGTGTTCCAACGAAATAAAAGGCTGGTATTTCAGTGTGTCTGATACACAATTAATAGTAGTATCTGATCAGACGAGGAGTCAGCAGATTGCTACTTTGAAAGGACTTGGAATATTGATCTAGGTGTGCATGGATTTGGCAACATGCAGTGTTTTTATAATGATAAAAACTGACAATTGATTGCCAAAAAGCAGAGTTTTATAATAAAGTCAAACAAGACAGGCAGGAAATGCAAGAACAGCTTATTTTGCGCCTTTGATTTGATGTCTGTCACCCCGTCACTTCACTTTGACACAAAGTGTCAGTTCTCACATTGCCTTTGTTAAACAGTTGAATTAGAGACGAAAGACTTCACTTCAGTCACACCTCGATTGTCTGTCTGATTTAAAATTTAACGTGTTGGTGTACAAAAAAAAATAAAAAATCCCAAATACTCAAACTATTTTTGATTACATTTAATATATATTAATATATTTTGACTTAATACATAAATATATATATATATATATTTATATTTATATTTATTTATTTATTTTTACTCAGACTTTTAATACCCAGGTACATCAAAGAATCACAGTAACAAATATATTTCCCCTATATCCTGATAAACCAGTCCTCAGCTATCTTTTATCACTTTTTTGACATCTGAGGTTTTGACAGATACAAATATTCAGAGTCAGGAGACATGCCTGATCTTATTCTGGAGCAGTGAAAGACAAGCAGCTACTAAGATGAAATGAAACATCCCTGTTGCCCCAAGGCAGCCATGGTGCACCAATGGTACACAGGCAACTGTCGTCATTCAGGCAGACAGTTCTCAGGGATGCCAGACAACAAGTTTTTGACCTTGTGAATTTGAGCTGCTTGAAAACAGCACTTAATGAGGGATTCACAACTCTGTCTTGTGGCATTTGGTATCATTTAGCTTTTTACATTTTTTTTTTTTAAACATAACTGGGTATCTTGGAGGATCTATTTAGAGTAAGCAGGTAGAAAGTCACTATCTTGATGTAGAGTAGAAGTCTGCGTTTCAGAGGCATGACTGCAGCAGTGGTCCTCAGAGTTTCTCATTTTAAACTGCATGCATTCTGTGACAGTACCTCTGTATGGGCCTCTGTCTCTAAGAAATAATCACAATTCAATGGATGATTGTGTTTATGCCAAAAGAAAATGACTTCCAGAAATATATTTAGGAGCAGACTTTTTTTTATATTTCTTTTAAGTAGTGAAGCTATTGATCCGATGACCATTAAAGTGCAAGACTGGACCAACACACACACACACACACACTAGCTGAGGAGTAGCTTAAAACAAAATTTGAATCTTTAGGATGATTTATGTCTGCCTTGTGGAGTTTGAGACTTGATGGAGCTCTGTAGTGAATACACTTTGTGCAGGACACTGTTGCACTAGTCTAGGTCCAATTTTGTATCTGGGAATAAAAATTCTCCATGAACTTTTGACTCCAGCTGTCTGTGTAACACTTGATGAGCCATCTATGGTAAGCAGTGGTTAAATTATACATGCAATTGTTTGTGGCTATCTGGTCCTCTTTGTTTCATACTGATCCCAGTTAGCTGCTTGCAATGTAGAAACTACAATTTGTGTTGATTACCTTCCATTGTGGATATTGATGAACCATGAAATTTCAGCAGCAGTGCTCATAATTCAGTAATGGCTGTGCACTGGTGAATGCATATTTGGGATATTGTGGTGTCGATTACAAATTAACCATACCAAGTACACGACAACCAAAAGCTAAAGATTTATGCTAAAATGTGTCCAAAGCTGTGGATACCTGATACTTTGGAGATTATTCCAGTCATAAATCTGTCACCTCCTTATCAGTTCAGAGACAGATAGGGGAAAACTGACGATGTGCTTGCTGGGGTGTTTTTGGAATCCTTGATTACGTCGGTTTCCATGGCTTTCCATTGTATTGTCATTTAAGACAGGTAGACTAGATTACAAACTAAGACATCTTTTCACAAGTTTAGTTCTGTTCATTTAGGAACTCTTCATGCCACTGAGTACTCTGTGAGACAGTATAACACCTTGAATATAATCCAGTTATTATGAAAAATAAATTAGCTATGTGTCCTACTGAACGAAGGTTGCCTCTCTGTTAGAAACTGAACTTTTCCCCCCTGAATATATGGAAGGCTTAGCTGTAGAGACAAAACTGGCCTGAGGCAATAAAAAAAAAAAAAAAAAAAAAAAAAGCTCCACACTGACTCAGCTCTCCCCAGCGTGAACATGTCTGGATCCCCTGCCAACAAAATCTATGATGCAACAGATATCGCTCAAATGAAAGGTTATGATTAAAAAGGAAAAATGTATAAAACTTCAGACAGGCACCCAGGATCGGAATTCTGTATTTTCTTTCTAAAGTTTAGATGCTATGGATAATCTGTGACATGCTGCACACATACAGAAAAGAAAAACTGGCCCTAAAGGTGGAACAGCTCAAAAGTGATTCCTGGTTCATGCTGTTTTAGTCAAAGCTACTGCTGTTCTCTGATCTGAACTCAATGAAGGTACATTAAAATAAAAGGTGTGACTGTGAAGACCTGTCAGTGCTCAGCTTGAGCACAGACCCAGAAGCCAAATTGGCAGTAGGAGGAATCTTGCTTTACCTCCCTACTGTAGTGTACGCTGTAGAAGCTCAGATAGTGCTTCAGCCCCTGCTGCTTCATTTTGAGCTATGGAAAGAAATGGTCGAAGGCTGAATTTTGAACTCTTTTGCTGCCTTACAGTGTGTGCCATTAAATTCTTCTGAAGGCAGCACCAACTATTGGCAGACAAGGTTAGAGAAGGCAAGTCAGATGATAACAAGACTGATAGCACCAGAGAAGTGGCTAAGTACCGGTTCTCTTTAAGGTGAGAGAAGAAAATTAAGTTTCGAGTTGCAGAAAACCATATGTAATCAAAACTCATGAAAAGAAAAAAAATCCATAATTGTCATGAACAACACTGGTAATTTAATGTAAATGTGTTTGCAGAAAGGCAGATTTTAATTTCTGTGCTAGAAAAGTTTAAAGTTAATTGAGGATAAAAAAAATGTCTAAAACATCATTTTATGAACTTCAAAAAAATGATTTATGCCAGATATAGAATGCTAACTGAAATGCCAAGAAGCAGAGTACATGCGGGTGTCAAATAATGCCATTATTTTCTGTTTCTGCTTCCAGAAACTGCATTGCAGGTGTGCATTGATCTCCTATAGTCTCACTACACACAAGAGTTTCTGTTGAAAGATTAACAGTACAGTCAGCTGGCATTAAAGTATAAAATAAATTCATCCAGCTGTTTGAGTCAACTGTATGAATTTTACCTTTTGAGTCCCAAAGCCCAAAGGACTGGTAGATGCAAGAAATCCACCATCCAAACACATTCTTATCAGCTATAACAGGGGATTGTGTAGTTTTACTAAATTACTAGATTACTCTATTACCTCTATACTAATTGTAATTCCATGCACGAGATACATTTTTTACATGAGACAACAATTAACCAAACTAATGCTGTTCAACATTGCAAGCATTTTGGAAAATAATTGAATTGATAGAGCTTAAGAGAAGATTATTTATTGATTTCTGGTTTCTTTACTTGTATTTATATATTTATTGTGACATTCAATTTTTATACTGTGAAACCATCCGAATTTCAAGAACTACAGCGATGAGAAGATTTTTGGTCAAACTGTCCGGTCCTAGTATACACTTAAACATTAAACTTCCAGTGAGGCAGTAGGAAGCCCTTCCTAGATTTACCTTACAAATTGGAAATCTTTTAGTGAGGCAGCAAATACAGCACATTAAAGTCAGTCATGGGATAAACTCATTAATGACACTCAGGAACAACCATTTAGCATTGCAAATGTGTTACTTTTGGTCTGTTAAGCATTATTTAGTTGTTTGTTGACTTGAATTACCCATCTTGGGACATTTCACTCCTCGTGTAAGCTGAGAGGAGTTTTAAGGGATTATAAGGGATTCTATGTATAGACTTTTTTTTACCCCCGTAGAGGGCACCTATCTTATAATTAAATACTGGTTTGACAACATGTAAAAATGTCTAACCAGTAGAAGTTCATTTTGCTATGTTCACTTGGCCATAAAATAATTTTTGTTCATAAAATTGAATTCTGACAGCTGAATTATTTCCAGATGGTTGTTTTTACTTTGGTTTCACACGTTTGATTGGTGGGACAGGCAGAGAATCGTCAAAATATGTATTGTTTCTAATGTATTTAAGTATCCAAATGAAATAATATTTGAAGGCCTATGGGGCACTACGGCTTTAGCGCTTAATTCCTCGCTCCTTATCTTTGCTGTTGCTCAACTTTGGCTACTTCAGGATACGCCAACTTAAAGCCCTGATTTAGCCAACTTAGTGATGATTACTGAGTATTGTCTAGCTGAGCCAGAAAAGTTAATTACTGTTGCATTCATCAGATTAGAACATTTGTTTTAATTAAAGCATTTGTTGTCTTTGTCAGTAGGTATGTACGGTGAATGAAGTATGTTGCCTTTTTAGTGACCTTCATCAGCAATTTGCACATCTGAAACTTAAAAACGAAGCAAGCGACGTACTGCAAGTTGGCCTCTTTAATCACAGCTGAACAGCTTTTGCCTATTATAGCTGTTGTCTTCTTCTAATTACCCTGATCTAATAAGTGCATTTGCTTGCTGTGACAGACACGTATCCCAAACTGTTATGACTGTCATTATCCGGCCGCAGCATTTTTCAGCCAACGCACTTCCCATTTTTGCTTAATTAGACATTGCTAAATGTTAACAGATAAAGCTTGGGCGAGCAAGTCAGCCTGCGTTCAGATTTACACCCGAGCAGAGCAGATGGCAATAAATTAGAAATGAGCGAGAGAGAGAGAGGGAGAGAAAGAAAGAAAGAGAGAGAGAAATGAGTCTAAACAGTTTCTGAAATCCCGTTTGATGGTAGCAGAGAACGAACCAGCCTTTGCTCGCTTTTGTGGTATTTTTGAAGGCGTTTCTGTAGATTCTAATCAACAGTTTTGGAGCTGATATTATGAGCAGTTCCGCCTCTTCCCACCCTCCCTCCTCCTGTTTATTTTGTTTTTCATGATATTGTGGTGATGTACTTAAAAGCATAGCTATTATGGAGGCCTGCTTTAATGTTGCATCTTCTATTCAACAGTCAGATCAAAAGCATTTTACTTAATAAGTGTCTTCACATCAACCGCAGCGTCTCTCTTATGCTCATCATGTTGATGCAGGGGATGGATCATATTTCTCACACAGTGAGAAAAGCGTGTGAGGTTGAAGTGGGGGGAAAAAGTCCATACTAAGTCAAACTTTTAAGTACTTACAAATGTATGAATTGCAAGCTTGTGCATATTGTCACATGCTGAATCTTTAATCTGACTCTCCACCTCTGCAGTCAACTGAATGCTAATGGCGTCTGACAGTTCACTGAAACATCTGCTGTGCAACAAGTAAGTCTTGGACAGAAATTAAAAAGTCCCAACTTCTGTTTGTCACACGCAGTTAATAATTCAGGCGGCCTGGAGTAACAGTTGGCCTGTTGCCATCCTGGGCTGCAAAATAAACTTCTCTCAACTTGAGAAGTAAGTACAAAATAAGTTCCCTGAATAAATTTCCTCCAACTTGTGTTCAATTGTGTTTCCTGCCTTTTGTTTACATTTTCCCTTCCACAGTAATGACTACAGTCATCGGGGGAATTCTCACCCAAAGAATGCCTTATTATTTGATTATTTGAGACAGCTCTAAAAAGTGCGTGTGTGTGTGCTCGGCGATGCTTAATTAAGTGGCTCTGATGCTGCAGAGCCGTCACTTTTGCAATTGGAGGACGGGGGAGAACTGAAAACAAATTAAGCCCTTTTGGTATGCACTATTGACAAACAATGTGGTGCTCATGAATATGAAAATCAGTACTTGTGTGGTGTGTGGCAAATTCATCTCATGACTGAATTTCTCGTGTCTTTAAGTTTTATTTTACAATTATATAGTTATTCATGCAATGTTTGGAGATTATGCATGTTGAAGAAATAATGACTTGTCTTCAGCTTTTACTGCTTTGCATTACCATTAGTCCATTTTATAAAGTACACATGGCAGAAGTAAGCATCAAGTTCACATAATCTTTAGCGCACTTGATAAACAATGGTGGTGACACATGATTTGGCTCATCTCCATTAAACCACTGCCATCTTTTCCTTATGGTAGTAAGTTTGGCTTGGCTTTTATTGTTTAACCCCGATGAATTAATTATGAGGATTACATTGTACCTCTTTTCATACAGCTTACCACAAGTATTTAACTTTACAATTTTATTCAAAATACAACCACATTAGTCTCTCTTTCAGAACAAGATTCATCACTGTGGTTTTTTTCTATTACCATAGTAATCTAAATGCAAATTTTAACTGCCCCTTTTTCCACCAGAATGATGCTTCTGGCACAGCATGTGCACTAGAATTGACATGTGGTTTTTCCCTTCCCATTCTACCTTTTGTTACACATAAATTTTACTTTCAGCGAATAGAGACTGCTTATCAGGTTGGCATATTGTAAAAGATGTCACTAATTGAACCAAAATAAAGCTTTTTGGTTAGATGCTGACACTTTTTTGCCTGTACTTTCAGGAGAAGCGATAAAAGTAGCAAGGAAATGTGCAAGGATGCCTAAATAGCGGAATATGATACTGAACTAAACGATGACATGGAGCAGTCAGTAGGTGAGGAATGGATGGCGGTTGTCTTTGGTGATGCAGATCATTTTGAAGCTAATCAAATTATAATTTGGGGACTTTACTTTTACATAAAACATGCATTTCTTAGCGGATATGCTGAATTTATCATTTGGACTTAGATGGAAGCTTTTCAGAGGTTTGCCTACTTTGATTGCACATGGAATGAGGAAACAGACACGCACACAAACACGCAGTGTGGTGGCACAGACATCCCAGATACACTGATATGGATTGGTGGCAGTGAAAATCTTCATCATTCCTGCCTTCCTTCTTGTGCCATCATCAATTTTCCCTGCATGGATATGGTCCTGAGTGACACCTGGGAAGTTGCTTTCCCCTATCTCCCCTCTTCTGCAGCACTGTAAATACTTCCACAGCGTAGGAGCTGAACGTGCCTGTCCTTCTGTAACTTTAAACCCACATGTTTGAGGTCTGATACCAATAATCTACCTCTGCACGCTGCTGCTTTGGCATTGCCACTCAATTGTACTCTACTGACGTGGTCAGGGATACTCATGGCCTTTTCCTATCATTTTTGTTTCATTAGAAGCTGTGGAATATCAGAGTCCATATCATTCATTTCTTCACTCAATTTCTGTTTGAGTTTATCTAAAATGAAACACATCTGCCTCTCACAATTCGAAATTACAAAATTAGTCTGCAAGAAGAAAATGCTGTCCAGTCCCTTCTATTTATTTTTCTTTCTCATATCATTCTAGCAGGATTTTTCCTGCATACCAAAAGAAAAGTTTGTTTGTTCAGAAAATAAATAGAACATTTTGGCCTGATGTTTGGGGAAAAAAAGAGCTGTACTTATTTAGGACGAACCTGGAAGAAAAACATAAAAACTAAATAAAAGGTTTACACTCTGTGGGTAATGAAACCCCACAGTCTTCTACTCCCCTGTTGCAGATTTAAAGGCTTAGGATGTTTAAATGAGACAGGGAATTTTATTCTCTTGACAATCTTTCCTGTTAACAAGTAGAGTTTCAGAAAACTGAGTTCAGTGGAAGCCTTTTTGGTTTTGTTGTGAAATTCTAAACAATTTTAATCTCCTCAAAGCTGTCAAAAATGGGGAATTTCGAATACAACAGGAAAATTTCCTGAAACAAACCCCACAAAAATAAAAATGAGAATCAAAGAACTGAGTACTGCTGACACTGTGGGTGCCATCGGTGCTTGTTGAAGTGCCTGTTAAGAGGCTGGTGAGTGCAAGAAGGCTCTCCAGATAAGGTTAATTATACACTTTTATAGTGTTTACTGACAAATTGTATTGTCTGTGTATTAATGTTCTAATGTAAAGGGGATTTAATGTTTCAGTTAAAATGTTGTTATTTTCCACTAATTCACAACAGCTTAGAAAGAGGCAAAACGATCAAGGGTCAGACAAATGCACAGGAACAAAAACCTGTGCAACAAATACTGATGGTAATTAATGTACGCCTACACCGATGGAAGTGGAATCATTTTTTTTTTTAATTAAAAATGCTAAATTGTAGAAAATTATTGCATTTTTACATCTGACACTGTGTGAATTCATTTCTTATTTATTCTTCCAGTAATTTTGTGACACAGACTGGTTTACTTTATTCTTGAACGGGCACAATGATATGATTATAGAAATTCCAAATCTTAATCGTCTGGTATTAATGCTCTGCTGTAATGTGTGTGTTCGAACAAAGGGATGAAGTACTGACGGCATCTTAGAGCGCTTATCTGCCTCTACTATTCAAGAGAACAAGCTTGTATCAGAGGCTGGCGTTTTGTTTTAAATTTGGGGTGGGTGTGGGGGGCACTGTTTCCTCAAAAGGGATTACTCAAATTTATTTCAGTATGCTTTCATCAACTGCACTCATAGTGTCACAGCTTTGCTGGTCTGAGTTGAGGTTAAATAAAACACATCATGAGCCACCAAACGGTAAATGAGGGGAGGGGGTGGGGCAAAACATGAAATTACTTAAAACGACTGAACGCATTAGTCCTTAAGCTTGGCTACTGTTAAAACGCCAAGTTTTCTGACATGCAGTCTGAATGCAGTATAAGTAATTTTAACACATTGTGTAACTTTGACTTTTAACTAAACACAGATGTTGCGTTATACTTTTATTGAGACTTTGGCAGGTTTAAATTATGCAGAAATAGCTCGTCTGTTCTGTTTTTGTATTTTTTTCAACACACATGTCAACTCAGCTTTTAAACTGACTGCTAGTTTTTATTTGAGGAGATACAGTAGTCTTGTTTTTCCTATCCTTCAGCATTCTGTCCTGCTGATTTCCCTTTTTTCCCCCCATCCCAGTATCATGATGCTTGTGGTGTTCTGGGTAGATCTGAAACCAGATGAACAGTCCGCAAGATTGCTAAATACAGCATACAGTGCAGCATTAGCACTGAATGCATAGTTAATAATTGATTTTGAAACATTTTATAATGATCATCAAATACCTGCACTCACTTCTTTCTTGCAGTCAACTCTATATGAAACTTGGGTTATGTGACCTCCCAAAACAACATGTAGAAACACTGAATGAAACAATAGCTCTTAAAAGTTAGCAATTAGAGTATAATGAGAAAATGCTATCGCAGAGAGGTTGTTTTTTAAATTATTTATGCGCTCAAATGGATTCAGTTGTGTACAGCAAATAGATAAACACCAGCTTGAGGTCACATATATGACTGTTATTACTACCACAGAAATACCACAGAAATTCTGCAGAACTCTATAGAAAACCCAGTTGAATATGTAAGTAGAAAACCTTTTTTTTTATTTGCATGCCCCATCTAATGAATTTGAAATACCAGCATGTATTATCAAATAAGCAATAATTATTTAAGATATGACCTTTGTGACAACAAGGAGTAATGAAAATGATGTCCCAACTAAAAGAGCACAGGAAAGAGCACGCACAAAGTGAACAGTCTCTTCACATTTGGACAGACTTAAATATGTGGCCAAACCGCAGGTATTTCTATTGTTGGCCTACATGTGTTGAAACAAGTGATAACGAAGATGCAGTGTGACTGCAGGGAGTCCGCTACTGTTCTGGCACACTGAGCAGCACATTAACATTTAGATTTATTATGCAGAACCGTTGTATACATAGGTTCAATGTGTCTCTTAATCAGCCTGTGTGAGAGAAGGACTAAACTATTGATTGGTGTTTCATGGATCGAACACTTGACATTTTATTTTGGGACTATCAGGACAACCTCCAAGATAAGGAAAAGAGAAGTGATCCTGACCGCATATCCCCATTTAAATGTTCTGAGGTGGTTGCTGTCATTTGAGATCAATGTGGATGCACACCTATTCTTCTTGAGTCGTTTAGTTGGACCTGTGATCACAAGACAGAGGTGGAGGATATTGCATGTAGTTTTAAAGTTAAATGGTTCGTACTAAACCTGGTATTTCCTGCCCTGTCTGACCCTAATTACTTGGAAGCATTGCCTAAAACATAAAAAGAAAAAGGTTCTTTAAAGCAGGGGCATGTACATCACATCTGTTCCTTGGTCGGGAAAGGTCTGGCATTATGAGCATTAATGAACTGTTAAATTAAAATCCTCATCAAAGGCCAATTTCACATGGTGAGCAGGCCGTTTTTATGGCCGTCACCCCTAGTGACCGGTGAACATTGAATTTCTGAACCCAACCTTGACAGTAAATGCAGCCTGGAGCTTGTTATTTATATTATTTATGTTAGCTTAGTAAATTATAGTTTTACTCTTGGAGCAATAGTTTCTGTTGTGTGAGCGACTGGACTTGTGCACAGTCAGACTGCTGCATCATTAAAAAAAAACATATCAGGAGTCTGATTTGTTGTCTTTTCTTCATGAGCAGTGCCTGTTGTGTATCTGCTGATGCAATTGACACTTTCTTTGTTGTCTTCCTCTTCCTGACACATAGAAGAGTAGCCTGCATCACTGCAACAGACTCCCCCATACCACACAGTTGGTGATGTTAAGTTATGTCGGTTTGTTTGGGGCTCCTGGGCAACTTTTATTGAAAAATCCTGGTTTAAGTGTTGTGAAACAATAACATTTTCAGAACTGTAAGACAAGTGGAAGAAGAGAGAAGCTGGTTTAATTTGCATGCAAAAGATAGTGTAGTTACTCGTGTTTTCCCAGTTGTAGACAGCAAAACTGATTTAAATGAGCTTCATCCTTTTCTGAATCATTAATCGATGAAAAGCATGATTAAAACATGCTGTTCTTAAATGTAAGGTGACACATCTAACTTAGATTAATTAGATAGCTTATATAATCAATGCGTCTATGTAGCTCATATAGATGTAAGCCCTTTAAGAGAAACCTTTAAAATAGAAAAGTAGAATATCAGAAGAATGGAATGGAAGAATATCATATCAGTAACACAGCCAGGTTTATTTCTCCTTTATTGGAGTTATGTCCTTGAAATGAAACCTTGACAAAAAAAACAAAACTCTGCACCTAATTTCATTAACCGTTAGGTTTTGCCAAGTCAGTGAACCTAAAATGATGCAGTTGAACTTTCTGGTCTCCACTATCTGTCACGGGTGGGCAGGTGTGGGAGTGAATCAACCTTAGACCAGGTTACTATTCTGTGGCCTCCAGTCAACCTCCACTCCTCCACAGCTGGCTCTATTTTATCCTCGGTTTTAATGGCTCTTTTATTTTCTCTTGCGTGGTGCACATTTTCTGCTCAACCATGCTGCAAAATAAAACTAGAAAGGGAGAGACAAAAGCAAATATTTTTGTCATGGTGTTCTGGGTTATTAGATACAGAATCACATTAAGCTGAGTCTCATTATCAGGGTAAAGATAAACACAAAGAACATTTGGGTTGGAAGTCGCTGATGTATAGTTATGATCATGTCATTGGTTTATGCTAATGGGCTTCTGTGTTTTTCATGTGTGTCCATGTAGCCAAATGGTCATGCTGGTACATATGTATATTAAAGTGTGCGAGTCTGTAACTGAGTGCAGAGTATCTCACTGTTAATGCAAGAAGACACAGAAGAACTGAGCAGTAAACATTTCTTTAGGCTTTTCATTGACTTGCAAGTGTTAGAAACCCAGTAGACCAATCACATCATCCCAAACTAATGGTCCATTATGCGCATTTCACACGCTTGAAATTTGGTGTAATAATTATCTAATTAATTAATGAAGATCAAAGAAATGCAAGTAAAAGAGAATGAGTTCAGGGTTTTGCCTTAGGCGGCCCCTCGGTGACCACACTATGTGATATAAATGATACGCCTCACGGAATCTCATCTTCCTCCCCTTTAGCAATTTGCACTGCAAGCTATTGATGTTTGCAGCATTGCAGGGTGATATTACTGTGCCGGCAAAAATGTCCACTTTAACCTGTGATACCTTTTTGTGCAAATAGAAGAGGGAACAGTTTTGTGAGTCAGTGACTTTGAGGTGGCTGTTTGGTGGGATTATCTTTTTGAAACTGTTGTGATCTCATTTATTTGGCATTTCCCCTGCCTGCTGTCGTCTGCCACTGATTACTGAGAAACAATACGAGACACAAAGCTGTCAAAGAGCATTAGGACAGGCAAGGATGATATGCTTTCAGTTAAAACAGAGGTTGTTTTTTGGGTTTTTTTTGTATACACAGCACACTTCCAGCTCAGCGTAACTTCACGGCATATAAGCCTGCGCTTGTCTGAAATTGAAAACAGATTTTATAAGTAAATAAAAAAAAAAAAAAAGCTGCTACATGCATCTTTATTTGACTCTCTTCCTTTTGAGAGTTTTTCTCAGTTTTTTTGCTCACAGTTTGACTTCCATGTCGCTCCCCTGTCCTGAAATTCCTTTTCAAGCTGTCAAGTTCTCATCTCAAAGCACAGATAATGTAATGGACCCTCAGCTGAGCCTCACTATTATAATAGAGTGGCCTGACCTCACAGGCATTCAGAAAGCTACTTAAGCCCCAGTGTTTTTCAGCACTTAATTAAAGTGACACGAGCCTCATTCCAACAGTGTGCAATCAAAGCATTCTTGAAGGTATGACAGTCTTTATTTCATTGAAGTGGACTGCTCATGCTCTTCAGTTTCAATGCAGATGAATGAAGTTTCACAGGCAGCAGTAGCGTGTCTTGTATGAAATGGTAGAATTACACAGGGACTAAACAAAAATGTAAACTTCAGAGTCAATCTGAGTGCACGCTATTAAAAATGAATTGGCACTGGGATTCCGTTTGTAGTGTTTATTGATTAATATTTAAGAATTCTGAATGCTGTCAAAGAGGCCCCATCAGCTTTTGTAATCAAGCATCGCAGTTCAACATTATTAGCCTCAAGCAGTGCTGGCATAATCACTCAGCCAGGTAATATTAAAAGGTGGGCTCTTTCAGGGCCTCAAGTGACATAACTGCCTTAATCAAACAGTTATCACGCAAGAGGCCAGAGGGAGAGGGAATAATGAGAAAGCAATATCCTAGATTAAGAATTAGTCTTTTCTGTAATGGCCCTGTCTCACTGGGTCAATGGTGCATAATGGTATGGCATACAAAACTGGAGAAGAAGATCTGAGGTTGCTGCACTTGAGTTTCATGACTCACACTGATGGGAAGAAAACGGGAACATTTTCCCCCGCAACAAACCAAGTCGAAATAAATAAATAAATAAAGAGTACAGGTCTCCGGCTTTTCCTGCTCATAAACAACACAGTTAGGTTTGCCTGATAGTCTGTCTGTGTCACTTTGTTTCCTCTGTTTTGAAGGCTCTTCATGTCCTTTATGGCATTTGTGTGCATCTATGTTTGTTGTTAAATTTGGACGTTAAAGCTAATTGTCAGCAGTTACTCCTCTATTTAAAAGCAGCAATATTGACTGTTTAATTGCTGCAAAAAGTGTATTTATTGACTTCGGAAAAAGAAATATCTCTGTGCTGGTTTATTTTATAAAGGACTCTTTCAGTATTTAAAATGGTATAATATCTTTTGTCTGTTAAGCAACAGCGCTGGACATAAAATTCCCTTTGGGAGGAACTCTCTCACTTGCTTTCCTTCTATTGTACTTTCTTCTTTGCAAGCTGTATTGAAATATTGAAAAGATGGAGTCTAATGCTGACAATAGCTATAAAAGGTTTATGAATAACTTCACATACCACATTTCATCTCCTCTACATTATTCTGTTCCAGTTAGCAAGTAAACTTTGGGAAGAAAAGGTGTTGGCATGTGCTGAAACTGGAGCAGGTTAATATGAATTCCGTTAAAAACAGAAAAAACCCTTTGCCAGAAAATACAAATTATTCATCCATCATCCATTGAACTGAAGTGAATATAAAACTATTCTATACATAGGTGTTTCAAAGCAGTCTCTTACTGTAAGCTGTATACCAGGTATGATGTTATGCAACAGGAAGAAGATATTTTTGCTCTTTGCTGGCTGTCGGCTGCAATACACTCAACCTCTACTTCTTCGTCTGAAAAGCTAAATGCAAATATATAGATAAGCTGCAATGTTTACATGTTTATAATCTATTATTTTAATCACACGTAGCCGATTTCACTGCTTCAGCATGAACAAGAAGTATTTTCTTATTTGGTTATAAATGACTAGAAATTGCATCCATAAAATTCTAAAAACAACAGTATAAGCGGGAGGAAAATTAATCTTCATGTGGATTTTTTTTCTTTTGTAGAGGAGAAAATTAAGTGTTGATGAGCAGCTACTGTGAGGCATCGTCTGTATAATCTGACAGCGCTATGCGGCTCCTTTTTTTTTTTTTCCCCAGCTGCTTCAACCATCAAATCATTATTTTCCCAGAGTAACTGTTAATTATGTAATCCCTGTTCGTGTGATAAGATAAGAGATCAGCCATGTGTTTCTTGAATGAGTCACATGTACCAGTTATTTGGCTTTTTTTATTTATTTCTTTCACAGTTATCGTGCGTAACGTGTAGAGACATAATCATCACCCGTCACCCAAAAACATCTGCAGAATGTTTTAATTATGTTTCTTTGAGGTGGAAAGTAAATGGCTCTCTGTAGAGTGAAATAAATGGATTACATTTTTGTACGCAATGTTGCTACACCAGTTCATACTCGGATTACATGGAATTTTATTGTTTTTTTTCTTTGACTAAATCCAAGTTTACAGCACATTTTGTTATCTTAACCACAGTCGCAAACCTTGTCATATTAGGTTTAAGTCAAAACTCTGTGCACCATGCAGTCCCGAGTACTTGTACTGTGTGTACTTTGACTCTTATTCAATGATGCAATCAAAGTGCCACATGACAAAGTGCATTAGTAGTCACATAAAATTAATGAAAATAAGTGCACTGGTCCACATGTCGGGTTAATGTGCAATACTCCAAAAACAACAGAGACCGCCACTATTGTTGCACGATACAAAAACATTTTGGGGAATAATTCTCACCCTAACTCTTAAAATCACACAGTCTAAAACAGATCATCTCTGCCAGTAAGAAATAGTTCTCTTGAGTCATGACACTAACATAAGCTGTTGTATTTTTTTTGTTTTTTCTTGGATGCAAGCACACACGAGTGTTGCCAGTCACTTGAATATTGGCAGCAGTCGTTAATGACACTGACAGAGAACCAAAAAATTAGCTAAATCTTCAATGTCAAATTTCTTGTTGAATTATAACATATTTCAGTTGATTTAATTCTTTAATTAAAGATGTTACTCAAGTCTTCAGATGTTTGTTTAGATACAGTCAATATCCTTTACTGCTTTTCCAACTTTGTGAGCCTGGAGTGTATACACTGTCCCTGCTGACTAATGGCGAAAGGTGAGCTGCACCTCAGAGTCCATCACAGGGCTAACACAGAGAGACAGACAATGACCAGTTAACCTGACAAACATGTCTTTGGGCTGAGTAAGGAAAGTGGATCACCCAGAGGAGACCCGTGCAGGCAGAAGGAGAACAGGGACAAGGCCCCAGGTTAAAACCTAGGTCCTTTTTTACTGTGAGGCTGCAGTGCTAATGGATAGCGCTATATAAAGAAAATATAGCCTTGCCGGGTGCTTTGTTGTCCTAGTTGGCCCAGTTACTTGTGCAATGCATGTGGTTTTGATAAAGAATACAAATTGTATTTAAAAATGTATGAAGGGACATTTTTTTTTTTTATTTAAAAAGAAAAGCCGCGCCGTGTGTGTAGCTTAGATTTCCCTTTCATAAATTATATTTTGTAAACACTGTGAACCTTTTGTTACTGCAGGTTATTTGATCAAACATGTAACCAATTTTAAGTTACTAAAACATAGCCAGAGTGATTTATAGCTCTATATAACAAAGATGATAGATCTGTCAGTCTAGTGGATTGTGCAGACTACCAGAAATGGGGTTCACAGAGGCCTTGCTTGGAGAAGGGTGACTGAGCACATTCTTGTTTATCTTCTACACAATGAAGTCTTGCTCATCAGGAAAACTCAGCAGGCTAGGCCACAGCTGTCAAAGACAGGCACCAAGCCTTTGGGGTTTTGTTTTGAATTTTGCTTTGTGTGACTCATTGTTCTGCTCTGCAGAAGTAAAGTACAGCAGAACCTGTGGAAGTTTGGAGCACTTCCACTTTGAGGGTAGTTAGAATTGGAAAAAGCCACCCATGCTATTTAAACAGCGACCACTGATAACCTGCTTTAATAGCATGTTCATATAGATTCAGGTAATTACTTGTTTTATTTACATCGGACAGAGCAGTAAACCACAAAATAATGTCCTTACAGTTAGGGCTGCCACAAACAATTATTTTGATAGTCGACTAGTCACCAATTATTTTTGCGATTAGTCGACTAATCAGATCATGCATCCATTGGACGTACAGCGTACAGCTTATTGCACCAGCAGCATCTGCTCTTATATAACTATCATTAGCTTACAGCTTTAAGTGTTTAAGGTATGTGCTAACTAAAAATAAAGACAAGATGATAGTTTATTAAATTTTAATGAAATTTACAGATTGTTTCGGTGAAGTTTAAGAAACTCCTTGCTATCTAAAATCTAACAGGACACCGGAGTAAATTCTCCAGCATCTCACACTTCTGATAATCAGCTGTCTCCTTGACGTTTGTTCAGCTGTATAAAAACTATAACTATAATCTCAGCCAAACCGATTTACTCAGGAACAAATAAAATACAAAAAAAAAGCCAAACAATAACATTTTTAAGTTATCTAAGTGACTTATATATGTTTAACCTGAGTAGCGTAAGACGGCGGTGGGTTTGAAAACGATTTGCCGGGAGTCCGGTGTTCTCATGGGCTCTAGTGAGCCTTGCCCCCGGCTAGCTATCGAGCTAGTGGGTAACAGACGTCACCGAAAACGTCGGAGCGCTTTTGAAAATATGTGGTGTCCTGATAAACTGAGCAGATATTTGAGGTTTACACAGCTACATTCTCACCTGAAAATATGTTAAACGTTTATTTTGTGACCCAGAAAGAATAATAAGAGTAACATTAAAACTAACTAGCTGCCGCCATTGTTGGAAACTGAGCTGGGCAGCGCTATGAATTCTGGGACACAGCTTCTTCTTCTTCTGGGTTTAACGGCAGCTGGCATCCTTGTACATGCAGTGCTGCCATCTTCTGTTTCAGTCCGTTATTACGCTCTTAAATCCTACTACTTATTCCTGCGTCTTTTGTGATCTTACAAAGCTTCAAACGACGCGTCGACTATTAAATCAGTCATCGACGATTTTGATAGTCGACGTAATCGCGACTAGTCAACTAATCGTGGCAGCCCTACTTACAGTGTAAGTAGATTTTGTAAGTAAACTGCAAGACAGCGTGTTCGTTCAGCATTAAGAACCCTGTGATATTGTAGCCAAGATGTTTTGCATGGACCTGACACTAGTTTTGACCAGCCAGATCAAGGCAACCTGTCTTGAACTGTCTGTTGCACTGACAATTGTATTTGACTGTTAAAATCCACACTCAGTATTCAGATCCTCTCATTTTCAGATACAGTTCTCTTTTCTTTGAAGCACACAATAAGCATATTTCCATCCCCGGTTGAAAGGCCGCCTTTGTGTAATAGGTAATATTTCAGTAGTGCTTTTTATTTATTTTCTTTTTTTTTTTCTAGTGTACTCAACACACTTTCAGAAAAAATACATCCCGTAAACACAAAGAAACTGTCTTGTTCCTCTGACCATTTCACCGTGTTCAATGGGTTATTTCCAGATGAGACATTGTGACATAAACCTGTCAAATTCTTTTGGCATAATATATTGATTGTAGAGAGGGACTTTCCATGCTAATCTCAAGTATTCCAATCAGCACTTTTGATGTAGGTCACCTCAGTGTCACACTGCTTTTAACTTCCAAGTTTAGCATGAAATTACTTTGAAAGCTTTTCAACTTTAACAATGACTCACGCTTCTTCTTAACATTTTTAAGTACTGAATCAAACTATTACAATCTTTTTTTGATTTGTTGTGCTCCTTTTTGGACCTTAACCGTAACATTATTAGAAATCTTTCAAGGGAATAAAAAGGGAATAAAAAGAAAGCATAGTTAGTTACACAGAGATAATCTTTGAATTGGTAACTAACTTGACAAACTGTTGGTTTTAATAGCTGGTGATTTGTGCCTGTCCGTGTAGTGACATTAACAGTTTATAAAGACTGGGACATATCAGGGCACGCTCTCTCAAAAAAAAAGTTCTTTGTCACGTCTTTGAAACCCGTGGCCTCTATTTACAGGTAAACACAATACATTAACCCTCGTGAATCTTCATCCCTCACATCCTTTTCCCGCATACACTGTGTCCTATTCATCACAGGTGCTTGCACACACCAAAGAAAAGTACCATCATGCTGACCTTGAGGAAGTCTCGCTCATAAGAAGACTAACCCAGGCCAAGATCTAGGGTCTGTCAGGATGATTTCTTATTCTATTTAATGGAAGAAGTGCAACGCTTTATCACTCCCCAAGTTCATGGTTTATATAAGACATAAGAGGCAAACCTGTTTGAAATGGCAAGCTGTTAAGTCAAAAACCCTGTATACAAAAAAGACATGTCCTTAAGAGTCACAGTGATTTAAGTGTGTTGGGAATGAATGGGTAATTTCAGATTGGATTGGCGCTCTTCTCAATAGTAAACTAAAAAGCAGACAACAATGTTTGCCTATCTCAGGGACTTTTTTCACAGAGGCATTTACTGGAAGATAAGCACGAACGAATACGATAGAAACAGCTTCTTTGTCCTCAAGACGTGATCAAAGACGACACTTCAGAGTCTTAATTCTTTTCCTCCAAAGGTTTTTGATTTGGCTGAAATCTCGTAGTAGGCTAATTTGAACAACACCTCCTAAATTACAGTGTCGTCAGTTGTTTAATATGAAAGTTTACTAACTTTCTTTTTTCTGCAGCTAATTAATCAAAGATTGCCTAAAATGCATGTTTTTGGTCCCATTCAAAAAGCCAACTTTTGCTAACATCAGCATCTTTATGTGCTGCACAAAACTCTAGAAAGTGTGTCTTTAATTCCAAAACCCACCAGTTTTAATTAATCCTAAAAAACCAACAACAAAAACTCTACAAAGTTTCATGTCATGTTTCTGCAGACACTGAGTGCAACCTCCATCAGCAATGGTTGACAGGCCTAACAGCCTGACTCTAGGATGTACCAATACTGTGATAACATGAATGAGTGATAATTCAAGTGATTTTTGTGGTTAGCGCCCATATCAAACAGCAGCCTGCAACTGTGCTAGCTCAGCCCCTGTTCTACTTCAGTAAGTTATGATGTAATTTTCCTTTCTACCACAATAATGATAAGAGGAGGAGATACCAGCGGGAGCAACTTCCATGGGTAATTTTATCAAATCACCTTGAACACCTACACCAGCCGTTTTATGCACACAGGACTGAAATTACACCTCAGATATTATAAATCATACAACTGTGTTTATATGCCCTTTTTGTTCTTTTAGTTTGTGGCTCACCTGTAGTTTGGAAGATCTTAGAAATATCTATGCAATATTCTCCAGTGTCAAAGACTTATGAAATTGATACTGTGATAGTATTGCTGGACATGGGAAACGGAGTATAAAACACTTCGGCTTCACCAGCTGCATTACTGAAGTCTACTTTCCGGATGATTAGCTTCTTCAGGTGTTTTAAACAAAATGTATTTGCTGAGGGTACTTCATGAAAAAGTAGTGTTTGCTGCACTTGGATATTGTCATTGAAGGAGCTAATTTCATTTTAATTAAATACAAAAGAGTTATAATTAATAAAGTAACAATTTTATGCAGCATGTAGTAGAAGAATGAATTAATTAATTGCAAAGTTTTCTTGAAAACTGAAAAAGGAGGCATTGCCGATAATATATACTGAACCAGACAACAACACATTCATCTCCTTAAATCAAAATTAAGCTTGTATTTAGCATTAATAAGATTGACCATGTAGCCTCATTATATACTATACTAAGTAATGAGCATTAAAGTGAGACAAATATGTTTTCGAGCTAAATGTGTATGACTGATAAAATGGTGATGCTAATTGAATGAAAAGTGGCAATTAAAAATAACCCAACATACCATCAGGTTTTGTATTGTTTTAAATCCTTTTACAAGTTGTGACCAAAACTGCAACCAAATGAATAAAATAAATAAAGCAATACATACATGAATAAATGTTAATGCCCCTAGTTGCCAACTTTGGTGGTAGCCTGTGAAAACCCTGCCATTTTAAAATCTATGCTAATCAAAACTCATCACTCTTGTTATTTTTTTTGCTAATGCTCAGCTTAGTAGTGTTTAAATGTGATGCAGTCATTCAGTTTTCCACTGCTTCAGGTGCACCAGCAGACTATATTCTTTCTCTCCATATCCTCTTACAGCCGGGTTCGTAATGGTTGCAGATGGCTAGGAGGTCCCTCGACTTCCTTGGCTCATCTCTTATGCTTTCATTACCTCAGCTTTGAGCACTCCATCTTTGGCGTTATTGAAGCTAAAGCCAATGGCTTGACTTGGCTTGGGATCACGGGCCTTTAAAATACTAATGCCTGCTTCAGGATGTTCTGTAGGGGAAAAGTCCCACACTTTGTAAGAGCCCTCTGTGGCGTGTGTGCCTTTCAACTCTGTATCACGTTTTATTTTTTGTCTGGCCTGGGGATGTCACTGTATTTGTATCTCAGTGCTCATCTTATCATCACCGACGGATTAAGTGACGGATTGCCAACATAGAAACGATTCCCAGTGTTTCCTGAAGAGCCGAACTCAAATGAAAATAAACTTGCGATAATTTTATTGACCCGTTAAAGCCAAGGGGTTGCAGTCATCTGCGAGATTTAATCAGTTCACCAGAATAGAGTATTCCATATCTGCCTTCCTCTTTCCTGCAGGACTTCCACAGCCCTGTTCAGCCCCTATAATGAAAGGCCCCCCAGCACCCTCTCTAAAAATCATTACAATCTCCCTCTACCTCTAGGGTCAGTAAACTAATAGTCATTCACCTGTGTGACAGGAAATCTTTCCCACGTCCCCCCCTGGGGCGAGCGAGGTTGTGTTTAAGGTTATAAAGTCAAGTCCAGCCAGAGATGACTGTTTATTGTTTGGACGACTCCCGGTGATTAAATGTTTGTCAGATCGAAAGTATTTCATCACAAATGCAGAGGATGGAGATTACATATATAACCTGCTAATTGCCTGTCTGACCAAGACTGAAAACAATGCAACCAGTTATTCAGTGCTCTTCGAATATGGAGACACAACAAAGAACAACTTTTATAAATGGTGGCGTAAAAGCATTGGCACAAAAACACCCTCAATCATCTGCTTGTACTTGTGCCTGTGCTTTGCCTCTGGTGATTTTTATAACCCCAACTGTTTCTGCCCACTGTTGGCTGAGAATCTGTGGTGGATTTCTCAAAGGGATGGCACAAATACATTCAAAGACGCAAAGGCCCAGGGGCCTCTTTGGGATATTTAAAGACTTTGCACTGCAATGTTAAAATCATTTATGAAAGAAAGTTCATAAAGCAATCGAACAAAAGGAGAGACAATGATGTGACCCCACTTTCCTTGAAATATCTTCAAAGGGAATACTTAAAAAATCAGAGGCATTTAGGTGAAACTCTTAAAGGATGTGGAAAAGCAGCTTAATAATGTCAATGAAGAAGGAATAAAAAACTGTTGTCATTTTCCTTGATGCTTCCAACTGTGGGCATTTTAAGATAAGCCACAGCAGTGCTCAGATATGAGTAATAATCAATGTTGAAACTCGGCACAGTTGAGTCTCGGAGGACCTGCCTCACCTTTTATCTCACACAGAACACCACACTGAGCTCACTGTTTTGTATTTTCGTAGGGCAAAACAGTTGTGTCCTCTATAAATTGTATCGTCAGGTAACTGCATCCTTCCTACTTCTGTTTTCACCATTGCTTCAGACAACAAGCGTATACCACAGGGAAGGTTATATTCGTTTTCCTTCCAGAAGGAGAAAAGAATATATATTAAAGAAGAAACACCAGCATCAGACGGCTGCAGAAACTGTGAGGTTTTACCTCTGCTGGGTATTAATACCACAGAGAGGAAGAAACGACACGTCTCAAAAACTGACAAACGAGCAGAGACAAATCCATATAAATAATTACTAAGTAGAGTGAAGAGGAGTTGCCCATCATTCAGAGTAGAAGCGTGCGCAATATCTCCTAGAGATTGAGAGTCATCCATCACTGCAAGACTTTAATTTGAGATGTTTAGGACTCTTGCTGATGAGAGCCTGGTCTTAGAGGTCTGCAGGGTTCTTAGTTGAGAGCGGCTTGCGGGAGGGGGTGTGGGTGGATGAGGGCAAGAAATCACTGCCTTACACAAAGCGCATTTATGCAAGTACAATAAGGACTGCAGACAGAACAACTGAATCCACTGTCTGATTAGCATTCAGATGCTTTAATCGATGGAGGCAAGTTTCTGACAGATGGCTTATTACATCTTGGGGTGCTACAGAAATGAACACAGACACTTTATTGTCACACAAACACACACACACTCGGACACACCTCATTTAGAGTGGAATGATGTCAAAATGAGTCCGTTGAGTGAGGGCGGAGATTGAAGAGCCCAAGGTAAAGAGAGTCTGGGGACTTCAAATAATCTCAAGTATTGATTCTGTTTAAGCCCAAGGCTCTTGATGGACACTTACTTCAAAATGCAGTGATAGGTAGCATATCTGTATGACTGATCACCGTAGTTCTGCTTACGGTAAAGGCTGCAGACTCTCCATAAATAACAGCTCAGCCCTAATCAAACAGAGCAGTGGATCCTAACGTATGATGACAGCTTTGTAGACCTAATGCTGTAATTTACCACAAAGCACTCAGGGTTGCCATTAAATTTACATGGACACAGTGCAGAGAAAGGCATCAGGAGCTGCTTGGCTTTACATTTTCCTGGGCTCATGGTCTCATACGGACAGCTGACAAATTAAAGGAAAAACCTGAATGACTGACCCTTAGAGTGAGTAGTTAGAGGTATTTTGCTGGTGTGGTTTGGATCCACTTTATCTCTTTAGAGTTAGCAAATCAATACAGAGTTGTTCTGAGTGGTCACCTTTGTTCTGTACTGAAACATGTCTACCCTGATGTGAGCAGTCAGGACTCAGAGCACCAGGATGAAGATGCTCTTGTTCACAGAGAATGAAAAGTCAGTGAAAGGTTTGGGTTGTGGCTCTTACGCTACCCTCCTCATAGACACCAGATCTCAGCAGTACTAAACACCTGTGCAATATTTAGACCACTCAGTGCACTTAATGCAGACGATAACAAATGTTGTCATCAAAACTCTAAATTAAAGAATACATGTTCAAAAGTTGCTGTCCCATGCCTCCTTTCGAGTTACAAAGACTTGGTGAATAAAACAAATCAGAGTGAGGCTTACTAAGTCACTTGATGTCCTTTCATTTGTCACCCATCTATCAGGGCATTTAGGAAACTAATCATATGCATTACTCTGGACATTCCACATTTACATTTACAACAAATAGAACAAAGTGCTAATATCTTTTTTCATAGTGCCTTGAGCTAAATTAATTCTAAATCCCAAGAAGTAATCAAACATAATTGTCAGTTGTTGTGATTAGAAGAGGTAGTTAAAAAACAAGACATGCTCATCATAATTTTGTTGGTCATTGAGACCTGATTACATCCATGTAAATAGAAGGCAGTGTGGGGATCTGAAATCTGCAAGGATGCCGCTTATTCCCGTTGCAGACAAATTTCACTTATGCAGGGCAATGCTGAAAATCTAAAACAAAATATGCAAACCTGACATTGTTTTATTCTTAAAAAAAAGTTGTTCATTTATTTCCTATAGATTGCCTGTCGTTTGGAAAGTGTTTCCTTCCACCTCACGCTGTCTCCAAAGTGGCTAAAATAATTGTCCTAATATGCACCCGAGTCAGCAGATATCACTGTCATCACTTAATATACCATAAGTATACTGCATGCCTCTTCATTTATCCCCTCTAATGCAGTTATAATACCTGAGTGGTTGGTGGCTGCATGCCCTGAATGCTCATTTTCTGCACAGTAGCCTCTGTGTACTCAGAGGGTCCAGCTCCTCTTTTTCCTCTGGAAGTGGACTCCTTGGAGCGTAATTTGATTATTCCAAAGCAGGTGTTTTCAGCTGAATGCTGATAAGAAGACTCAGCTCCTCTGACACTAAAGTGAGTTACATTAGACGTGCTTAAAGTAGAGGAAGGCAAGAGACTTTTTTTTTTAATCTAATCTGTAAGTAAAGATGGGATTGACTTTGAAAAGCTGTGCTTGAATTCAAAAGGTATCGCTTTAGACTGAAATGATGTTACACAGAGAGATTGGGAAGTTTGCGATCTTAATTACTCCTGCTGCAATAAAAATGACGCACATTGCTTCAGAAGTCCGGTAAGTCCATTGTGTCTGTGTCTGTCCACTGCATGATCTCGTCTGAGAAATGCAAATTTGATGCAATTACAAATCACAGCGGAATTGCCGATGTAATGATCAGATGTATATATTTAATGCAAATGTCTCAGCATTGCTGAAGGGTACATTTCCATATTTTGTGGCCTAAGATTTCCCTTCTAGCTCATCCAAATAAGCATCTGTTATGCAAAATGGGGGCAAGGTTGCATCTGCGATCCCATGTTTCTCAGCAAATCAGATTCTGTCAAGCCTATCTGATATCCTCTTAGATTGTTCTCCCTAATCCCTTTCCACACCACAAGAATGGCCTTACCAACTAATGATGTTGCAGATATACACTATTCAAACAAAAAGAATAATCTCAAGCCTGTGATTGAGCCATCAGACCTTGCGTGCTCTTACTCTCAGCTAAAAACGTTGATATTAGTGCTAATTTGAAGCTATTGATTTAAATATTTTACCATAGTTTGATTTTTTAAGAAGGAAAGCATGGTCATGTTCATGTTTTTCTTTTTTTTCTTTTTTTTTTTGGGGGGGGGGGTTGGTATTTTGAAGTCGCAAGGAAAACTTGCCAAAGCCACTTGACACACCATGGTGTGTTAATCAGTGTTGAGCACCCTCCAGTACACAGAGTTGAAAAGCTTCACAGTCTTTTGTATGTAGACGAGCTGAAATAACGGAGACCTACAAATGGGGTTAGCACATTTAGAGTGAAGCGTTCCCTGACATGTGACTAATTGACACTCACTGAATTCTCATTTAATTCTGGGAGACGTGACAGAGTCCAAGAGGCAGACAACTAAATGTCTGCCGTCGTCAGAGTTAAACGGCATTACAACACTGTCAAGGGCACTGCCGATCCAAATTTCATCCCACTTAACTAGCTTTTGCAAAGAAGAGTCTCAACTGTGTGTCTCAAAGAAACGATGACAGTGACTTAATCGAATAAAGCTCCGTCTATTCTGTGAAGCTCTGTCAACAAGCTGTAAAACGAGTCTCAACTAAACCAAGTAGCTGCAGAGTTGCTGGAAATCAGTTTAAATTAGATGGAGGCGAAAACTAGGATGTGAAATGCATAGAGGCAGAGTGAAAATATCTCAAGGAGAAGATGCACTTACCTTTAGTGGTAACTTTAGAGCGGAGTCGTAGCCAGCTTAATCCAAATTCTCACTGAATCAAACTGTCCTCCCACCTTTATGCAAGAGCAAGCTCTATCCTTCTCTTCCTTTTAATTCCCTCTCTCACCCTGCCTTCCTCCTTGGTGCCTTTCTTTCATTATCCCGCTCTCTGTGTACACTTTGAGCCCACGCTAGATCAGAACAGATGCTTATGAGTGAACGCGCTACGCGAGGCACTGAGACAGCAGCTTTGGAATAGCTGGAGAATTACACAGGAGCTGTAGCAAAGCCGAGTGTGTCCGTACCGTTACAAGGTGACGACTGAGGGAGGGCGAACGAGTCAGTGAGCAGTGAAGTTAGCTAGTGTGCGAGTCTGTGTGTGCGTGTATCGGAGAGTGAGAGAGGAAGTGTGTGGAGGAGTGAGAGAGCGAGGGAAAGAGACAGGGAGAGCGTTTGTGAGCGCTGCTGGCTTCAGTGGCGAGCAACGGTCGTGATTGCATTGGTGCAAGACAGTAGAGCAACACCTCTCTTCAAAACCCTTTACCCTCCCCATCAGGTCCCCTGAGTACCGGAGATCTTCATCATCAAGCAGATTAAACCGACCAGTAAGCACCCCACCCCCAAAACTCCCAATGACACACGCACACACACACACACACACACACACACACACAGAGGCAATGATGCATGCTGTGGTCCCTGGGGATATTCTAATCAGAAAGACGGTTGGAGATGCTTCCTTTGTCCAGAGCTCATGTGGATGTTGAGCATTTAAAGTTCAACTGAAATTAGATGACTTATTTGTATTTGCTAACAGAAGCGAGTTAATCATTTCTTTAAAAAGAAGATTCACGTAGATCTGTGTGTTTGGTTTTCTGAAGTTGTTGGGACTGTTGGGCAGTGCTTTGAAGAGTATAGTGTTGGGTAGGGCCATTATCCTGGACTGAGTGGCAGCTGAACCAGCCAGATGGAGGTGTAGTGTAAATAAACTCACAAGCTAAAACTGAAATTTGCCAAATCACCAAAACTGCATTTGATGATTCATTTTAAGAGGTGAAAAGAAAGTCTTCATTATTATCGTTTTTGCACATGAAATCTAGCGTTGTTCATACATAGCAATGATGTAGCCTTCTGCAAATCCATCAAGCTGGTTTTTGCAGTGTATGGAAAAATTTTATTTAATTTTAATTTAATTTAATTTATTTAGGACAGTGCATGTTAATGCTCCACTGCGGGGCAACCTGCATGTGGCCAATAAAGCCTTTCATTCATTCATTCATTCAAAAATCAAATGGTAAATCTCTATATAAAACAAGCATGTCAAAATCAGGAAATTGAGTAAAAGCTGCAACTATTAGATGGCATTAAGTGGCTCAGTATATCACTGTAAAGTATAGTAGACCTTGTAGTTCAGTAAAGTGTTGCAATGAAATAAAAACTACAAAATTAAAGCAATGAGTTGACAGAACTATTGGGCTCTATTAACTAAATTTGTTTTTCTTTTCTTTGCACCACCAGACCCTGATCATATATGACTAGTAAATGTAATGCCATGGCAACATGTTAAGCTTTGTAGAACAAAGCACCATTGTGGAGGTCTCCATTTTCATGTCTGAGCTAGTAGGCTACCCCAGAGCTTGTACTGGGTAAGCTAATCAGTATAAGTTTATACTATGCATCAGTGTAAATATGTGCATCTTCAGGGGTAGATTGTGGACGAAGTTGTGAAATATGTCTTTATGTGGATGCCACCTTTCAAAAAAAGCGATAATATACAGCGGTACAGGGAATGCCCGCAGTGAAAATAAGGTGAGGGAATCCAGTCAGAAAAGGAGGCATCAGCTGGTTACTGCTAATAGCCATAACCACTCAAAGAGAAAAAGCTAATAAAGAACCCCAACATCTCCCGCTTCTATTCCCAACAGATATCGCCAAAGAAAAAGAATTACATCATCTAAACATCAAAACTTCACAGATGCCTCTGAAGTATAACAGTTGTCACTGACGGTGACCTAAATTCTCTTATTTTCATGTGTGCATGTTTTTAATGCACTTATGCTTGGCTTTCTTGGCCACGCAGAGCGCAGATGTCATCTTGCCTCTCTCAGGCATATTGAAGAGCAACGGCTCACTTTAACCTTTAAAGTTAGACCGAGATATGGTGGGAGAATCAAAGGTGACACACATCACTCTATGGAAAAAGGTTATTGAGGCATTAGCATTTAGTCCTCTCAATATTTCATTTTAAATGTCTTAAAGAGAGACAGGACTCATGGTAAAACTATATTTCCTTTTCTGCCCATTTCATTGCATTTTTTTTTTATTACAAACTCTAAAAGTCTGTGCTTTTAATTTCAGAAAAACAAAGATTTTTTCAGCATATACAAATACCTTCTGAAAATACAGGATTAAGATCGCCCCCTTTAAGATACCCACGGGTAGAATAAATTCTAAGTCACATTAAAACAAAACATATCTCAACTTAGACACATTGATGGGTTTTCATATAATGTGTCACCTGTCTGTAGTTTAGCCTTATTTTAGAGAAAGTAATTGCCTTCAAAGTGCAAAACAGTGCTTTACATCAAGACTCCCCTGTTAACCGTAATTAGTCAGTCATCCTGTTTCAATTTCATTTCATTGTTTTTATACAATAGGTGGCAATATCAAACTAGGCAGAAGAAAGTAAAATAAATAAATAAAAATAGTAATAATAAATGACAACAAAGTCGTTGTCTTCCTTTTGACCATATTTTGTATTACTTCCTGAATGCACAGAACAGTCACAGAAAAAATGTGTTTCTTAATGTCTTTCTAAAAGGCTAAAGGCTGTGTTTGAATATAGTTATGTAGTATTTTTGCACTCAGCACTCCTGGCTGACAACCCTGCTCCCAGATCAACTCTGTCCAGATGGCATGGCATGGCCCTAGAGAACTCCATTTTTAATCCTCTTGGCACAAGCTTTGCAAAGCAAGAGGCTGAACGGATGCTTGGAGTCAGGCGTCAATCAGGGCATTTCAGACTGCTGTGTGGGACACAAAAGTGTCCCACGGAAGCATGCATAAGACAGAGGAAGAGATAAATCCATTGGTGTCATAAAAAAAAAGTAACTGAATGTGATGATACATTCTTACTGAATAGACGTTCAATATATTATGATGAATAAGGTTTCAACATTCCATTATGCTGTAGATATACAAGAAATCAGAATCAGAATAGAAAGACCATACAAACACTGATTTAATGTTGTTAAATAGGAATTTTATTTCTCTAGATTTTCTTATTGTGTTTCACATGAGTAGATACATGTTTATGTATATGAGTTAAATATACCTAAAGGGGAAGAAGAGGATAAATAAAGTTCAGAAAAAATATACAAGCGATGTAAAAATTGAAACATTAAAAAGAATGACCAATTTAAAGAAAACATCTCTGATAGAAGTTAGAACTCCTTTTGACCAGGTTTGGGCTATTTAGACCACAACAATTTAATAGAAAAGCAGTTTTCAGTACTGCTATGGCAATTAAACATTTTTAAATATTCAAAGAAGATGTGGCAGAAAGCCCCGCCTTGCATTCAACACAAATAAAGACGTAGTTATATTTAAAAAAGGAGATTTTAATAGTGAAATTTGGTTCCTTTGTGAACCTAATGGAAACCAAAACCAGACATGAACTTGTGCCATTCAAATAAAGTTAAATTTGTAAAGCTCCTATAAATGGCAAAATGTGCTTAAAAACCATTTAGTTTTGTGCTCAGGGATTGATAACTTATTATATTGATTTATTCTTTACAAATATTAAATGATGGTGTAGCTATAGTGGGCAGTTAAGGGCATGAGATTTATTCATGAACTTTTCTTTGGCCACCAGGTCTGATGTTTCATATTATAATGTTTTTATTTAAAAGCTCATAGATTAACAATGTGGTGTATAAACAAAGGCAGGGTGATATTTCAGATATTTTCAGTAATCTTTTTCTTTTTTTTTTGTAGAAATTTGTCCATATTACTTACAAAATATTTAGATTCATTTGTACTTCATTTTCCTGGAGCGTGACTAGGATGAAGAGGGTCACATAGAGAGGGATTTGTTGCAGGACAACAAGGACCCAGGTGTAGTTGTTATTAGAGGCTAAGCTAATGGAAACACCAGTCTGCTTCTTGCCGGATCATGAAGCCGAAGAAGAGGCGAGCCTGTCCTGAGGGAGGTCTAGCCCAGAAGTGGGCATCTGGAGCCTTTGTCTGCCTCCCCCACTCTGACTCACTGTATTTACTAGTAGGAGAGAGGCAGGCTTTATCCTCAGCACAGCACATGTGTAGATACGGATTTCTGTAGTGCATCAATAAAACTGAACCTAAATAACCTGTTTTTTATTTACCTGTGATATGTTCTGTGTAGACAGAATACTTGATCCAGGCTCCATCTTTGCTCATAGGCTGTGACATTCTCCCTTACAAAGAAACAATGATTAGTTAGTTTAATATATATTCCAGTGAGAAGCTATTTATGACAATAATGCAGTATACCTTATAATATAGGTTTTATTAAGAAAACATTTCATACCTAGACAAGGCAGTCTACATTCTAGTGAACCAATTTGAAAGCATTTTTTTTTCATCTCTTTGCCTTTTGGAGTTGCATTTGGTTCTGAGATCCACATCCACAGTGTGAAATCACAGCGGAATAATCTTTCATTAAAGCTCTTCATATAAAGCAGGCTCTTCACAATCAAGACCAGAAGGAAAGTGAGGGGAGTTTTTAAGGAAAACTCAAATACTGAATACTGATCACAGTAGCAATGCTGCATTGATCTGAATGGAGACCTAATTAAAACAGCCATGTGTTTCAGAAAGTTGCTTGAACAGAGTGAGCCAGGGTCTGACAATGCCCCTGCAATACAGGTTGCCATTAACAACAATCAGTGCAGCCACTAGGAATGAGGCATCTAATCAGTTTCTCAAAGCTCTAATGCCAACTTAATGAAAGAGATTAAAAACGCTTATTTGAGTGAGGCCGGCACGTGTTTCCCTGATGTTTTTCCTCCTCTAGAAGAAGATAAAAGGTAATAATACAAGACAAATTATTATGGACCGGGATTTAATACACTGGAACTGGAACTCGTTTCCTAGAAGAATAGTACGAGTTGTATGAGAGAAAAACCCATAAATTTTGATTTGGAGTCGCATCAGTCTTTGTCTGCAAAGCACAGATATTACAGAAATTGCCCTGCAAATAAAACCGGGTCACATTTTACTAGGTGGGAGTGAAAACTGTCTGAAAGTTTGGGTGATTTGACAATTTGATCAGCAATCTTGGCAAGTAATCAGCTCTGGCAGACACAAGCCCACTCCTGTCAGTGCCACAGGCTGCTGCAGAATGAGCCCATATTACTTGTCTGCTGCAAAAGCTGCGGGATATGTTGTCAGGCAAGCGTTTGGCAAAGGTTTGAACTAAGAGTGGGAAGGAAGGAACACATTAAATACTGTGGAGAGATGAGGCGGGCAGTATATAGGCTCCAGCCTGCAGAGGTGGAGGTATATTGAGCGAGTGAACGAGGATGATTTGAACAGCCAGCAGGGCTGTGGTGCAGAAACTGCCTCAACTCACTGCAGGCTCTGAATTGTGCTCTGCAGCGACAGTATATTACGTTTCCACGCTGTCCACCTGAATGCAGCCCGCAGCCTCATGCTTAAGCCTATTGAGAGCATTTAAGTATTTCTCCCAGACTACATAATTGTACTTCAAGCTTAGTGCTGTGAAAAGAATTCTATGTTGTTTTCGCATTTGAAAAGAAGTGATATACTTAAACATCTCTCAGTAAGCTTGCACTGTGATGTCATGTTTTGCATTTGTAAGTCAGTGCTGTGTAGATGACACAGTTCCTCTGATGCGGTCTGTGTGCCTGGCCTGTTGCAGTGGGGAAAAGTACTGAGGTCTGTCCTATTAATGGTCACAAGCCAACTTGGATGTTATGATGAAAACGAGAGACATGTAATCTCTGAGGGAAGAACGGTGCCAGGGAAACGGCTTTCCTGGATTTTAGATCCCTTCATCCCAGCTCTCTCCCACTGCCGTCACAGTTATTATTCCCTGAATTCCCACTGTGTGGCCAATCAACAGATGTGTTTAAACTGAATTTGTCATCTCTCCCAACAAACCCCTTTTCCCCTTAACTGGTGATATTGTATTTTCTAACAAATCACAGCTAATTCACTGTAATTGCCAAAGTATTGTGAATTGCAAAGGGTACTCATGTATCTGACAGAAATTATTTGACCTGCATCGAAAACATCAGGTGGATGATTTTGCTGTAGGCGATTTAAAACTGGTGTCATTAGGAGAGAAATTAAAGGTAGCACTTTAAATTAAGTATGACCATTGTTTTCAGTTGTAAGTTTAATATTATAATTATATTCAAATAATTAAAATGCTGTATGATCTGTATTCCACTGTGCATGGCCCCTTCTGGCTAGGGTTGATTGTAATGATAAAATGTTAGTCATATTTAACACAATGTCGACATTTCTTTTGCTCTTGGTGGTCTATTAAAGAAATGTTTAAAAGTCCGTAAAGCAAATTTGACGTTTAGCCTGTCAGATTGTGAAACCATCTGTAAATACAAACTGAATTAGCATGTTTGTCTAACATGGAGCTAGTTTCAAGAGATAATGGAAAGGTACAAATATTAGTAACTCTTTTGTTTATGGTTGTTATGGTTTTCCACCAAAATGACTATTTACCTGAATAGTTAAAAAAAAAAAAAAGAGGATCTACTGCTTTATTTTTACCCGCGTTTTGAACTTCAGCAGCTGATTCACAGTGCAGATCAATTGCTATTATACTGTTCCCTGTTGTTTTGTTTAAATAGACTTCTTTTCTAGTAAGCACGAGAGGAACTTTAAAAAGTATAGTCGAGTAAATCAAATGAATTGAAAATATTATATGTAGTTCAATTTTCTTTGCTGTCACTTAAGTATTTTTTCTTTCTTGAAATTATTGGATCACTTAAAGAAAACATTAATATAGGAAGAGGAGGAGGGAGATACGCTGCAAAGTTTCCCAAATGACCAAAGATGCTACAACTACATGTGCCTTTCCGTCTAATAGGCCACCAGCGTCCCACTTATTTATTCATTACAAAAAAAGAGTAAATAAAAAATAAAACATAGAAAATAATGAGCCCCTGCACATGATTCTCGAGCAGCTCGGATATTATGAACATACAAGGTAGCTGTGTGGCAGTTACCATACAGAGCCTAATTTGTCACTGAAGATGATGATTCCAGCAATTCTGTTTCAAAATTGGGTCAATAAATTGCTGTCAGTCTAATTCACTTGGCACTGTGTCATTAAAGCCAGAATGATTCTGTTACAGCTCTGCTGCATCCACCACACTTGGCAAGTGGGGCTTAAATTAATATTTAGTTGGACTGGTTTGGCTGAACACACACAGACACACACACATAGGGCAGATAAAGAGAGCAGGAGCTAGATTATTTAAAAATGACGGTGCAAATACAAGCAAATGACTTCCTTCTCCTTCAGGAACTCTTTTCACCATGAATAATAAGGGACCCTAAAATTCTGGGAATAAATACATAAACTTCATAAACTTGTATCACCTGCTGTATTTCATTAGTGCAACTCGTAAACACACCAGATTGTCTGCAGCTAGTTGTTTTAGCGACTGAATCTGCCAGCTGCTGCTGTGCTTTATATTGAGCCGCTTCTTGTGACCGTAAAATTGTGTTAAAATTGTCCTAAAATGATTTTTTTCTTTTACAAATTTATCAAATAACACAGAATAGTAAGTTCTGCTTTAAAATAGTCAATTGGCCAATTGGATACTAGAGTTATAGTTTATAGAGGTCAGCATTTTATTTATTTATTTGTTTTTTTTTGGTAGATTCAAAGAAAGGATATTTCTTGGTTATATAATTTACATAAGAAAAAATAGTTACAAATGAATTGGGTGCTTGCTATAAATGCCACCACATTTCTTTCTGTAATCTCTACCAGAGGCTCTGCTGGGACTTACTGTTGCCTCTGAATGTGTAAGCTAATAGCAGACTGTCATTTGATATGGACTTTGGATAATTCATGGTTCATAGTGCTTTTCTTCTCTGACGCACATTTGTGCATCATAGCAAGAAGGAAAGAAGCTTTGGATAGTGGAATCAGGCTGTTTCAGGCAATAGTGTGTGATCTCCTTATATGCAAGGGCATTTTTAATTTTCTCTTTGTACCAAAGGAAATCAAGTTTTTAGATGTTGTGCAGTTTATGTGTCGTTGGAAGCGGAAATCACAAAACAGTCTTCAATGTCAACAGGCGTGTATAGGACAAATACCGCCATTCTTGCATGAATGCTATTAGAGACTTGGAGATTTTAATCTGCATGCATTTTCTCATTTAGACAAATCCAAAAAACACACATGCACACTACATCTGAAGTAGACAAAATAAATTGGTTCTGCTGTGAATACTTGCAGTCTCTGCTGGGAGCTTATTATGTGGCACTGCACAACAACTTGAGTGGTTAAAGATCGGTTGTCATCTTTACAGTATTTCGACACATACTTCTTTCTGACCTGTCATGAACAGGTCCAGCCTGCCTGGTAAGGGGTCCAGTCATTATTGGACTTAACTTATGGTGAGCACAGCTACATGATCAAATAGCTTCTTTCAACAGGAGCAGGCAAAGAGTAGTTTTGGCAGCCTTAGGCCTCAAGCTGTTCAACCTTACGCTCACTAATTGCTTTCTGTCAGGAAGGCCAGAATCTGTCAGCTCAACAGTGTTCAAAGCTCAGGGAGGAACTCTGCTAATGAACAAATATAGGAAAAGAGAAAGAAGTGAATAACATATGGGGAGGAGAAAAGAAGTGGTGTCAAAAATGAATAGATTTTTTATTAATAAACTTTGGATTGGGGAGCTGCAAAACATTATTTGTAATATTTTCACTCATCAGTTACAGACTAGAAGAAAGTTTTCCGTGCAACTGATCTTTTTTTTTTTTTTTTTCATGATCCATCAATAGATTTGTTTTCCCATGGTTACAGAAAGAACTATTTTCTTTGAAACGCCAGACAAAAGTGAAAAAAGGTTTTATATGGTAGCGCACTTACAAAACAATCTGTTATTCACAGCATTTTTATAAAAACAAATTAGTGCCTGTGAATGACACATTAACTGTATATATTATATTACAATGTAAGTTATTCTTATTTACATGTAAAATTTACATTAAACAGTATTTTATAAATGTACATATATTAAACACTACATATAATACAACTTCAGTGGTGCTTATATTGCAAGATGTGTGCAGTAGGAAAAAGAGCAGGTAGTAGCGAGTAGTGATGGGATTTCCGGCTCGTTTTAGAGAACCGGCTCTTTCGGCTCTGAACCGGCTCTTCAGGTTGTTTTGTTGCTTTAATTAATTTATTATTAACAATAATATAAAATTATACACAAAAGGAATTACTAATGTAAAAAAAAGTGGTTTTATTTATATATGTTTATATACAGTGGCCCCTAGAGACAAAGCATGTACAAACTCCAAAACATATTTCTAGCGTTAACTGAACTTCCAAAACAGAGCTACCTAGATCACTTAAATTACACAATTGAAAGCATATGTGTATTGTTTGTGTATTTATACACAAGCACTCATATATATTCAAATAATTTAAAAAAAATGTTAATTTACCTGTTACTACCACACACCAAATCCGGTCGTTGGTACTTGCTGACTTTGGAGTTTCTACGTGCTCCAGAGTTCGTACGTGTTTTGGAGTCTTTTTTTTTTTTTCTGTAGGGGCCACCGTAAATATGCTTTTATTTATTCACTCCACATAAAATGTAATAAATAAATCATATAATACAAAAACCAACTAGTCACATTTCAACTTTTAACTATTTAAATTTTCAGCTTTTTCCTTTTAAACAAATTTAAAATGAAACGACACAAAACACTACAAACCACAACACAATTAAATATAAATTAAAATATGAAAACTAAAAGAAGATGCATATTCCGTCATATGGGCCTGCATGAATAAACTTTCTGAATCCTTTATCATCCGCAACTGAAAATAGTTGATTACTATACTAGTGGTGGGCGGATCGATCCAAATATCGATAGTATCGATCCCAAGTCGGGATCGGTATCAGATCGATACTAGCCTGGTTAGATCGATTCTTTACTTTGAGTTCTGCTTGTTTGTTATGCTGTGCTTTCGGCAAAAACGAAAAAGCCAGGTCGCTGGACTCGCCGCTCCTGTGTCAGCGGAGAGCAGGCACACTTTGCTCCCCCCCTCTTATGTTTCGGTGTTGCGCTGACACGTCACGTGACTTAGACACTTTGGGAGTTATTAAGTTGTTTACATATTAATTATATTTTTACCAGTTGTTTTTGTTGTTGAGAATTTTAATTGTAATTTTTGTATTATAGTTTATCAACAGTATTTGTTTTCATTTGTTTTACTGGTTTGCGTGCACTTAAGATTTAAAAAAAAAAAGAAAGAAAGATCGCCACCACAGCAGATCCGATGGCATTTTCATGCTTCGCCGCATCATTTATTCTTACAATAATCACACGGTTGCTGTAACAGTAAATTCAACAGCTGCAACTCCCCCACCACCAAACCTGCAGCGGCATCGCAGAACACGCCCTGCCACACACCCCCATCGCCCGCTTCACCCCACCCCGCGAACAGGTGAAGGAATCGGCCCGGACCATCGGCGCCCCATGCCCCCGGCCCAGCGACTGGGAAGTGTCCACTCTGGCGGTCGCCTGCGCCTCCAGCGGAAGCCCGGGAGCTGGCCTGATGGCCACCCATATGGCAAGCAGCGGCGGTGCAGCAGGAGTGGAAGTGAGCCGGGCTCAGAGGCAGCTGGGCAGACCATGCAGCCTGCGTGCCGAAGCGGACAGCATGCTGCCCTCAGGCAGGACCCCCGCGCATCTCGACCTCCATCTCCAGCTTGGCAGGTCCCACTGGCGCGCCAGCCTCCGGCTCACCCCGAGCCGCGTGCTGTCCACCCGGTTGCTGTAACAGTAGCCTACATTCAACGGCTGCAGCCCTCCTGCTGCCAGCTGTACACATCAACACCAAAAACAACAACAGCACAAGCAGCGCACAGGTTTATAAGCCGGTGAGGCATGATTGTAGATGCAGTGAAGGTGAGTCCATCTCACCTGCAGCAGCATCGCAGACCACGGCCCGCCACAATAATAAAGCATTTTTTTATTTAATTATAAATAAATTATTTCTCCTAATTATGTCCTGGGTTTTAAATAATTAATAATACAAAAAGAAAAATCACAAAAAACACTTAAGGTCATGAAAATTAATTGCGATTTAGCAATTCAATGAGGCATCCACCTTATTTATTGAAAAGTATTGGTATCGTCCAAAATATGCAGTATTGCACACCACTAAACTACACCTTTCTGATGTGACGTTGTTGTCCCTGGCTCTCTTTCTCTGTCTCTCCCTCCTGCTCTGTTCCTGTGCTACTGCGAGTGTAACTACCGCCCCTCCCCCCTCTTCCCAGCGCTTGGGGGAGGCTTATTTGTTTAATAACATATTAACAAATTTAAAGAGATTTTAATGTAGCAATACAAAACTTATTATAATGACTTATTCAGCTGTCTGTTCATTACAAAGTACAACTGGGGTATTGATCTTTCTCTCTTTCCCTTTGTAAAAAATGAACATGATGCTAGATGTTTCTGTTCTGATGTACTAGAGGGGAAAAAAGCATCCTCTGCCCCTTTGAACTTCGAAGCATTTCACTTAGTGTTTTTATTTATTTTTTAAGTCATATCTACTGTTGTTCAGGATTCACTCATAACTTTTGAGTATATATTTCATAGCTAATTGTGTTATTTCTACCATCACATCTACAGTATGTAATGTTGAATTTCTAAGGTTTTTTTTTTTTTTTAACAAGCAGCAAATTGAGTTATGTATACCTTATTTAAGCAAGCAGACAGCAAGAGCAATCAATAATAAATTGAATTATTTACAGAAAAGAGAAATTCAAGGTGAGTTCTAACATTCCTTTTTTTCCCCTTTTAACTGAAAGGTAGTTATTTAGAATCTGTAGCCACTTGTACCTGAACACATTCTATTTTTTTAACATTAGCTTGTCTGGAGGAGTGTATGACTGAACTGGATTGGTGCTGAGATTTGTAATAAGAAAACGGGAAATGCTGTGGTTATACAGGCCTGTCCACTTACTCAGATATCTGCCGAGGAAGAAGAATTGCTTTGTGAGTCATTCACCCTTACTGGCCTTCGATCACCTACGCCTTCCATAGTAGCAGGGAACAAATGCACTGTGCCTCTCGCAGCGTATAGCAGAGGAGGGCCTTTGAAAAGAATAAAGAGGGTCAGTTTGTGCTGCTTTGACGGTTTCCCCCATATTGCACTCTGTCTTACCATCTTGGTCTTCAGCTGGTTTCCACACAGAGATGATAAAAAGGAAATGGTCCTCGAAGAAGAAACATCCCATTCAATTTTAAATAATAAAATCACAAAATCTATTATTTATGCCCCAAATGTCCAGCTTGGGATATCAAATGCACTTTTGAAGTCTGTAAGGGTGTATCTTTTCACCTTGTTTGAAGTTGGTCCCACCAATATGAAAGGAGGTGGGTGTATACAGAGAATATCAAGCCGAGTACGTGTTTACTTATTTATCTGCTTCATGCATTTGCTCTTTAAGGACTCGGTTCACAGGAAGTGCAGGATGGACATCTGAGCCTTTTGGGTAAGGATATTTCATAAACTGCAATAAATGTTGTGCGCCAGCGGTAACTTCTTCCTCTTTGAAGACAATTCAGAACTCCTTTGGGAGTTAAAATATTACATTTTTCACCCTATTGAAATTGGATTGGCAGCTGGTTTCAAATTTATATTACTAAAGAAATGGTGACCAACGCTCTTAAATATTGTCCACACTCCAATGAGACCAGATTGAGAATTCCTCCAAAGTTGTTCCTCAGTTCCAAACATCCAAAGGCTTTACTGTAGGGATCCTAGTTTTATTGGCTTTCTCCACTGACCTGCGTTTTGATTGACAAGTTGACTCCTAATATTTAAAAGATCAACAAAATTAGTGATGACTCACCTTTATTTATTTTTTTTGCATAATATTGTCTTTAGTTCCAATAGTTGTTAAATATGTGCAAAATGTCCACATTTTCAAATCTTTAATTATACCATCACTTTAGGCAGGGTGTATAAATCCTGCAAGTGAAACTTTAATGCATGTAATCGCAGAAAGTTCTCTGATACTAACCCCATATAAATCTGACATGTCTATATTGTAGCTGTGCTTTGATTTTTTTTTTTCCCCAGTAAAAAACAAGTCTAAAGACAAAGAAAGCAAGCAAGGTTTCGAATGTACTGCCAGGACAAATGTAGTGTTTTGTTCTGCTAAATCATTCAGCAATGATACAATTCATGTATTCAAGGCGCTGCTGGTTTTAGTGAATTTTTTATTATATGCTAGTGTAATTTACTAACCACAGAGGTTGTTCATAGTTCATTAATTACCTGAGGTCCCCACATAATGAAGGCCTCAAGAGAACAGGACTCAAGGCGTACTCCCATTGATGTATTTTGGTGATATATACACACTTGCATACACTCATAAAGAGATGAATGCAAATATACACGTTAAGAATAAAAAATATGCTGGTTGTGGCCCTTTTCTGTTCACATGTGCTATTTTTAAAAAGCAAGGATGAGGGGGACAAAAAAGTTGCCTGTATGCTCTTTCTGCAACTCAGGTGCTGAAGAGGGGAAACAGATGATGTCCTGCTTTTTTTTGACTTAAACTTTGGTTTTGTTTTCTGCAGATATCTGATAAGCAGACCTATGAATTCTGTTTTGTGTGTTGTCAGAAGAGGGACAGAAGAGTTTCTGTTCATCTATTGTAGAACAACATGTCAGTGTGTAATAACTGGTTCACAGTAAATATTTGAAGTTCCTTACATGGTCTAAAAACATGAACCTTACATTTCTGCATTTCTGTTAGCTGTCACAGTTGTGGAAATCATCTAGTGTTGTGTGAATCACAATGTGTTGGTTGACCTTGCTTAAACAAACTGATGAAAGCGAATAAAAACGGCTTAAAAATTATATTTCTATTTCTAATTTCTATTAAAAATCTCCCCACACAAGGTAAACAAATTCTTAAGATGTTCAGGTTCAACAGAAACTTCCAATTATCCTTTGCAACCCACTATTTGTGTAATAGGGCATTGGTTTTTGCTAAGAAAATGTCCTTTTTTAAACTCCAGATGTCCTGAAACAGTTTGTTAAGAGTTTCTGAAATGAGTATTTTCCTACTCTTTACATTCTTTCAGGTGGTAAATCCCAATTCCACTGCCAATTACTCATGCTGGAATAGGTATGTGTTCTTCACCGCGGAGGGATTGAATCGACTGCTTTCAGGGTGAATCAGTAATGCGGAAATGAAAGAAAAGCAAAAAGCTGCAAATTAAACTCCTTGCTTCCTCTGGCAGGTTCTTTTCAAGAGGAGCTGACAGGGCTTGACTCGAGAGCTGATCTTACTCAAGGAGGTGATAATTAAATAATGGAGGCCCACGTCTAACAAATTCCACAGTATGGATTTGGGATTTCTCAGCAGTTTCACCTTCCCTACTGTGCCACACAATCAATATTTGATCAAGGTCCTAGTCATGAGAGTCTAAGCATCCCCATTTTCACTTTTAATTCCCTACCCAGTTGCGTAATTCCCTTAAACTGGGATGGCTGCTTTTGCCAATATTACATTTTTCTAAGTGTGCAGCCACACTCAGCGTCCTTTGAACTGTATTAATGTCAGACAACAGTAGTTTCTTCCGAGTTTGAATTAGCCAATAGCAATTAAAGTCTGTAAATGCGTTTGAGGAACGTGCTCACACACGTCATGTGAAGGAGAATGTTGAATATGCAAGTTTACAGAGCACATTGCAGCTGTTCAAATAATAATAGAAAGCTACCTTATTCACAAGACTTCTCCAAACTCTGCACAATTAAGTTGACAGAGTTTTATAGCTCATGCAACCCCGCTGGCATTTGTGTGTCCTCCCTGGATCAGACCATAGATCTTCGCTCCTGTGGATCTGTAAACTACTACACCATCAAGTCGATTGATGTTCAACTGAAATTATATATACAGTCTTAAACAGCGCTGAAGCGCACATTACAAACTTTTTACAAGTATAAGTGAATTCACATTCGTGAAATAATAAGTACATTCGCATAACCAAATTTACAGTAGCGCTAATGGATAAAGCAAAATAGATGATCATCTTGTGAACATTTAAGTGACTTACAGTTATTTTCAGGAGACACAATTGTAATATCTGGGGGGGAAAGTTTCTGCTGTTTCATAAACTGGAACTACTTCACTTGTGTTTTTTCCCTCCCAAGTTTCTCTGCTTTATGGCAGGAAACGTGGGTAGGGGAAATCACAGAGGACTGGTTATATTCCCTTTTCGACAAGCACTTTGATGACACTTTGAATGGGCAATAATTAAAATCTTATTTGCATAATGTTCCCCAAAAACTTTATGGACAGCAAATTTAATTAAACTACCATACTTAAGAACCATGACCTTGAGGCAACCAAGAAAAGGAGATGTTACTTTCCCCTTTCAAAGGTATGCTAATTATACAAAACATTTTACACTCTTTCGTCAATTTTTCAGCACACAGCCTATAGTTCTCTAGTGGGCACATAAAATATCAGTATGGTCCTTTAAGTCTGAACTAGTAAGCAGGACAATTAGAAACCTCTCTGCAGTAAATATTAAGCGGATAGTGTGCATTTGACTAGAAATGAGGGATTAACTACTTAAAATGTTCTGCTTGATCCCTTGACTGGACTTCAAAGTGAAGTTATATTGGAAGAAGAGCGTTTGAGAACATGGGCCGTTATCTGCGGCCCTGTCGTGCTGCTGACACTCAGAAGTCAGTGTTTCCAAGAAAGTTTGAACCCCGTGGGAACGCGCTCTGATGACACACAATGAACTAATGGAGCTCATGACTCATCAGAGTATATAATAATGTAGTAGTTCTTTAATTTTACTGAATTTACTTCATCCTGTGATGTGTCAAAGTCAAGTAGAGAGTGATGGTTTACTGGGCTCTTCCTCCCTGAGGTTGGCCAAAAAAGTACATTTTCAACTTCTATGTTGGTCAACAAAACATATTAATTTTACAATAATGGGTCTAAAATGTGTGATATGCCTACGTTTTTTATTATTTCATATTTTTAACACTTTGGTTAAGTTTGAGCACCATAACTACCTTTTTAGCTTTAGGAAAACATCATCATGGTTTAACGAATGAATATCTTTCAGTAACTTTTGTTTTAGTCTTATAATTGTGTGATGAGAGTGACGCCTGTATGTATTCATGGAGGTATGTCAGGCTATTTTCCTGTCTATGAATAGCAGTGGCTGTTCAGCTATTCCTCTTTTCCTTTATGGTCGGCTTACAACTGGGTATATGGAAGAATGCTATTGATGTAGCATAATTGCTGTTGGCGCAGTTTCAGAGGGCGCTGGCTGCCTTACACAGTGCTTGTGATTTCTTCTTTCTTGGCCAAATACTCATCACATAGTGATACTTTGGTTCATGTTTCCTCTTTTTTTCCCTGATTCTTTTACTGAATCACAAATCATTGCATTGTGACTGTGCCAGTTCTTAATGATAGATGTTTTAAAGTTGTATGGTTTGATTTCTAATAAAACTGGAAAGTATGAACTTGTGCCAAATACCTTTTGGAAGTTAATACAAAAGACCCGACTACTGAGAAAAGCAGCATCCTTTCAATTAATACTGAGCGCACACAAACTATAATTGCTTTTATAAGCTGAACAGCAACAATTGTCTGATTGAATTCCATTATTCAAATTTAATTTTACTTTTCAAGTATTTTACTTGATATGAAATGGTTAAATTCATGTCAGTGATTTATCTGACTGGGTCCTATTTTATATCCAAGCCCCGGCTTCTTTGCCGGTAGCACAGGATTAAATTAGTCTAAAAAAGTTACAAATATTTTCATGCTTCAGAAACACACTTTCTTAACTATGCTGATAAATAATATGCATCGTTTCCTAAATAGAATCAGCAACACTAGTGAAGCGAACTGATTCTTTGTGCTGGTCCCCTAAGTTTTGTCCTCTAGGTCTCGGCACTCATTTCAAACAAATCAGCCAATTATTCTCTGGCTGTTGATGTCACCATTGATGTCTATGTGAAGGTTTCAAATCCAATATTTCTTTCCCATAAGTGTATGACCTTAATGATTTCTCATTCAACTAAGAATTCCTATGCCAGACGTGTTGCTTCTTACAATGTACTGAACTTGGTTGATCCATGCAGTGTACTATCCTTGGGCAAGGTTTAGTGTATGATAACCTGACCCTCTTGAGGAGGTGGGCCCAGGCTCTGCAGTTCAGTAGAACTTATATAAGTGCGTTATATATAGCATGTAGTATATGGTGTTATCACTCGAGGGACTCCAGTGTTATCTCAATGATGTCTGGCTCAGTGAAAAGCAGCGTGTTAAAGAATTAGTGAATCTGTAATTCATGTGAGAGGATACGTTCAACAACTGCTTCAATTAAACCACAAAATGTATGAAATTGTTAAGCTCATAGTGCTGCACAACAGCACTCATCAAAAGCATTTGTGTAGGTGAAAGAGAGAGAGCGACTGAGAGAGATGACATACTGATATAAACTGAAGCATACTCGAGCACAAATTGTTAAGTGCAGTGTGAGTGCAGGTAGATTTGGGGAGAGGGGGGCAACTCCAGTCAGGCACACTAGAGGGTAACTGTACTTCCATGAGTGCACCCTAAAATACTCTGCCTGGGTTACACGAGGTGTGATCAGAAAGTTCTATGAAAATCTAAGCCCTTACTCTATTTTAAATTCGACTGATTTCCTATTCAACATTAAGCATCTTCTGCAATTCTAGATTGTTTTCAGCGCTGGTGAATTTTTTACACTCTGTACAAGTTCCATTTTTCCCCTTTGCACTTGTGCCAGTCCAGTGGATCCTGGATCTCCTCCTGTGTGAAACATTGATGTTCCAACCTCATCTTGATCGTCGTGATCAGACCACATAGTGGGGAGGCAAATCACCAGGTAGTGAGAAAAGATTGTGTTCCTGTGGCTATAACTATGTTTTCAAGGAGTTCTGAGCTAGCAGGAAATGGCGCTCTTGCATGCACCATACAGTGGTTCAGACAGTTTTTGCTGAATAGTGTCCTTCAAACATGTTTAGGAAGTTTGTGTTGATGGTCTGAACTACAGGGTCGAGTTAATCTCCATAAGAGAAGCTGAGTCAAGTTTGAAATAGTTGTGAAACTGCAGATCATAGTGCACATTATTACAATGCGTTCAATAGTTGATGTTGTGGGCGTTTTGAAGATGTTTAAAATCATAATCCACAGAAATAGAGCCACACTCACTTCAGTTTGGTAAGGTTGTCTTTGAGTACCTGTTGATGCTAAAGACTTCTTTGAACAACAAAAACAAGCAACATATTTCATCTCAATCCGAAGGCAACCCCAAGCAATTCAACAAACAATGTGGTGTCATAGGTCATGGGTGTTTGACCAGACTGTTGAAGTGAGCTGAAAGAAAGCACAGCACCGAGGTAAAACTTAGCTCCATTTGAGTCTAGAGACGTGTTATACCTCTTCAACAAAGACAGTTTAATTCCATTCATACCTGCAGTGTTTGCTCAGGAGCAAGTATTGGCTTGGTCCCAGAAGAATGAAAAAGGGTCTCCAAATATTGATACCATCAATTTTCAGAATTGTTGCACTGTGGAAAATATTACTGTTATCCCTGCTGCTAAGTCAGCTGTGGTAAGCATACATCAATGACACATTTTTATTGCAAATATGCTCACCCTGCATGGTAATAAATAGATAAATAAATGCATTTTAGATTTTGTTCTTTCCTATTTTGGAAAGGGAAATAAGAAAACAATAAATTGTCTCCAGAATGCTGCTGTTTCAAACCACTTGACTGACTTATGATATATGGCGTTACAGATATATCTCTAGCTTTTTATAATTTTTTTTTAGTAAAACTACTAGGACAATGAAATAAAGGCTTTTCTTAATAACAGTTGTTCGTCCCCCTGATGAGCGTGTTGCTTTATTGGGAGAGATTAGATAAACAACATTTATAATAATAGAGTACAGTAGATACGAAATGCTCATAAACCCCTGATAAATTTCTAGTTTCTGTGATGTATTTCTGATGAATTTTTCAGAACTTTATTGTTGTTTTATTTTAAATATCTTTGTACAATTCAGTTTACAAACTAATTTTTAAAATCTTTTAGGGGATACAATTACAATTGAAAAACTTAAACTAAAATTTTGCTGATGCACGTTTTGATTTTATTTAAGTATTTAGTTTTTGTGTAGCATTAAGTGCAAGCTGGCACTACTTGACAGTATTCTGTGCACCTCACAGATTGGTATTTGCTGTCACTTAACAGCTATTTTCTCACAGCTGACATTTGTGGCAGTATTGTTATCCAGTTTCTTGGAAAAGTGGGAACAAAATGCACCTTTCTAGTTGTCTGAGTTTGTTTACAACCACCTGTCTCAGATCCACTTTCTTACTTCCCCGAAGTGACTGGACGAAAGAGTAAACACTCCGGAATTGAATTAACTTCTCAGAAGTTCACAGAACATGCCGTTTAAATGATATAATATATCTATGCCCTGTGTGTTTTACTGGCTCAATTCAAGCATGACTGCAAATGAATCAAGTGTGGCTGTGAAAAATGAACTCTCTATCAGAGCTTCAGGAAATCTATGGCGCATTGAAAGCAGCATTTAATCAACTATCAAATGATAAAATTGCTTTTCAGCTGGTTTTGGAGGGCGATTGATCTCTTTAAAGATTGATCAGCGTTTTAGGATAGACTCCGAAAGTATTTGACAATAGAGTCAACGCAATTAAAATGAAATGTATAATTTGATAGTAAAATCATGTGTTCTGTTCTCAGTGTGCAGCTTTGTTATCCATATGCTAAGTGTAGTGAAGGAGTCTTTGTAATTGGGGACTGTCTTCAAAGAAAACATAAATCTGCCTGCTGTCTTTGCCAAATGTGTTTGACAAATTATAGTGCTGGCTGATGGCAAAGCTAGTAGCTGTTTTCTCAATTGCCTGTGGTAAATTTCATCTGAAATTATAATCACTTCAAGGTACCTCTTGAGTCAGCTTGAGCAACATTCGCTGGATAAAGAACATTACTAAAGTTCCTTCTAGACTTTAAGAAGTTACACAAGTGTATATTTTCAGTGAATGCTGTTATGAAACTCTCATACTTTCTGTTGGACTGAAATTGCATTTTCCTGAAACATCAGCATTATAAAAATATCATTTAGTGTTGATAACCATCCTTAATATTAATAGATGGCATTGAATTTTGAACATTAAAAATTTTTACATTCTTGAGTAAAAGCCAGCAGGGGGTAGCCCCCAGTGAGTATCTTACTAAAATACCTAACCTCCAAGGACATAGCTATTCTGAAGGAGGCATTTTTTAAGGTTTTACTTATACTTGCACTAGATGACAATAGTTATGTTACACTTTATTGAGCTCTTGGCAAGGTTTAACTGCCTCAGGTCAAGGACTAGTTCAAATGTACACATCCAAGTGCAAGTCCCTCCTGTTAATATTCATATCTAGGGACCAAATTAGAAAGTGGAACCAAGAAAGAACATAGTATTAATATTACAGTACTATTTTTTTTTTAATACATTTCTGCTATGATCATCATTTCACTTGTAGTGGTGCAACTAAGAATGGGCCTTTCTCGCGTCTGTTAAAATGGTCCTGTTTCAAAGAAACAGACTTGTAACTCAGAACAAAAGCTTTGACTACAAATGCAGAGATAAAGGCGTTGTCTAATGCAGTTCTTTACAGTAGACCTCACTGTTGGAGATCTATTTTCAGTAATTAGAGCCATAAAGGAAGTGAAATCTCATCTCGGTTAGGCGATCAGATTGGGCACATCTAAGGCTGCTTTAGATCTTCTATGCAGCTACTTTAGACAAAGGACTTTGGTAATTAACTCAGGGAGCTCCAATGGCTTTGGCTGATTCACTGGTGCTAGGCTTACACAAGGACAATAGCTGGAATGATAACTCGGCCCCAATTCTTTAGCTATGTTTTACGGCACCTAAAAAACAGAATTGTGACAGCCTTTTATTACACCCGTTGTCTAAGCAGAATTTCATCATGTGCATTTTTAAGACTGTTCAGTCAATAACACGAGTAACTGTAAGAAGTGTGTTATTTGTATTTATTTTAATTGCAGCCCAATTTATGAGATGAGAAAAGTTTTTATTTCAAAGAATAAAATTTTATTTCCCAAAGAATCCATTGTGTATTTTAATAGTGGTTTGACTTGCTCTGGCTTTCCGAGCACAGCTCTTTCTCCTCTTATCCCCTGCAAATATATTACTGCAGCATGTTGAAGTTTTCAGACATTCATAATTGAGTAGTGTATGATGAATAGCACAAGGGTGTTCCATTTCAGGCTTGGAAAACAGTGGAAGGATCTGCAATGAGCCAATACTTTGTCCCAGCTATCAAGCTCCATGTATCTCAATATAGAATACAATTTGCTACAGTTAGTGTGTAGAAATGAATGTGAATTTTATAGCAACATGGCTTTCTTATCATTGTAAATGTAAGTTGCATTTTCCTGAAACCTCACTATTATCAAAACATTAGTGAATGTTTTATTTTTTTGTGCATTAGAGATACTGAATAATTTATTATTTACAGTCACCGGCTACTTTAATAGGCACACCTGTTCAACTGTTTATGCACACATCTGATTAGCAACTCAACAGATTATAGTAAGTAGATATGGTCAAGATGACCTGCTGAAGTATTTTATCTGACTTTTCTGCTCAAATAATTAAAAAAAAAGTAGAAATTCTCACTTGGCTAGTCAGTTTAATAGTAGGTAGTTTTACGTGCACTTAAAACTATTTTACATGTGATGGCTTTGCTGTCCACTTCATCAACAGAGCCATCTGTAGAACTGTCCTACTCATGATGAAAACTGGAAGTGTATTCTTGGTTGATGCTGAAATGCTTTCCAAAGTTACTTCTACCTTTAACCAGTTAGCAGTCTTTTAGACCTCATCATAGCAACCTTTTTAAAAACATTTCCTACGTTTTTTTTAAGGATGACTTTCTGAGCATAGTATACTATTCTCTTCTCTTCAGTTGGGAGGTTTTTTTTTTCCACTGCAACTCCTTCTGAAGAAAAATCATTTGGATCAGTTTGGCCAATATTCAGTTTAGCATTTTTAAGTAAGACTTGTAAGAATTTGTTTTTAAACAGTGACATGACTTTAAGTTCTTTCAACATAAATGAGAAATATCATTCTGGCTTCTACTCTCACCACAGTACAGAAACTGTGTTATTCAAGATCATAAATGACGTAAAATCCAATACAGATCAGAACAAAGACTCAGTTTTAGTGCTACTTAACTGCAGCCTTCATCCGACCACTCCATTCTTTTAAACAGACTTCACAATTTGATTGTCCTTTGTTTAATGATTTTAATATTGCTAATAAAGAGATATTTGTAAAATCTTTCCCTCAAGGTTCAATTTCAGGTCCAACACTTTTTCAATTTCATATTCTACCCCTACGAAATGTCATCAGGAGAGTATTAATTCTTGTAGTTATGGTGATGACACCCAGCTTTACACGGCTATCGTGGACTTATGGTTTAAAATAAGAATCACAGAGAGTTTATGAGCGGCAGAAAACAAAACTGGCTCAACCACAACGACATAGAAGTTTTAATTCTTAGTTACTGAAGCCCAGACAGAGAATCTGTCATGTACAATTATTGGCAATGAATTCTTCCAAAACAGTAAAAAAAATAAAATAAAATCTGTCATCTTTGACCTGGAGCCTAGTTTTGAGCAGTGTATAAAAAGTGTAACTAAGGCTGATTTTTTTATTACCTTAAGAATACTGTCAGGGTATGAGAGTTTCTCTCTCAAGCCAATGCAGAAATATCATTTCACACTGTAATATTCTACTTTGTAGCCTCGCTAGAAACAAGCAAAAAAGGTGTGAGGTCAGCACATACATGACCAGTTCTGAAGTTTCTGGGTTCCTGTCAGCTTCCAAATTGGTTTTACGACTTTTTTTTTTTTTTTTTTTGACAAAGTCTTTTAGTTGTCCCTGTATGTCACAACTGCTTTCATATTATAAGCCTATTAGAACACTCAGGTCTCCAGGTCATGTTTTTTAATTGTCCTTGAAGTCAGAAATAAAACGCACAGAGTGACACAGCTGTCTGTTACTATATTTGTGCTTTGTTATCTTATGTATTTATGAATTTATTTATTGTATGTTTTGAAAAAGTGCTATTAGAAATACATATTGATTGAGTGCGTCTGAATATTACAGAAAATAGTTGAGGTTTGCATATTTTGATAATGTAAATGTATTGGTTCCTTTCTCAAAATGTAAAGTTTGCAACTAAAGGAATTCACAGTACTACTGGTGTCCTGTTAATCTTTCTGAAAGCACTGAAATGTCCAGTTGTTTGGGTGGGTAAACTCTCTACTTGAAAACCACAATGAAGACAATTGCTTTTTACTGAAAAATACAAGATTTATTTGTGGTCATTTTTGTAGAATACTCCACAGAACAGAGGATATTAGCATGACTGGGCAGCAACAACTTGTAAGTGTAACCTATATGGTCTAACCTATAATGAGGGAATTTAAACAGCCACTTAACACTGAATGACTTTAAATGGTCATTTAACAGTGAGTGACTTTAAAAAGTCATTTAAGAGTGAATGACATTAAATAGTCATTTGACTTGTCCTTTCTATACTTGAGCCTTCAAAACTCTAAAAAACTCTCACCCATCAGATGTGTTACCATTTCTTTTCCAACCGAAAGTCAAATTGTTACAGTAAGCAATAGCAACGATTTCATCATTAGATTGTATAACTGTCCGAGTCATGTGCCAAGCAAATGAAAATATATATTGCCTCCGGCTGATGTTGGGTTTAGCTTTTCTGGTCCGTTGTTAGACACGTATTCAATGCATCTGGCACCGACATTCAAATCAGATGTCGATAGGTGTCTGCAAAAAAACACTCGAGTGTTCCTACACTTGAGTAGTTTCAGCATTTCCTGAGGTAGGATAATAGGGGGATACTATTTTAGAATTTGCTGCACTGACAGGAGGCACTAGCCCAAAGTAATGTCAAGAATAGAACCACCATTAACTTGTAGTTCACATCATGGCCAATTGGCAATAAATGGACTGACATTTACATAGTGTAATCAATGCGACTGGTAATAAAAGCATGCATCAACATCTCCATGTTGGCCCGAGAGAGAATAGGGTGGACTATGGCTATATTCTTTAGATGATAAAATCCAATTTTGGTTACATGTTTAATATGTGGGATAAAACCAAGCTCAGAGTCAAAAATAACACCCAGGTTTTTCACTTGAAGCAAAGGACATAGTGAAAATGCCTCTAATTTAGAGAGTTTCTCTCTCTGAGCCTCAGGACCGATGATTAAAACTTCAGTCTTGTCCTGGTTAAGCTGTAAAAAGTTTTCTGTCATCCAAGATCTTATATCTAAAATACAGTTAAAAAGGGCATCCATTGGTCATCATGGAATACAATGTTGTTGTAATACTGAAAGTATCAGTATAACAATATGCTGTGCAGTATGCCATACTGTCAACGGACTACTATATCACTTTACATAGAAAATAACAACAATTTGATTGGATGTGTAGTGTCGTGTATCATTTATGTAGATTTTGTGAATCCCCGATATCCCCCATATCAAAAACAAAAAAAGTGCATTATTATATTCACAAGGCAGTTCTTCGTTGGTGTAGAAAATAAAAGAATAAAAGTTTATGGAAAAGTCACTTGGGGTCTTCAGTGATGCTGAAATGCTTTTCTGACCTGAATGCCTGAATTTAGTGGTCTCCCAAAGAGGTTGTCAATAACACCAGCGGCCTGGCACATGCCCCTGAATTTCTGCACGTGCTTGAGGTTGCTTAATGCTCAAAGTCTGCACTTTGCCCTAACAGTCATTTATTTTAAATGCATATCAGATAGCACAAAAGAGAGAGCTGTGGACTGAAAATAAACCATCAGAAATATGCCATTATGAAGGACTGATATCGATGAGATTTTATTGATACTAGTGCCATTATCAATTCTGATTTCAGCTTTAATTCATTTAGGCTTCACCTATTGATTGATTGTGTAGGAGAGCAAAAGAGGCCAGCACAAGTTTTCATTGTCAGTGAACTGTTCGATTATTTCAGTCTTAACACATGAAAAACAGGGCACAGGCTACACTCCTAAGACCTTAATTTAAGAATTTTGTGGCCCTGTAAGGGGAAAAAGAGACCAGCAATTTAAAAATAAATAAATATTGGAATCATTATTTTCAGCTCTCATTCCACTGATACTGTAAAATGTAAAAAATTCCAATACGTTCCCAATTTTGCACCAATATTATAAGTCACACAATAGTTTTTAATATTGTTGATAAAGGTATTACTGAGTTCAATATTTGACATGTTGATATTGATTTGTTTTTGGCAAATTACATTCAGGTTTTAGAAATGGTTATGTAATTGGCTGCTACCAACCTATACCCCATATTTGTAGCTTTCAAGAAGCAGGAGTGAGATCACTTACATACCAAAATATGACGCATCTAATCCTCCCTGTCATTCAGTCATTCAACTGAGCCGGGACCTTTTACACCTTTTGACTGTGACCTTTTAAAAAGGAAACCGTGCCAGAATAATCAGGCACTGTGATAATGGATTAGCAAGTGTCATTTTTTTTGTCATATATCACCAAGAGAAGATTGAATGTCTTTGTGCATGAAGCCATTCAAGCTCTGAAAATACTGACACTATGGTATGGTAAAATGGTATGGTATCACAGTGTTATCATTAAAATTTGATGCCGAAAATACAATGAAGATGTAGGGTTTAGAATTGTATTAGTCAGTTAGTTAGCATTAATTCAGATGTAGTATCTCAGATATAACTCCTTACCCCCGTAAGATTTAAGCTTTCAGTATTTCTTTATTTGAACATTTAAAAAAAAAAAAAACAAGAAAAAAAATCTTTGTCTGACTTTAACAACGAAATTAAGTAACCTTGCTGTATTCTTGTTTTTATTTGTACAATTGTGCCATATCATACAGAACTGTTTATTTTTTATACTCTGATATTGTTTTTAGTCAGACTGACATGGAGAAGGAAATGAAATTTTCCCTGATCAGTTTTCCTAACTGACAACAGCAGCATTTCTGCTCATAGCACTGATAACGTAATTGTTCGTCCTGCAGTGGCCACTTGACACTGCCTCCCAATGTGATTTAGTCTCTATAGACTCCCATAGTAAAATGCCCAACTTTCTAGCATTAAAGGGTATGTTTACAGCCTGGTACAAATTTGTTCATTTGCCCATCTGGGTTAGACAAAACCATTCCTTACCACTTCATATCAGCTTTCTTCAACAAGTACAGGTAGCTGTAGCTACCTGTTGAAGAGCCTTTCCTCATCTATTTAGAGTCTTTGAAACGGACCTGTCCACTCATGTTGGTGCCTTTTGGAGCATTTTAATGGCATTACCTAACTAATAATATGGCTTGCAGTATGGTGCACACTAGGGCTGGGCCATATCACACCGTTCACGGTAATACTGGTATAATGTTGGGCAACGATAAGAAAATGAAATGCGCATGCGCAGTGCCTTTGTTTTCATACGCACATGGCAGAAAAAGCATGGCGGAGAATGAGGAGGGCGAAAGCGGATCGTTGAATGAAACGGATGAACCAGAATTGGTTTGTAAAAGTGCTGCAACTTCAGTGGTGTGGAACTGGTTAAGCTTTCGTCCGTCAGATACACAACAAAGCACTATTTTTTTGTAGAGCATGCTAGCGGGCCGTTGTTATTACCATGTTTTTGGAAAATACGGCACACTTAAAATCAATGCTTTGATTTTTCTGGAATTCGACAGCACCCCTTATAATGCCGTGTGCCTTATGAATTCTGGTTGTGTTTAGTGACCTCAAAACGATTTTATGTGGTACACGAAAATCTGTCAAATGTTTTAGTACGTCTTTGCTAAGCTACGAACCCGCACCGCTTGATGGATGGTCGCAAACCAAAAGTTTTCACTAATAAAGTTGTGGAGTTGTAAAGTATTTTGTCTAGTGTCAATTATATCGTCAGTTACATCGTTATCGCAAGTTTTCAAATGTATATCGTGATAAATATTTCTGGTCATCGCCCTGCTCTAGTGCACACCACACCAAGTTTATGACACAGCACTTATTAGTTGGTATACAGTGGGGCAAAAAAGTATTTAGTCAGCCACCGATTGTGCAAGTTCCCCCACTTAAAATGATGACAGAGGTCAGTAATTTGCACCAGAGGTACACTTCAACTGTGAGAGACAGAATGTGAAAAAAAAATCCATGAATTCACATGGTAGGATTTGTAAAGAATTTATTCATAAATCAGGGTGGAAAATAAGTATTTGGTCACCTCAAACAAGGAAAATCTCTGGCTCTCACAGACCTGTAACGTCTTCTGTAAGAAGCTTTTCTGTCCCCCACTCGTTACCTGTATGAATGGCACCTGTTTGAACTCATCATCTGTATAAAAGACACCTGTCCACAGCCTCAAACAGTCAGACTCCAAACTCCGCCATGGCCAAGACCAAAGAGCTTTCGAAGGACACCAGGAAAAGTATTGTAGACCTGCACCAGACTGGGAAGAGTGAATCTACAATAGGCAAGCAGCTTGGTGTGAAAAAATCAACTGTGGGAGCAATCATCAGAAAATGGAAGACATACAAGACCACTGATAATCTCCCTCGATCTGGGGCTCCACGCAAGATCTCATCCCGTGGGGTCAAAATGATCATGAGAACGGTGAGCAAAGATCCCAGAACCACACGGGGGGACCTGGTGAATGACCTGCAGAGAGCTGGGACCAAAGTAACAAAGGTCACCATCAGTAACACACTACAACGGCAGGGAATCAAATCCCGCAGTGCCAGACGTGTTCCGCTGCTGAAGCCAGTGCATGTCCAGGCCCGTCTGAAGTTTGCCAGAGAGCACATGGATGATACAGCAGAGGATTGGGAGAATGTCATGTGGTCAGATGAAACCAAAGTAGAACTTTTTGGTATAAACTCAACTCGTCGTGTTTGGAGGAAGAAGAATACTGAGTTGCATCCCAAGAACACCATACCTACTGTGACGCATGGGGGTGGAAACATCATGCTATGGGGCTGTTTTTCTGCCAAGGGGACAGGACGACTGATCCGTGTTAAGGACAGAATGAATGGGGCCATGTATCGTGAGATTTTGAGCCAAAACCTCCTTCCATCAGTGAGAACTTTGAAGATGAAACGAGGCTGGGTCTTCCAACATGACAATGATCCAAAACACACCGCCCGGGCAACAAAGGAGTGGCTCCGTAAGAAGCATTTGAAAGTCCTGGAGTGGCCTAGCCAGTCTCCAGACCTCAACCCCATAGAAAATCTGTGGCGGGAGTTGAAAGTCCGTGTTGCTCGGCAACAGCCCCAAAACATCACTGCTCTCGAGAAGATCTGCATGGAGGAATGGGCCAAAATACCAGCTACTGTGTGTGCAAACCTGGTAAAGACCTATAGTAAACGTTTGACCTCTGTTATTGCCAACAAAGGTTATGTTACAAAGTATTGAGTTGTATTTCTGTTATTGACCAAATACTTATTTTCCACCCTGATTTACAAATAAATTCTTTACAAATCCTACCATGTGGATTCATGGATTTTTTTTTTTCACATTCTGTCTCTCACAGTTGAAGTGTACCTCTGGTGCAAATTACTGACCTCTGTCATCATTTTAGGTGGGGGAACTTGCACAATTGGTGGCTGACTAAATACTTTTTTGCCCCACTGTATGTGTACAGTCAGCCTACACAACCTATATTTGTGGATTGCTAATCATGTTTGGTAGCATTAGCCAATAACATGGCATGCCACCTGCTGAAACAAACAAACCAACAGGTTACGTCATAGTGTCTATGTCAAACATTTGTACTTTAAGTAGTTTTTACATACCAATAAAAGGTTAGCCATTTCAACACAAAGACATCAATCCACTATGGAGGGCTATTTTATGTAATTTTTGTTCCTTGTGCTTGTAAAGTCATTCTACCCATTGTCAGGTCATGGCTTAGTCTTTTGCTTCCAAAGTATAATTCATGATTTATTGGTGTGGGCTCTTAAGATAGGTGCATAAATGAAAGCATTGGCAGATACATCACCACCCAAGGTCACACACATTTAGCATTTCTCAGCTCAGGCGTTTATTATAGAGGGCACTCAGTTGATTAAAATATGATTTAGATGAGGGACATTTAGCTTGGTTCATTATTTCTTTCAACATAATGGGAGGTATTAAAACATTAAAGTCCTATAGGAAGCGAATGCTTTTATTATGAATTGCCGCGCATGCAGTGATGACATAAATTTGCTGTGTAAAACTTGAATGTTGAATTGTGAATTGGTTTCCATCAATTACTTGGATCATTTTGGGTCAGTGTTTTAAAGATATGAGAAGTCAAAGTATAGTATGTGCTTGTGGATGTATGTCTCATAAAATGTGATGAAGGTTTCTGCTGAAGTGGAGAGACACTTTCTGTTCAATATAGGCATGCCATCTTAGATTTTCTCCAACATGTATCCTTCTCAAAGTCTCGCAATATCTTTTTTGACATTAAATCAAGAGAAGTCTGTTCCATCGCCAGTCAGCTGCATGATCCTAGAATGATATTTGCCCCAAGTTTCAAGTTAGTGGAAACTGTAACTAAAGCATGAAGTTTATAATTTGACCTAGTGGTTTGTTCAACATAGACTGCTTAAATGCAGAAGGATTACACGCTGTGAGGCGAGAAAAAGAATTCTTGAGGGGGCTTTGATCGCTAGTTCAATATCCATTACTTTGGCACAGCAGAGACAAGGGGATCCAGCAGTATAAATTAACATCAAAGGCAGATGAGCTAATGGGGAAAGGTCTACTACTAGTACTATGCCAATATAAAAGTAAAATGACTATCAGTTCCTACCTGCTTTAATTATTCTACAAGAATCGAGAACATGGTTTCAAGCTGATCTTAAAATTCAGCAAATGTAACGTTACTGTTCTTTTGAATCATTTATCTCTGGCATAATTTTAGGCCTCTTTACAGGACAAAGAGCACATACTTTGACTTTTATGTAAATTTTGTGGGGTTTATGCATACACTTTAATTCCACTGACTTGGCCATCGTTACTTACAGTCAATTATTATTATTCAGTGAAACCTTTCACACATCCATATAATATTCATAATCTTGACTTTCAAAGATGCATAGAGTATGATATTGCAATGGATGGCATCAGATTTAAAGGGTTTGAATCCAAGATGTAATATTAAGGTGTTCCTATTTGAATATTCACTTTTTTGTTAAAGTTGCTGCTGTCACTTGAACCTGTAACTGCACTATAAGGATGAAAATATAAGACCACTCCTCTTAATCCTAGAATTCAGACATGCCACAAGTCCATTGTATATAAAATAAAGTACCTACCCACACAGTCTGCCTTTACAAACATTTGTGAAAGAACAGACCACTGCAAAGAGCTTGTTGTAACAGGATGCCCAAGTATTTTTGTCCATATAGTGAATTTCCTTAAGTTAATCATGTGTGTTATTATTACATTATTGGAAGATGTTCAGTTTTATCCACAGATAGCGTGAAAAAGAGATTTTTTTTTAATCATTTTTCTCACAAGATACATTTTTTTCAACCCATAAAAAAACAAACTTTTTCCCTGTGCACTCACCACCATAGCATTAGCAGTAAAGGAATATTCACCTAATCAAGACACATTAGCTGCAGCATCCTTATAGAATTCCTTTTCTCTTTCAGGGTTGTGATTGGTTCAGTAAACGTGATGATGGGTACATTTCCCTCAAGACAAGACCTTTAATTAACTGTCTATTGTCATTAACAGGAGCTGCCAAAATTTGTGATGTCTGATGAGAACATGCAAAACCATGGCCTCCATTAGCTGTTCCGACACCATACTTGTGAAATAGTGAATGTAAAAGCAAATTGGAGCATGAAGAAGAAAGAAAGCTGAGCATGCTGATGTCATGCATATTGAACCATTCAGCCCAGTACTATCTTGTCTTTTTTTTTTTCTTTTATCCAAAACTAATGAATTACCCTTGGAAGTAATTGTCATATCGGTCTCATTAACACTGGGGCTTCTCCTTTCAAGTGCTTTAGCCTTCAGAACTGCTGTCAAATTCATTGCTTTAAACCAGGTAAGACGAGAAGCATAAAATAAAATCTTCATGACAAGTGCAATGTTTGTGTAGCACAATAAAATGCTGATTACAAACAAACATCTTAAATTTTTGCAATTTTTTATCTATATATTTTATCTCTATATCGTTCAGTGGCAACAAGGTATGTTTTATATATCCTAAACAGACCATTACCTGATTGGATGTGATTGCTATTTTACAGAAAACAGCTCTCATGATGATCACCTGTGGTTTCAGCACACCACACCTTGGCTACAATTTCCACCACAACAGCTACCACATCACCTCTTCAAAATGCTAATGAACACAAACAGGAGAGGGGCTGGTGTGGCCACAAAGGGTGAAATCATGTTCCGGTTGTTTCGTGTCAGCACGAGCATCTTCCCTGGTCTGACAGATCGGCCAATTAACCTTATTTACCGCAGCTCCCCTCATCCTCTAACGAGCTCCACTGGGCTTCTTTCTAATAACGAGCTGCTGAGATTGGGGACCATTGGTGTGTTGGTTCCAATTGTGTTTGTCCTGTAATTATTAAGGTGACAAGATAGCAGCTCGTGCACTATTGTGCTTCCTGAGCGAGGTCGCTCATACCGTTGTTCATGTTGTTTTTTTATGATTGGTATGCCTCATGCAGAGATACTTGGACTTCCATGTACCCATAGCACTGTGATTATTTGCTCAATTGTCAAATGATTTTTAGTTCAAATCCAACATAACGAGATTATCTGTCCTATAAAAATAACACGTAATTGGAGCGTTTTTCACAATCTGTACAAGGTTGAGTAAGCAAGTGGGACATTAAGTGTTCTGTCTTATTATTATTTGTCCTTAATGTTCTTTATATCCCTAGACATATACACTCACAGACCACTTCATTAGTTATACCTGTTCAACTCTTCATTAAATACCTTACCAGCCAATTACTCAGTACATTTAGGTTTGTGGACAAAGTCAAGCCAGCCTGCTGAAGTATTTCATGAACTGCAGGTTTCCAACAGAACCATTGTTAAGGTTTATAGAACATGGTCTGGTACAAGCAAAACAATCTAGTAAGTGACAGTTTTCTAGATGAAAATACCTTGTTGATGACAGTAGTCAGGGAAGAATGGCTGGATTGCTTAAAGCTGATAGGAAAGTAAAATTCAATCAAATAACCACTTTATACAGTTAAAGTATTTAGAAGAGCATCTCTGAATACATAACATGTCAAACCTTGATCCCAAATGGACCACACCAGGTGCCACTCCTGTCTAAGCACAGAAAACTGAAGCTACAGTTGTCACAAGTCACCAAAATTGGACAACAGGAGATCAGAAAACCATTGCTTCATCCCTTGTATCAATCATCCAGACTGTTGATGGTGTTGGGGACATTACCCTGCTACACTTTGGCCCCTTGTGAGCAAGAGCAATGAGTATCGTTGCTGGCCATGTCCATGTAAGACCTCATGTACCCATATTTTGATGGCTTTTTCCAACAGAATAACAAACCATAGTGCAACCCTTAAAACATCTCAAACTTATTTCTAATTTCTCCTTCTTTTCTCTCATCTCACTGTACCCAAAAAACATTCCGGATCTCAATTGAGTAAAATACTTTCTGAATATTAACAACATGGTTGTGCAGCTGGTCAAATTCCCAGCAACTGCATGATGAGATCACATCAATATTGGAGGAATGTTTCCAACACCTGATGAATTTATGTCATGGAAAATTGAGGCAGTTCTGAATGCAAATGGAGGTCTAGCAAGGCGTACCTAATAAAGTGTGTGGTGAATGTAGATTCTGCTGATTTTTTGCTTTATTGTTTTTCCTGCTGGATGAAAGCAATTCCCGGGTCATCTATGCCTTCTATAGAGAAGCACAGTTCTAAAACAAAGAACGGTAAAGCCTTGTTTAAAGACTGCAAGTAAGTGCACTTGCTGATTTGAATAATGTTAACATTAACTTGTGAATTCACAAAAGCTGTTTTGTTTTCTTGTTTGCTGTCAGCTGTGTTGCATTCAGCCTGTATTATGCATTTAACATCTGCATGTTTTTCTAGTATTATAGTTGGCTCTTTCGAAAATATGCCCCTCTGCTGCCTGTGATGACCTGTGACTGGTTGCTAGGGTACATAAAACCCCCATAATGAGAATATATACAGGTTGAAATTGCTTCATTTTTTTTTTTTGTAGTAAGCTCTCATACACAAGTGTCTGAAAGAATATTTGTAAACTGGGCTTTTCCTTTGTGTTTGTTCTTGTAAAAGTCTCACTCCTAACTTTATCAGTGACACATTTTCTTTCCTGTTTTCATGACAAAAGTTCCACCTTGGCAGAGAGAGGAAAAAAAAAACAGAAACATCAGGTTTGCTCCGACCACTTGTGATTCATCTATTCAAGTAATCCTGCCTTTGGAGCAGATATACTCTCTGCTCCATGACCTTCACTGGACAAGCATTGGTTTCAGGGCTGTGATTTTCAGGTCCCTACTGTGTTTGGTGTGGATGCCTGTGGAGACACTAATACAACCCATAGTGCACAGCTTTAATGTGGTGCTGAGAATCCTCTTCTATTCAACCTTCAGCTTTCTAGAGGCACTTGGGCAATCTTTAAGTTGCTATTTTTACGAAGAAAAAGGTATCTGTCATAAAACTACACTGAGACACTGAGACCACTTAACTAAAGGAAGAGACTGCTGTGTGTGTGTGTGTGTGTGTGTGTGTGTGTGTGTGTGTGTGTGTGTGTGTGTGTGTGTGCGTGTGCGCGTGTGCGCGCGCATTATCTCTTTATACCTTTCGTCCGGTTTATTGCCCTAAAAGCCCTTGGGCCTTTTTTACTCCCGTCTAAATAGTCGTTTACCGAGTCAATACGCCCAGTTAATGTTAAGTCACAATAGCCAGTATATGGCAGTGATCCATACCAAGTGGTGTGCTTAAGGGTAGTGTAATGTTTTCATGTCAAGTCAATGTTTTTATATCTCAGTAAGTGCTGTCACTGCAACAAGGCTTCAGTGGTGAAGCAGGGCGGTCTTAAGTGATTTGAAAAATAAAAGAGCATATTTACCTGATCCTTATGGTCTTTAAACCACATTCAACTGTGTTTGGAATTCGTTTTTTCTTAGTTGGTACAAGCTTACAGAGATTTAAATTAGTTCAAGGTTCAAGGTTCTAGTTTCTAGTTAATCAAAAAAGAAGAAGAAAAGAACAAACATGTAAGTGTCAATACAACAGTTTTGATATCTTGTCAGGTTTAAATTTTTGTCAGTGTCCCCACCTTGTGTTAAAGAAAGCTTCATGCTATAGTCTCAAATATTAAACGTCTTCCAGTGAAATACAAAAGCACCTCATGTCAAATCAGGAGCCTATAAAAATACATTTCGCTGTCACATTACAAGTAAATATATATTTGCAAACCACAACAGAGAGTGCACTATTATCCTGGTAGCTCCTCATCTTCAAAAAGACCAGCGGTTCCCAGGCAATGCAGAGACATCAGAGAAAATGTAGCATGTCATCTTCCCTAATGCAGCAGGAGCTATCTGATAATCAAGCTGGCAAGCTGCACTCACTTTTATTTGAACTGTAAAAGTTGATGAATCAGACTTGGCTGCACACTTACGAGCCCCCTAGCCTTCTCCCCTTTGTCTGTTGCTCGGCCAAGATTTGTGTGGCTCATCCATCCTATTAGGGCGCAGTGCCCTCCAATATGCTACCCTTCAACATGTGCATGGAGGGATCAGTTCTAACTATTTGAATCACAGAGAATGGAAATTCTGTTTTGTCAGTGTCCTTGAAGCAGACTACAATTTGCCAATAATGACAAAGACATCCCTGTTCAAGCCTGTGAAAATGCAGTCAAAGCCATGTTTCTACTTCGCTGCATTTTACCCATCATGTCAGCTAGGTTAGTTTTGTGTCACAATAAAATGAGGGCTGCAGCTAAGAGTTACTTTCAGCATCAGATTTGCCACTGAGTAATCTTAAAACTAAAACAAATAGATTCTAAATGTCTTTATCCTTCATGGAAGCTGAACCACAATATACCGATTGAGCCAAGACCTCACAGAAGAGTTGCTTTACATCTTAAAAGACATATTAATTTGGAAGTACATAAGCTACTTGGTTATATTTGAACCAAAGACTGTACTTTTACAAGAGAAATGACAGAGACAGCTTTGTGTTTTGGGATTTCCTCAAGGCTTTCCTGGACTAAGAGACTGGAACCCATACCTGGGAGGTCTACTGATCAAGATAAACCTGCGGAGTTCTTACAATACTTCGGGAAGTAGCGTGAACGTACTGTACTTAATTGTTAAAAAAATATCATTTATATACAATTTATATGTATGTATGTATGTATGTATGTATGTATGTATGTATATATATATATGTATATATTGTACTATTCTTAGTTAGTGTATTGTCTGTCTTGTCTTAATGTTGGTTTATAATGGAGCACTATAACAAAAAAAATTTCCCCCAGGGATCAATAAAGTATTCTGATTCTGATATACAAGGGATCAGTATAATTGCCAATGAGCAATGTTAAAATTGGAATAGAATACTCTTTTCTTGCTAAATATTTGAGGCAAGATGTCAGTGTAAATTATTCTATTAGATGCAGTCTCTGATGGCTTCAATTTGAAACAGTTTCATTGCGATACTAGTTCAGCATGCCTTTACTATTTTAGTGTTGCTCATAGTGGATTAGTGGCAGTCTCATTGTGTTGGCTTTTTTATTTGTGTATGAGAAAAATGAACAACTGAGGGTGCCAAAAAAAGAAGCTCACAGCAACATTTTCAAGTCCTGAAAGGTACTTCACCATGCAGAATTATTATTGCAACACTTTGCATCATATGATACTAAGTCATTATACGCTTTTGTTGGATCTTGTGTCTAATTAGCTTGTCTTATTCATCCTTGTCATGGAAAAAAGAATGTTTGTGTCAATTATGGGCACTGACTGGCCATGGGGAAAAGATGAGACTGTAATGGATAAAGAAGACATATTTTGATGTTGTTGTTTCATTTTCTCCGATTTCTGGGTCAACACATTTTATGGATGGCTTGACCTCTTGAACTCTGATAGTCACTTCACTTTGCTGTCATAAAGCTGTGGAATCATCAGGGATGATGTGTCATATACAGGAGGTGAGATCAGCATATGAACAAGTAATTCCTGTGAGCCAAAAGCTCACAGGAATTAAATGCTCTGTCTCCCACTTGACTCTGTATGATGACAAAGAGTGGATATCCTTAGTGATCTCCCAAGCCTTGCTTCTTGTCAGCATTCCTGCTAACACTCGGGTACTTAATTGGGGAGTTATTTTGAAGCTGGGTCTAAATTAATTTTAAATGATCAGTGAGATGTAAAAACAGCATGTATGAGGAGTATCACTGACTCTGATTCAAAACTGCTTAGAAATAGGCTGACTTTGCCTGATTACTTCACATTCGGCTACTGCCATGTTAGGAAGCCAGTGGATGACACCAAGATGACTGTGTCCATCTTTTACATACAGCCAGTGGAGTGGGTGCGTCAGGGCTCAGGTATTAGTTTAAGCTACATCATAGTCCCAGAAATATGTAATAAAGTTGGAAGTGAGCACAATAGGTCACCTTTACATGACAAAGAAAAGTGAATTTGAACACTGGCATGATTTGCGCTAATTTTACAGCTCCTAATTGCAATGCTGCCATGCACGCTTCAGCATAAGTCATAATATTTCACATGAAACTTCATGTCAGCTGCAGCATGCCGTATATTCAGCCACATTAGACAGAGAAAGGAGGTGGTGCCTTCTGTATCAATAACCTTGACTGCTCAGTGAATCATAAGGTTGTAGAAATTTCTGAGGCAGTTTGCCATCTTAATAGTCCTGTTTTAAAGGGGGACCTCAGATGGCTTGCTGTGCTGTGCCTCCATTTCCTTTGTTCTAATTTCTATTTCTGTCCTCTGGACATGATCCTCATTGTCAGTTGCCGGCCTCAGCGATTGAATAGCTTCGTCAAGCCTCCCCAGAGCCCTCTGTTCTACTGCAGTCTTGGCAGGCGGGAGCAGTTGATGTTGCCTATCTGTGCCTCTTTCTGAGCTGTATTAGCACTTGAGCTGTTTGGTATTGCATTTCCCAAAAGGTGGTTTGATATGTGGAGCATTTACAATTTTCAAGCTGGTTAAGTCAATACCACAATCATTGTTTCACCTGATATTTGTTCTTTTTCATGTTTAGATTCAGGTGGCCTATTTTGAAGAAGTGCGAGGTACAGCGTGGTGTAATATCTCCTGGTATATTTCTTATTAATCACTAAGGTATGATAGAAGTGTTTATTACGCTTTAAATGGGTGCTTTCACCGTCCAGCATGTGAATATGTTTCTTCAAAGCTTAACTAAAAAGAAGACAGTTTTCTGCTTTCCATGAAATTAGTGATTCATATTGAGATTAAAGTATTTCTAGGACAGTCTCACTGCTAGTATCATCACCTCAGGGATTCATGCTTTCGCTTTGTGTTTCTATCTTAAAGGCTTTTTTCTTAGGCTCTAATTTCCTCAGTGAACATTCCTCTAGCATACTTACCAGGGGCAGAATATTAATTCTGATATTCACTGTCAAGAGTCTGTGGCTTTTACCCCTTTTTTTTTTTTTCTTTCATCACTCATCACCCTGGCAATAACAGTAGTGTGCGTGTGCAAGTGTGTTCAATGAGAGATTAAAAAAAAAAGTGTAGAAGTGACAGGGCAGTGGTCAGATGTTTCCCTGTGCCACTGGCATATCTCTTGTGTAGCTCAGCACTATTTAAGAACATGAACTCGCTTTGCCTGTCACTGTTTGTCTACTTGTGTAAGTGCAGAGGTGGACAGATTGTGCCTGGCCTTGCGTGCCCATGGCCTTTTGTTTTGAGTCCCTCTGGACTTCCCTCTCGTGACAGGCCCTGTGTTTGGGTGGAAACCCTGCCGAGCACCCTGCTGGCGGGTTAAGTGCTCATGCACATCACCATGGGGACTGAAGACCGACAAGCAAAGGAGGTGTTTTTCTTCCTCTTTTTTTTCCTTTAATGTTTCTTTTTGTTTGCACAGGAGGTCTTTGTTTTCCTAAAACCAGTGTCTGTGTGTTTTGGTATTTTTTTTTCTGTATTTATTTGTCAGTTTTGTTCACTGCCAAAAAGGTTAGGCTATTCTCAAAGTGAGATATATTTTCACATTCATTTTTTTTCTGTATCTCAGTGTTTGAAAGAAACAAATGAGTTCATTCTTCATTTATGATGGAATTCTATAATATATAAAAGTATGCAAAAGTGGAATAACCAAACCTGGATATTTCTCTAACAATGCTAAAAAAAAAGTATGTTGATTGACTTGATCACTCTGCTTGCTGTTTACTATTCACTGGGGCTGTTCAAGGATCACATGTAGTTGCTTTCTTCCTGTGATATCGCTGCAGTAAATGCACAAGTGTGGACCATTAAATTAAAAAAGCATGACTGTATATTCTTTTTTATACTATTGAGGTACTTGATAATGTACTCTTTATAATATAATCTTGTCTGGAAGCTGAGCTCTAAAATGTACAAAAAGATAGTTAGTTGAAATTATAAATTGAATATTCATGAAGATTGCATATCCTGGGTTTGTCCTCTGTTCCAACTGACCAGAAAACAAAGATCTAGTTCCCACGTGGGGGAAATTGAGAGAAATGAGAACAAAATCAGCTGTTAATCATATGCCCACTTTGCCTTTTGGTCCTCTTCCACCTCTGCTGTTTTGTTCTTCTGCTTGAGGCATTTGCTGAACAAGCAGCTTTCCATCTGCCAATTTCTTTACTGTTGAAAGTCTAAATGCTTCAAAGCAAATGCTTTCACGAGATAATTCCCAGAGTAAAGATTTAATTAAGTGTGGTCGGCTTGTTTGAATGAATCGTCTGTTCATCAGCACAGTACAATAAAAATTAAACCACCATGTTTGAACCATTCATTCCAGCCAACTTGATCATTCAGCGTCTTTGTTTGTTGCTTTTGTGGGTCCGGATGCTGTAAGTGTTTAATTGTATTTATACTTGTTACTTGTGACTTTGTGCTTCACATGGGTAATCTTGCTGGGTGAGAGAAGCACTTGTATTGGTACTTTATTTTTCCTTTTTTTTTTTAAAGGAACAGTGAGAGGTAATGGGCCTGAAACGAAGTTTTTGAAAGAGCAAAGCCAAAAGTATAGGCTCCATAAAAGTGAACTCCTGCGAGGATGTTCTTCATTGCTATTCCATGACAATTTTTACTGTCTTTGCAGCGTTTCACCACTGTCATTTGGACCAGCACTTCCTATACTATTATGGAAATCCATCTTTGAAAGTTTGCTCCAACGCCTTACACGTAAACATGGCTGTCTTTGGCTTTCAACAGCAACACCAACAAACAGCTGAAAATTACGCAAGTAGTGATTGGTTTGTCAGTTACAAAATGAAAGCGGTATGACATATGACAGAGGGCATGCAGCCTCCAAAGAGTTTTCACCGTGCTGAGCTAAGAATAGAAAATAATTCCCACAAATTGGTTTCTGAGGAAAACCGAGGTTTTATCGAAACCTTTCATACAGAACAAGTGGAGCTTTAAGAGCAAAGTAAACAAGGGATTTTATGATTGCATTGAAGATACACAGACATAAAAATCCTGCCACTATTCACTCTGTGATACATGTGACTTGAGAGACCGGGGGAATTTTCATTTACCTGCAACTGAAACATGTATTTACCTTCTTTGTTCTGGAAGGATGTCAGTATGATTGCTTCCCCACTGACCTTATTATAAAGGGTGAGAATCATAGCGAGTGAGATGGAAGAGGTAGAAAAAAGAAATGGGTCGACTGCATTCTTCTCTGCAGGTTCTCCGTCAGGCAGACACAAGAGCGGTGATGTGACTAATGCTGTAAATGTGCTGGCGTGCTTGCAATATGGGCTTTTTTGAGCGAGCCAAGCCAATCGGTGCTTTGCTGCGTGTCTCCTCACCTACACATTTCAAAGATTCGTTGTGAGAAGTAATTTAAACTTTTTGTCTCGCTTGGTTTTTCTTTATTGCTTCGTGTGATAGAAATAGTACAAGACAGTGAGAAAAATACATGTGACTTTGATATTGAATGAGATAGTAGAAAAGGCTGGTTTTACAATTATGATTAAAATGTTTGAATTAGATTGGCCAGTTGAAACTGGACAAAGTATGTGGAACAGCTTATACACCAGTACTAAAAAGTGCATATGTATTCAGTGCACTTTAACAGGCATTCCTTTGCTAGTTTTATGTTGGATCCCACTTTGCCTTCAGGACTACCTTAATTGGCGTATGGCGTAGATTAAACAAGTTGCTGGAAGTTTTCTCAGAAATTTGGGTCCATTTTGAGTTCATGGCATCCTTTGCTGCACAACATTTGCCACTCACATTCATGATTGTGAATCTAGTTGGTGCTAGGGGGCCCAAAGTGTGCCAAGAACATTTCTCCCAGGCTTTCACACCACCACCACAAGGTTGATCCACTGATACAGTCAAGATGCATCCATGGTTTCATGTTGCTTACTTCAAATTCTGAACCTATCATCCCAGAAGTCGAGATTAACATCTTTCCAGGTGTCTGATTTCCAATTTTTGGCAAGTCCGTGTGGATTTGTAGCTTCAGCTTCCTGTTCTTTGATGAAGAATGGTCTGCTGCTGCTGTAGCCAATCTCCTTCAAGGTTCAGCATGTTGTGCACTCAGACATGCTCTTCTACATACCTTGGACTGTAACAAGTGATTACTGTTACCTTCCAGGTAGCTTGAAGCATTCTGGCCATTCTTCTTTGATCTTTGGCAAAACAAGGTAATTTGACCCAGAGAACCACTGCTCACTGGATATAATTCTTTCTTGTGGATGATTCTCTAAGCTCTAGACATGGTTATTTGAAATACTCAGACCAGCATCGTTTCACATCCAAAGTCACTTAAATCCCCTTTCTTTCCCATTCTGATTCTAGGTTTTTGCAGGTTGTCTTCTCTGTGTCTACACTGGTAAATGCAGTGAGCCACTGCCATTTGATTGGGTGATTAGATATTTGAGTAAATGGACTGTTGATAAGTTAAAACGTGTACCTATTAAAGTGGCCAGTGAGTGTATGTGTCAGTAATGCAGATATGCTAATATTGCAAAACATAGCAAACATGTTTTTTTTTCTGTTTGTTTATACATTTTCGTATGTTTACATCCAAGGCCATGCATCTACTGCATTATTGAGTTTAAACGGATAGCCTGACCCTTTCGTATTAACTGTTCCCCATTCATTCTGAAATGACTGATAATTAAACTTCAATAAATATTAATATTTACTAATAGTAATCTTACTTATATTGTTTTAATAGTGTGAATTTTACTTTTTTATGGGCACATGATGTCCTTTGGAATTGTACCAAGGCAGTAGTGCTACTAGTCTCACTCCCAACTCATCACATTTTAACCCAACCTTGTTACATTTTCCTTACCCGAAGCAAGGACATTTGGTGCCTTAACACAGTTAGTAAAAGTAAAAGAAAGCATGTGGAAACTGCTAACTCACCTGCCTATTCATACTTTCAGCTACAACTTTATAATAGCCATTTAACTAATGTTTATAATAATTAACTACACCTTATTTTTAACCATTTGCAAACTTTTAAAATGCTGCTTCCAACTTTACAAACCAGCTACTAGGCAACTAGTTAACACAGTCATGATTTTGTTTTAAAATTAATCGAATACAAGGGAAACTTTTAATAATAATGCTGTTACCAAGGTTAAAGAAATTAAACAAAAAATGAAGTTGTAATTACAAAGATATTTCTCATTTTATATTTTTGGCCCTTGCAGCTCTGGGCAGTAAAGAATGGACAGCACCCTTCAAATGCTCCTCTCAGTGGCATAATAGCAAGTTTAAACACACGCCTCCAGTTTAGCTCGTCCTCACTGTCAGATTACATTACATCAACCTGTCCAGGCATGTAGAAACTTTCCTATCTGGAAAACATTTGTGCCATGTCTTTTGGATTGAAGGTTCAAAAGTAACAGCTGGCATAGAAAACAAGTAGTACATGTATCTGAAATTCTGAGACACTAAAAAAATCACACTAAGGAACAAAACATCCTGACAAGTCTCTGTAGCTTTTCAGTCTAATCTGTCCTGGACCTTTTTCCCCTATTCTTCTAAATGGACAATTTGTAAAATACCTTAAACTTAATTAAAAATGCTATGTTGTTAAATGTATTTTTAAATGTTTGATGCCATGTTCAACAGTCATTCAAATAGGTCAGTGGCATTTTCAGTGTAATACCATTTTCTGTATAGTACTCAAGATTTTTTGGCTAGTCCAACCTCTAATTCATATTTCACATTCTCTTTTTGAAGCGCATGTCTAGAACAAGGGAGGAGGGGTCTAAAATGCATTAACGATATTAGGTGTGTGCATTTAATTCGGTGTGCCCTTTTAAAGGGGAAGGGGGCTTAGCAGCTGTCTATTTCCAATAGCATTTATTATTTATTTTTCTTTGAGAGCTCTAAAGTGTTTTCGGTGACAGGGGGCAATATCTAAATGGGTTTTTTGAGTGCATGTAACCCCCGTTTTCCCTTTGCACACTTCACAGCATCCTGTCACTGTAGCTTTGTTTAAAAAAGGCCCATTGGTCCCTCAGTGACAATTATTGCTCCCTCCATTTACCCCTTGTTAGTGTGTTAGAATCACTGACCACTGAGCTATTTCAAGCTCACAAATGGATTATAATAGGTTACTTCATGTATTTCTAAAATTGAAAAATAGATGTTATCATAGCAATGTGTGAAAGCAGTATTCCCTTACATCGTGGACATGGTACATTATTCTGCCCTTAACCTATACATCAGCTTTACCGTAGTCAACACATTAAGAACTAAGCAAATGTTTGATATATATTTCTTAAGTAATATGAAACAACATCAATAAAAGACTAATTAGTGTTTGCTGTTTCTCAAAAGGGGCATCAGAGCTGCGCTAATTAGCAATACATCAATTGGCTGCGTGTAATCAGAAGTGTGTCACATGTTCCAGCAGCCAGCTGTTTGCAGGGTGGAAGAGAGTGGTGTGCTGGTAGTTGTATCATACTACTCTTTAGCCAAAGCCGCTTGCATCCCATTAATATGCATATTAACGATAACAATAATATTTATATTTATAACAAGGTGCAATAATAATTAATGTGCAATAATAACAGTGTGCAATACACATACACTTATTCTTCTTTTTTATACTAAGTTAATATACTGTGTTGTGTTGTTTGTTACGTTGTGATGTGTCATATCGTGTCGTGTTGTGTTATATGTAGTGCCGACGTAGGACAGTTTTTCCAATTTCATTGTACTACTGTACTATGTATGACTGTGCAATGACAATAAAGCGTTATCTTATCTATCTTATCTTATCTTATATGGTGTACTTACACATGATGTACCAGGTTATGGCAAAAGTGAGACACGTCTTACTCCCAGTGTCACATGTGGATGGTGTAAAGGATTGCTTGGCATCAGATTTAAAAGCGCTGGGTAAGCATCATTTTTCAATATGGTGGGTTAATGTGTATTTTAATTAAACCCCACACTTCTACTTAATCTAACACATAGTTTAAAGGTGCCTCGAGCAAACCAAGCAGTTTTTGGTACCTTTCCCTGACCAGTGATTCAACACAAAACTCAAAGAAAGTGAAACAATGTGCAAAACAAAAAGCCCAAAAATGGGAAACAAGCAAAACTCTCCTACGAACATGTGGCTTACCCCTTCTAACTTTTACAGAGTCTTTAAAAGTACTGGTACCTTTGTCCTATTTGATATTCATTTATTCATTGATATTTGCCCCAATTGAATGACTATATTTAATTATGGTAGAGTTTTTCTTTCTTTTGTTTGAAATGAGCACCAACATGAGACTTTAACAACCATGGTTGTCTTTCTGTGTGTCTCTTTTTAGAACATTAGCAGCTAATCTATTTGTGTAAAAAGTAGCTAGTGATGCATTCTTCTTTTTGTATTTCTGGTCACGTCAGATGGTTGCCCCTCCCTGAGCTTGGTTCTATTCTTTTTTTTTTTTTTTTTTTTTTTTTGTTAATTTAGTGACTTTTAAAGTACTGAAATCATGACCAACCCCAAGCTGGTGCTTTAAGGGCAAAGAACACACCATGCAACACCAGTGGCATATGGCATAACAGCAATATTTGCCACAGATTGAGGAAGAATTTTCAGAAATTCATGTTTTTATTTAAGAACACTGACAAAGCAGAAGAGATCATTTTTTCTGTGGAGACTGCACGCATGGTTTACATTTTGAGTCTTGTATACAGTTGCTTGTTCAGAGGGACATCTCTCTCAAAGTGACAAATTGCAGCAATTACTCTGATGAAGTTCAAGGATGACACCATTATGATGATGTAATAATGAGCCCAGCCCACCTGACAGGTTCTAATAGGAAAGTGCCGAAGGCCATTTCAGTGATGAATGACTACCTTGTTTTGTATTGCTTTTTTGTCAAGCTCAACTATAACCTGGATCTGAATAAACCTCCTGTTTGTGCTTTGGAATGGGCTGGGCTTTAGAAAACCTATTCCTGGGGTGAAAGAACTAGTTCAGTGCAAAATGTAATATCCTGTCAGGAGATACATTTAGATTTTCAGATTAGATCATTAACTCATATCTGTTAAATTACATTTGAAGTATTCATATTGCTTAATATCTACCCTTTGATATTCTAACAGATAGCAGTAATAATACATGGATTTAATAAAGTTGAGCACCATCATTACGCATCAAAGTGTACTCCATGCCAATGATTACTCTTAATTAATGAAACACATATTTAGAACAATCTAAAAATATGTACTTTAAATGTAGACTAGTAAAGCGCTATACAAATACAGACCATTTACCATTTTAGACTATACAGTCTACTCTATAAAGATCTAACAGGCATATAAGTTGTATCCATCTTGTTGCCAGTAGCGTCAATGCTTTTAACCATATACTTTTTTCTCAGTCCAGCTCTTTATTCTAACATAACTATAAAACCTCTAAAGTGTTAATCTTTCTAAAAATTGCTATATCGCAACTCCATTAGCCTTAGAGTTTGTGTCAATTATATTAGGGACACTTGAGAACCCCCTGCTGTGTAAGGGCCTGTAGAAACAGCTGAGAGTGTGGGCAAGGCAGCTGTTGGCCAACCTCCAGACCCCTCACTGCTACTGTAATGGCCCTGTCGGCCACCTTACCATCACACTCCCGTAAAACAATCTCCCAGGGGAGAAGTGGCCACTGTAATAAGATAGAAATGTGTGTAAATGTTCACCAAAAGGAGAGAACCACTGACAGTACATCAAATATAAATGGCCTGTCTACTGCTCAACTAATGTGTTTGTTCATAAGGGAGCACATTAAGACTGGGATGGTGTATGCAGGATGCTGTGAAGTGCCCGAGGATTTATTTTCATAGACGGAGTAATGATTGGACATTGAGGAGATCATGATGCGGTTTCACTCTGGCTTGCATCAAATTTTAACTTATATTTAAAAACTTAAATGCATATAATTCTAGGACTTATATCGTACCATGTATGTAACATTTAAGACTTTTCTGCAATGAATGTACAACAATTAATAGACTGAATGTGAAGTGACAGTACTGTGCTTAAGAGTTGAGTCACCCCCATTTCTTAATATTTTGCTAGGAAAATGGGAAATAGGTGCAGTGATTTAATGAAATATGCAAATATAAATGGAAATACAGTATATAAATCAAAAATAGAGTTTATACAGTTTTAACAAACTTGTAAGTCAATGTTTGGTACACCACCTTTCTTCCCCAGTGACCACAGTTCCTGTAGTATTTGGTATGTCTTTCCTCTGCTCTTTCCTATCCTAGTTTCTTGGCAGTCAAACTTCCTCTGAAACAGTTTCTGATGAGGCTTTGGTGAACAGTAGATTGTTCTTTGCTGGATTCCTTCCTATTTCTTAAGGACTTTCAGATACTGTTTATGTGCTGTAGGTAGTTTTTTTTAGGCCTGCAATTTCGTCTTTTGTCCTCCACTTGTCCAGCTTCCTCCGATTTTTAAAGGATAAACAGTAGACCATGCCAAACTATGCCATATTTTCAGCTGTAAATCAGCTTGGTTGTGCAAAAAATAGTATTTTATGACAAATTGTGTCATCAGTGGTACTTTTATTTTTATTAGATTCAGCTAAAGAACTGGGAAAAATATGTGTTTTTGTGACAGGGTGCTAGTTAAAAGGCCTAAGGATACAATTTAAAATTGGTTCTCTGCTAAGTTGTCTGTTAGTTGCCTGTATGTGACACACATAAGAGATAACAGAAAACCTAGCCAAGAACTCAATTTAGGTGCAGTAAAATGCACCTATGTGTGCTCTGTTTATAGATGCAAATAAATAACTGTAATTTGGCATCTTAATCAAAAACAATAATATGAAGTAGTGTAACATAATTTCTGAATTTGTTTTTACTAGAAATAACAACAATAATTACATTTTAGTAAAATACAATTTAAAGAGCTTGCACCTACCAGTTGAGTAACTATCACGGCAACATAACTAATGCTTTTGTTAATCACCAAAAACTTGTTAAATGTTAAATTAGAGCAGCTATGGCTAATGATAAATGGGGGGTGAAGACTTAGGGACAATATGATATATAGACCACATGATAACATAGGTCACCTCAGGGTGGAGCTTAATAAAGTTAAGTATTATTATAGAGAAAACCCATCATTCCCCAATAGCAAGGACATAATTTCTTCAGCTGCATTGCTGCACCCAGATATTGCAACCAAAGACAATATTTATTAATATAATGTTTGGTGTAGGATAGTAGAGGGAAGTGGGTACTGGAAAAATAAACTCAACAATTTACTGTGAAACATAACTTGAAGTAATTTGATTGAAAGAGCATTTTTGTTTGTCTGCGTGTTTTGTTTAATTTATTTGTCTTAAAAAAGATGTTCAGCTGAGGATCTTAAATGTAAAAATTGATTGCTTCCCTTTGTGATTTGTTGAGGCAAATTTAACCAGTCACATGCATTTCTTTGGAAAACATTGAGTGTGAATTTTAATTTTTTTCTGAGATGAACAATTAATCGAGACAACAACTATAAAACTATATATATACGTTTGATATGCTTTGCTTTGATATATGCTTCATTCTTCGATTACTGTGTGAGGTAAATCCAGCAAGGGTATATACAAAGTGCAATGATGAGTCATAAAATGTGAGCCTGTTCTATACATTAGGGCAGCATGGTAAATGCGGTCTAATTTAGCTAAGGTAGTGGGACAGGCAAATCGATAGACGGCATCACCATAATGCAGCTGAGATCAAAACAAGCTTATGGGAGGCAACAGAGAAAGAACATTTTAATCTATACAAAAAATGTACAGTAAATTTGAGCTTTTTCATCAAAATGTAAGATGATGTTTAAAGTCGAGATCCTTATCAAGCCAAATAGATATTAGTATGAGTCAGCAACCTCTATGGTATCACCTTTCAGAGTTTTGATGTTAGGAGCTTCAGACAGACTTATGGGAAAACAAAGAACTAATTTTGCATCATGGAGAGCAATCTGTAAGGTGACAAAATGGGACTGAAGGTTTGTGTATACTTCTTTCAGAGAAGGCGCTGATGAATATAAAATTGTATCATCTCCATACATAAGGTAAGAAGTGAATTTGAGCTGGTCACAAATGTTATTAATATAAATAAAAAAGAGCAAATTAGACCCTTGTGGAACCCCTTCTGATGGGTTCCACAACAGTCCCTCATCCACATGGTGCCTATGTGGATTTGCAAGTTTAACAGTCTACTGAATTCTGAACTAAATTCTGTGTTAGATTAACAAATGTGCATTTGTTGCCTTTTTTGTGGGTGGGCTGGGGCATGTATAGAGAACACATGAAGAAAAATGGGTCTCTGTGATGAATAAAAATGAAATGATAAAATATTTACACAATTACTTTACGGCTAGCCTATAACATACATAATGAAATGTTTTGCTCTTGCATATATGCCTAGATTAGATCGGAAAAATATGCATTACTCTTTCAGTGAACTGCTTATTTGTTGCCTTTAAGATATATGAAGTAGAAATAAATATGCATATACAGTAGAAGTTGTCCTTCTTTAGTCTTCATGCTCCATACAGCATTATATTCACATTTCCCTTAGAAAACAATTGTTTTGTCAGCAAAAATGCTTCTCACACCTCATTGCTTCCATCTGTATGCAGGCTCTGGCAGTTTGCTTAACATACAGATGCCAGATGCAGGCATTATTGCTGGAAGGCTACTCCACCTGTTCATAGAATTGGTGGGAAATGTTTCCCTTCTGATTTTTAGGGTGTTTCAAAAAGGAGATTTGTGTGCACAAGAGAGATAAAGTAAAAGTGGCAGAGTGCTTTACCGAGCACTTCATCAGTTAATGAAAATTATATATATATATATATATATATATGTATATATATTTCACACACAAGCTTTGTGTAGACTTTTAACTGAAACATTTTGAGTATTTTCCAGTATACCAATATTGAATGATAATTCACGGCCTCACAGTTTATCTGATTCAAAGAGTTTGCTCTGCATTTTATATGTCAAAGTGCTTAAATAACATCACAGGAAAATGAAAGTGTGTGCTTTAGACCTGTTTATCTGCACAGCTTTGAAGTCGGTGCTGTTCAGAATGAGGAGAAATAAACAAAAAACTATCCCTTACATGAGCATTGCACTACCACGGGGGTTTTGCTCGATAACGGTGAGGCTGATAATGCTGTGATAATCATCAGCTGCTTAGACATGATAAACAGCATATATTTATTATGCAACATCGGTCGTTTTTCTTTGTCAGGCTGTACTGAATAGAATGCACATTATTTTTTGAATAATTATACACTTGTACAACACCAAGTGATGCTCTATTTCCATCAAATACACGAAAACCTAGGGATGGTGATAACTTATATTAAAGTTTATCCCCTCTAGTTTAATGAAATGACCCCAGATTTGGATTCCCTAAGTCTTGAATGTAAGGGATATGATAAGCACAACTAAATGCATGACAGGTGGTATATCTCTTCTAATTGGAGGCATTTGAAGATGTGACTCTTTATCTTCTACTAGTGATTACAAGCATGCTCTGCCCTAATCCTTTGACTTTAAAATATCGCTTTAACAGGGTAAGAAGATGAATGTTTATTGCCTGTAATCGCTGACTATGATATATGAGAGCTGCTGTTTCTCCGGTTCCCCAAAATCTTGTATGCAACCCACCATTCAGCAAGTCGATGAGACCTCACACTCCTCTTGATACACGCACGCACGCACGCACGCACGCACGCACGCACGCACGCACGCACGCACGCACGCAGTTTCTGTCAAGTAATGGTTTCACCTTCATAAAGTATTTCTTATGTTGGCATTGACACCTTCTTAGAAGAGCATCAAGGCTGTGTCCGGGTTAGCTGTCACCAAAGTGTAAAGGATGTCATTGTAATCTCTCTATAGCCATAGTAGCCACATGGCTCTGTTAGGGGAAATGGCCAAGTGTATTGTACATTTTTCACTCCTGTACAAATTGGATGTTCTGATTTATTGAGACCCATGAGGAACCATTGTATAAATCACTGCAGTTCATATCTTACTCCAGCATAAAGATGGCAAGAATCTTTTAGCTTCTCAGCTCTATGCAAACCGTAAATCATTTTGCCTCTTTACTCAAGTAAAGTTTGTAATAGCATTGTCAGAGAAATTCTTAAGAAAACTGTATAAAAACAGAGAATAGTGAACAGTCCTGTAAACAAACATGTAGCCCCCATCTTTTTTCTTCTCTTATAGTTACTTTTTCATATTGCAGTTTACTTTGCCTTGAGCAAAACACATCCCCTTTTTTTTCCTGGATCAGCACATGATGGACTGTCTGTCATGTCCTAAATGGCTGTAGCACATTGGACAGAAATGATATCCTCTCCAGCACCAATGAGGGAACAGTTAATGATCTTATCAATTTAACACTCATAAAGCTTCACTTAAATGCAGCACATCTGTATTTGTTTGATATGGTACGGTTTGTGTTATTTTTAATGGCACTAGCCTGGAGACTTGACAACTTGATTTATATTAAAGTTTTAGATATTTCTTGGAAAACACTATTAAAACCACCTACAGACATAAATTACCAACTTCTAGAATGGATTCAGAGATCAAGGTTAATGATATAATCTAAATAGCATATCAGTAGCAGTAGTGGTGGTTTTTATGAGGTTGAACACTTCACTGAAAATGTCTTGCTCACTCTTCTAAGTATATTCATTATTATATTTGCTGTAACTCATTTTTGTTACTACTAACTTGCTGAATCAAATGTTAAAGGATGCAATGTCTTTCATTCTAAAGCCTCAGTTAAAAGTTGAATGTGTTCAAATCTCACAATTCCTTTTTTTCCTCTAATGAAAATGTGAGCTTTCATTATACAGGACACATGCTTGCTCAAGGTCATTAAGAATATAAACTTTCCTTTTGAAGTCATAAAGTTCAAATTGACTGGTGCCAGAGCAGGGAGTTGGTGCTATGGCTGATCTGAGGATCCCTTGAGAACTGGCAGCAGTTATCTTCCAGATTGCTGAGGGCTTTAAAATGAAACCACTATCACATACTTGCATTAAAAAAAAAACCTGCATAAATGGTAGCAGGGCTGTGGAGAGAGAAAACAAGGAGAAATTACTTTTTTTTATTTTTATTATTTCTTTATTTTCTCATCCAAAGAATGCACAAAATAATGTATATCTTATAAAATGCAATTCTAGCATGTTGTGTTTGTTATTATTATTATTAAGGTTATTTCTATGAAGTAACGTGACAAATTAATTAAGGAAAATAACATTTTACAGGTGTACCCCTATGTTGTAATCAAAGAATGTGTTTCCCGAAGGTACCCTGTATGAAAGCTTTCCACTTGGATTTTATAAAATGAAACACAATTACTATGTAATTCCATCACTTGAAAACAATAAAACTGCTGACATTTCTTATCCCACTTGGCAAGATGCTAATGTCGGCACTTTTTTTTTTTTCTTTCACTTTTAACCATTTTCATTTTGGCATCAGATAAGGATAAACAAGACTCATTAGCATCACTCTAATTAGATCTCTGCCATGGCTCTGTAATTAGCTCAAAAAAGCAGTTCTCAGATCTCCCAACTTACATCAAAAGGAAATCTTTCTCAATTAGAATTCAGAATCCCATGTAATTTTCCCTTTGTTTACCTTACAGTCTCCATATATAGTGTTTGACAGCCAGCATCCATAAGATTTCCATATTTTCCCGCCCTCTACCTAGTGGTTATTTGCCTGTTTTTAGAGGCATGACACAGTTTGGAAAAACACAAAATCCACCAGCCAGACCTCATAGTGTAAAAAGTGAAAGGTGAGCTGAAGTATTAGTTATAACTTAAGTGGAACACAGAGGTACCAACATGCTCAGCAGATTTATTAAAGGTTATAAAAGGTATAAACTTTTCTTTTTTTAAAAAGAAAAAATCTTATTGTTTTGTTTTAATATAGCACTGAAAGTACAGAAAAAATGATGTGCTGAAAAGGCAAAATAGGAGCATTATTGCAAAACAGAATGCAGCACAGAATGATTTTATTGTGATTATCTTTATCTTTATTAATTACTTTTGGAAGACAAAATTGTAGCTGAAATTACAATTTGACTCTAGTACACCATAATTACTGGGATTTTAACAACAAGAATTAATCTAGTGGTGATGCATTTAATTTGTCTTTATAGTGGGCACAAAAAGCCTCACACTCCCACCCGATCCCCTATTTAAGAACATACTTTTTTTTTTTATTATGGTTATTTTTGGGTTTTGTTTTGCACAGCTTATCCCATCTTTCTGACCTCTAACCACTATACCCCTCTAACCTAATTCAACTTAGGAATTCAAAATGCATCATTTAGTCTGCATATTACATCGTGCCTCAAAGCCTACTGCAGTCAACTTGGAGAACCCGTGGATGTAATGAGAAGCATGACACCAACCTTTGGCACACATTGATATATGTTGCAAACTCAGTTCTGCATGCCCTGCAGCATGAATTTGAAAGAAGACAATTTGAAGAAACAAATTGGAAGTCTTTGTGTAACAGTACCATGTTAAAACGCAATCTGTAATGCAAGGATAAAAAAAGTACATTATAATAATATTATCGGTGTCTAGCTACAATAAAAAAGTTACATCAGAAAGTTCCTCTCCCTGGTCGTGGTGAAAGCCCTCAGGAGGACCAGGGAGAGGAGCTCACCCGGCCCTGACAACATCAGCAGTCGAGTTCTGAGGCAACTAGGAAGTGTGTTCCGGACTCTATTTCAAATCTCAATTGACAGTCACACTGTCCCCCAGCTGTGGAAACACTCCACCGTCATTCCCATCCACAAAAGAAACAACCCAAAGTCTCGGAATGATCTTCGTCCTGTGGCCCTCACCTCCCTGGTGATGAAGGCCATGGAGAACATCATAAAACAGCACATCGTAAGAGCAACTGACCCCATGATGGACCCACTCCAGTTTGCTTACCGTGCACGCAGAGGTGTTGATGATGCCAAAATCTTCATCTTGGACTCCATCCACAAACATCTGGAGCTCCCTGACTCCTTCGCCAGACTTCTGTTTGCTGATTTCTTATCGGCGTTCAACACTCTGCAGCCTCATATCCTGGCCACTAAGCTTTCCACCCGATTTCACCTGGATGATCAACTAATCCTGTGGATATTGGACTTTTTGACCAACAGGACTCAGAAAGTTCAGGTCAACAAGTCTCTTTCCGGTCTCCGTTCCACCCCCACTGGCTTCCCGTGGATGGTGGTGGTGACTGAAGCAGCCAGTGGAGGTGGAACGGAGACCGGAAAGAGACCACCGCCATCCACGGGAAGCCAGTGGAGGTAGTTGAGGAGTACAAATACCTGGGAACCATCTTTGACAACTTCCTGAAATTCTCTGCCAACACAGAGGAGATTCTCAGGAGGTGCCACCAACGGCTATACCTCCTTGGTAAACTCAACTCCTTTGGAGTCAGCAAACCCATCATGATGACTTTTTACTATGCCTTCCTGGAAAGCATCATGACCTTCTCCATCACCTGCTGGTTCCACTCCTTCAGCCTTCAGAACAGGAACAGACTGCAGCACACTTCATCAGTGTGCTCTAAAATCATTGGCCTGCCTGTCAGAACTCTGGCACAGGTTTTCAGCAAACAGGCCCAAAGACAGGCAGCCAAAATCATCAATGGCCCCTCTCACATTCTTCACCCCGCATTTCAATGGCTCCCCTCTGGGTGACGCCTCCGCTGCATTTCCTTCAGGACTGAGAGGAGGAGAGCCACCTTTGTCGCCAAAGCCACTCAGCTTTTTAACTCCAGCCGATAAGAACATTCCCCACACCCATAAACATAACCTACACTCTTCTTACACTACTGAGACTTTATTCACTTTTAGTCACTTGCAGTCATTTATTCACCTTCAGTCACTTTAATTTTAAAACTGTGTAATTTTAAAACTGTATATACTGTATATTCTGTGTATTTATTATTTCACTCCTATTGCCTGTTCTTATTGTCCTTATCTTCAACGTATGCTGCTCGATTGTTTGTTAATTGCCCCTTGGGGATAAAGTCTTCTGATTCTGATCAGTGTTTATATTTGTAGCGATTAGGGATAAATTGTTCAGAGAAAGGAGAACTACAAAAAGAAATATACTTTAGTCAATCATTAATAACAAAACATACAATCAAGCAAAAAAGTCATTTTGAAAAAGTGTAATGTTAACTATGGACAAATCTTAATGAAAAATTGATTTACCTTTCAAAGTTAGAACACAAAAACCAGTATAGTTTGTTTTTTTAATTTTGGCCCTTTGAATCACTTTTTTTCTGAATGTCATAAACCAAGCACATAATAAATAAATTCTTTTATATTCTTGGTCCACATGTATTTTCCTCCCACTATACGCTGCTGGAGATTTTTATCAACAGTCTTCAGTGATTGTCATGTGAAGGCTAGAGAAATAAAGGGTCTTTGAGCGACCAGTTCTATTAATGGAGAATTATTCTGTCACTCAAGTCTCTGCCTCACCATTGACATGTCATGGTTTTTAAATGGTGCTCCCAGGGTATCCACACTAAACTTGACACAAAATGAACTGTTGAGAGACGCATTTTAAATATGAAGTGCCCAGCAGTACTTAAGGGGAGTGGAACACATCCTTCAGTGAGAAGTCACCCGAAGTGGCCGGCTTCAAAACCTGACATTTGTCAGCAGTCTATTTCTTTCCTTTTGCAAAACCTACAGTGGAGATGAACTGTTAAACTTGCATTGTCTCAGGGAATGGTAAGGGTGTTTTCAAAAATAAGGATGCTTATGTCTTCTTTAGACATTTACCTCGACAGAATTCGTGGCTGTACAATTAAAAGCCTCTTTGTACTTAAAAGTGTAAAAAATATAGTGCGTGTCCAGTACATACAATAGAGAATTGTCATCTGCTTCTTGTGATGTCGCAGTTAGCTGTCACGTGGAAGGAAAAACTTTTTTTTCACATTTCCATTGTAGCAAATTCAGCCTGTTTTTAATTTTTACCCTACATTGCCCTACAGGTGCATGTGTATATGCATGTGTACTCTTCAATGTGCAGTCTACCATTGTTTTTTTGTTTTTTTTGCCATTCCAGATAATTTGTCAAGGTTTCAGGTCAGGATAAGAAATGTCTGAGACTTGATGGCAAAAATACAAGGCCCAATACCTTTCCATCCACACTGTTTCGTTAGGAATTTAGGACTTATCTGGTATGTAAAAAGTCAAAGCAGAAATCAAGTGACTGCTAACAGGAAAATACTGATCTGGTATGGCACTTAAAAAAATACAAATAAATAATGTAAAATAGTGCATGCAGTTATCTTGTAGTTGAAAGGATATCTGTGTGTGGGAAACGGAAGAAGGGAAGCACATTTAGACTAAATGGTAAATAGTCTGCATGTGTTCGTCATTCAACCACTCAAACACACACTCACACACCAATGGCAGCAGAGCTGCCATGCATGGTGCTCGCCTGCCATCAGCTCTACCACCTGAGCCACAGCTTCCCCACAAGGGAGACTGGGTTTTCCAAACCGCATGTAAGATACTGAAATGAAGTGAAAGAGGGCTCTGATATCTAATGGAACTGAAATTGAGCTTCTGGCCATTAGATTACATGCCAGGCTTGGCATAATGGTAAGTCTGAATCTCAAATAGCCACAAAAGATAGAGAGCTCTAAGGAGTCATAGTAAAAAAGGTCGAAATTAAGTGCTAGAGTATAGTTTGTTATATTTTCATTAGACAGTGAATCTGATCTTGGTTGTACATTTGGGCGACAGACAACAATTAATTGTCATTTATGCTTTATGCACAGGTCTGAAAGGTGATCACATGTTAAGGCAATTTAGCTAATCAGCCAGAACCAAATCCAAACCTAATAATAGCTGAAAAGCTGATCACTGCACGTCATAGTCACGGCATTAGAATGCTTAATTACAGCTGATTTCACAGTGGTCTATTAATGATTGAATGCTAAAAGTACCAATACCCCCAAATGCTATTGGGTATTCATTTATAGGCCTAAATTATTTTCTGTGTCTAATTAGGATACCCCCTTCTGGGTTGGCAAAGCTAAATTAAGGAAAGGCCATGCAAAGGAGAGAAATAATTGCAAGCTAAAGGTGGGAAATACCGGCACTTCAGGCTGTCGCATGGAGATCTTGCATAAACACATGTTTGTACATAATTCAGGCCATAGGATTTAAAACGCACTATGAAAGGATAACATGGTAGATTAAGACAAATATCTGTGTAAAAAAAAAATAATAATCTGTGTATTGAAATATAAGATTCTAATGACAGAAATGAACAATTTTTAGTCATAAAAACAGCATATATAGATAACAATGTCACCACAGCTGACAAATAAATTAATTATACAAAGATCAGCATTAAAGGTTGGCCTAAGAAATCAGACCATGAATAGAAATTGGATGTTCTTATGACATTAAACCAATTAGCATTCACTGCGTTTTTTTTTTCATTTATGCATATCTGATGTTTAATTGTAATTTTTATGTTTTTTATTGAAGCAACACAGATTTCTATCCATACCTGCAGTTATTACTGAACAAATTAACGGTTTATTGTAGCAAGAAATGTGCTTGTTTCTTCAGTGAGAAACAATATCTCAGTGTTTTCCTCACAAACACTGAGATAGGTCTCTTTCAACACCATCATGCATGCACACATTGACACATTGACAAATGACTTTTTCTTTCTTGTAAAGGGTTTTTGAAACTTTTTTTTCACATGTTTGCCTAGTTTAATCTGTACATTATGTAAAAGCACAGAACCAAAATGATAAAAGATCACATACACTGCTTGATATAAAGTCATTTACAACTGCCACTGACAACATGCCACTGTCCAAAGCTACTTGCACTGTAATGTATTAGTAGCCAGCAGGGAACATGGGGGTGTTAGTTGTGGCTTGTGACTCGCTCTCAATCTGAGGCAACCCCGCTGTCAGAGAACACAGAGAAATGTTGGCAAGAGCATGTGGTCTAATACATGGAGCTGTCAAAATGCTAACAGGCCTGGCACACTATTCTGCCTAGGAGGCAGAATTACTCATTTTCTCTAGTTAAACATGGACATGTGAGTCTTCCCAGACCAAATCTGAGCCTCTTCGCTCAAGCTGAAGCTGTAAATAAGAAAAAAAAAAAAGTAATCTTGAGACGGAGACATGTGGGAAATAATTACTTTAGTTCACAGTGACAGTACACTGTTTGGCAAAAACACAGACATAATGTGGTTTTCCAGCCAAATAAGAAATGGATTAGTGTGATAACAGTTTACTGCCATCATGTGTTGTAATTTGCACTTGACATTTTAAAAGGGGCCGTGACCCATGCAGCCCTGGTTATTTTGATAATCGCTTGTTTTTAACACCATAGGTGTCAGTCTGAGTGAGTTTTATGCTGTATGTCTGTTATGTTCAGGAGGACAAACAAGGTGATGGCTAAAACGAGAAGTCTATGATTTTGCTCCGTGTATAGCAGTATAACACACCGCACTCTGAATCGATAATGAATTATTTATTTTCTTAGTCTCTAATTCAGCTGGGATCAAAAGTCAATAAAGAACTACTGATTGCAGTAAGTGGGCATCCATTTGCCTTGATTTGTCTTTTACTTAATAAACGTCAGCGTAGTCCTTTTCCCCTACCCTTCTTTAATCAATCTGTAGAATTCTTTCCAGTACTTCATTTATTTTTTATGTTTATATTGCTGTATGTTCACAACAGCAAGGGAAAAAAAAACAAAGAACAAAATCTCAAAAGCAAAAAATAAATAAATAAATGAAACATGATTCAAACATTAGCAGACTTATTTTAAAATCAATCAGGTTACAAGGGTTTGGTCCCCTTCTATAACCTGGTTGTGGTCATGTCTGTGGACACTGAATTTGTTGTCCAGTTAGATCCATATATATTTCGACATTGACACAAGATTTGTTTTTTTACCTGTTTATAATAATAATAATAATGGATTGGATTGATATAGCGCTTTTCAAGGCACTCAAAGCGCTTTACAATACCACTATTCATTCACTCTCGCATTCATACACTGGTGGAGGCAAGCTACAGTTGTAGCCATTGCTGCCCTGGGGCAGACTGACAGAAGCGAGGCTGCCATATCGCGCCATCGGCCCCTCTGGCCAACACCAGTAGGCGGTAGGGTAAAGTGTCTTGCCCAAGGACACAACGACCAGGACTGAGATCGAACCAGCGACCTTCCGGTTACAGATGTGCTTCCCAACCCCCTGAGCCACAGTCGCCACAGTTTATGCAAACATATTCCAATTATACTTATATAATTTACATTCATATAATGCGTAGACTCTTGGCTTTCATTTGAGAAATTCAAGTTAAATGAAGGGTTTCAGTTCCCTTAACATGTGCCAATGTCTTTTTAAAGGGACCAAAAGTAATTTGAAAATTGACTCAACACAGTAAATCCAAGAAATTGCTACAATAGCAGGAGTGGCAAAATCTACAGTTTGGTACATTCTGAGAAAGAAAGTAAAGACTGGTGAACTCAGCAACGCCAAAAGACCTGGACGCCCACAGAAGAAAACAGTGGTGGATCATCGCAGAATCATTTCCATGGTGAAGAGAAATGCTTTCACAACAACCAAGTGAACAACACAGGTAGGTGTACTGATATCCAGTCTACCATAAACAGATGACTGCATGAAAGTAAATAAAAAAGGTTCACCACAAGGTGTGAGCCACTCATAAACCTCAAGAGTAGAAAGGCTAGATTGGACTTTGCTAAAAAGACATCCCCCCAAATAAATCAGCACAGTTCTGGAAAAAGATTCTTTGGAAAGATGAAACCAAGCTTAACCTCTACCAAAATGATGGCAATAAAAAATATGGAGAAGGTGTGGAACAGTTTATGATCTGATGCAGTATGCTTTAGATCATAATCTATAAAACACGGGGAGGCAGTGTGATGGCTAGGGCGTGCATGGGTGCCAGTGGCACTGGGACACAGGACAGAAGCAGCTTAATGAATTCTGAATTGTTCAGAGACATACTGTCTGCTAAAATCCAGCTAAATGCAGTTTAATTGATTGGTTGGTGTTTCATAATAAAGATGGAAAATGACCCAAAACATACAGCCAATACAACCCCGGAGTTTATTAAAGCAAATAAGTGGAATATTCTTGAATGGCCAAGTCAGTCACCTGATCTTAACCCAATTGAGTCTCTATTTCACTTGTTGAACACTAAACTTCAACTGAAAGATGCTAAAGTAAAGGCCTGGCAGAGCATTAAAAAGGAGGAAATCCTGTCTAATTACTTTTGAGCCCCTGGAATGAAGGGATTGTGTTTAAAACAAAATCAAAAGTTCCTGTTATTTTAATGCAATCTTTTTGTTCAACCTGCAGAATTGCAGCTGGGAGTCTGCATCCCTTCATCCACACTGCATCTGAGTGTGGATGAGGGAATGGAGGTCCTAAACGCAGGACCCTTGCGATAAACAGTGAGCAGTGGAGTAAATAACAACAACACAATTAATCCCCGTGAGCTCCCTCAACTCATGTGTCGTGTCTTCACCCAACATGTCCGTGCTCGTGCTTTCTGCTCCTGTGTCTCTGCACTCCCCGTGTTCGCTGTTCTCCTGTACTCCACGCTCTTCCTGGGGAAAACACAACAGAAGCAGCCGTAAGAACACTCAGTCCAGGAGGCATACACTATCTGCACGTCACTATACACACACTAACTTGGAGTCTAAACTCAATCATCCAGCATCGGTGGGAGCACCACTATCCACTTAAATAACTTCCCCACGAGCCTCATCAGTAGCAGGTGCATGGCATGGTCTTCTGGTGTGGCCAGCCCCCTAGCCGGGCCGCACCCTCTAGGCCTTTAGGTGGCTTTCACCCGGCCTACAGGACACCACCACATCTGCCCACACACATGCACACACCCACACTTGCCTAAACATACACGCATGGAATACACAAACGGACAGCAAGCACAGTGCACACATATATTCTACAAAATATTTTTAAAAGTCCATAACTGCTCAGGGAGCCTTAGTCGCTCAAGCCCAGGTACCTGACACTGAGTTGTTTTATTACAAATTCATTGTGCTAATGTGCAGAACTAAAATTATAAAAAAGTTGTCTCTGTCCAAATATGTATAAACCTAACTGTAGATAACCATTATTGGGTGATCTGCAGATTATGTTCCTTTTTAATACCAACAGTTATAAATATAGTCTTTCACGTCTCTGTCATTTGATAGAAGAACAAAGAACAAACTTGTTTTTTTATAATTGCACCACATCACATCACCATGCCATGACTGTCCAGGTGGACATTTTTTGGACTGATGTTAATACAAGAATTGTGTGGTCACTGAATCACCAAAGCACAACTTTCAGACACCATGCAACTCCGCACTTGGTGACCCTGCTCTGTAATTTTATACTGTCTGCCACTTAGTGGCCGAGTTTCTATGGTTCCTAAATACTTAAACTTTACAATAATTGCGCTTACAGTTGATTGCGAAGAATCCAGGATGGAAGAAATTTCATGAACTCACTTGTAGCATCCTGTTAAAATGTCACATTAAAATTCAGTGAAAAATTCAGAGTAACCAATTCTTTCACGGATGTTTCCAAAGGCAGAATGCATGCCAAGGTGCTTTAATCTTTGAAGTCACGTTTCTTCAAAGATTAAGAGGTGTGGTCCAATATATTTGGCCATATAATATCAACATCCCCGAACCTTTAACATCACCGAAACCGATCATTTCTGTCTTTCACTGAATCTTTAATCTTCCAACTTTTATGTCATTAGCTGAGCAACTTCTTTGAAGGGCACCATTCAGTCATGCTATTAAGTGAACTGTTTTTAATTGAATTACCTTCGCCTACAATTCCTGCCTGGGCACTGGTTTCTCAGGAGAAAATACGACGAGTGAATAAGAAATCTGCTTGTAGAGGAAGAAGGTCCTGTGATAATATTACATTTCAGTTTAAGTCTTTGGGATAATGAGCTTAGGTTTAAGAGCAAAGAGCCAGACAGTAGTAGAGTGACAGCACTGGAAGAAGCTGAGGAACTCCAGGGATACAACTTCTTAAATCCTCATCTCTTTTATGTCACTTACTTAACTCACACTTGAAGTAGATACAAGCATGCGAGCAGAAAGACGTTTAAATGGAACATTAGCAATTTATCACACTTCTCTTCAGTTAAACTAGCTGAAGTTTTAAATAAAAAATGACAACTCGACAGTGCAGTGCATCTCCAAGGTGCATCATTTAAATATCTATTTTTGGATGCAACTTAAATATGCAGCGTTTAATATAAACCTCAACTTTTAGTGTACTCAAAATAGTTGACAGAAGAAATTTCAGCATCTGTAAGAATGTGCATCCTTATCAGAGGTCTTTATAAAGTCTTTAAATTTTGACCAGCCACCTGTCCCACATTGTGATTTTTCCCCTCAAAATCATATAAGGTCGAGCACTTTTTACTCCTTCGCAGATATTAAATTGGTGAAATCTAGCTATTGAAGCTGGTGCACAGTCATGGTTTAAATAACATAAACCTGCGTTCATCTATAAGGCTTTATTATATGACATCTTAAAAAGTCATCTTGCTCTTAACTCAAATACAACCTCAAATAAACAGATCTCCCATTTTGTTGTTTACACAGTATGTATTTATTAAAAAACCCCAACTATGGTTAAATAGAAAAGTAGCGTGTGGAAAAGCTAAATATACCCCATGATTCAGTAGCTGTGGAGATATTTTGTCCCACTTTTCTTCAATGCTTTGCTTCAGTTCACTGAGTTTTGTGGACAGTCATTCATGCACAGCACTTGGATTGACGTATGGACGTCTGGATCACTACATCACTGTAATTCTTTTCTTTTTCAGACATTCTGTAATAGATTTCAATTCAATTCGATTTTATTGATATAGCGCCAAATCACAACAACAGTCGCCTAAAGGCGCTTTATATTACATATACAGTATATACAGTAGATCGTACAATAATAGATACAGAGAAAAACCCAACAATCATATGAGCCCCTATGAGCAAGCACTTTGGCGACAGTGGGAGGGAAAACTCCCTTTTAACAGGCAGAAACCTCCGGCAGAACCAGGCTCTGGGAGGGGATTTGTAAATGTGCACAGGGTCATTGTCACCCAGTTTGGGGCAAGTTTTCTCCACCACTTTACTTCACAGTTTGTATGAAGTATTTGTGCTCGTAGGCTGTGTTTGGTTTTTAGTAAATGTGCAGGGTGGGCCATTTATATGGATACACCGTAATAACATGGGAATGGTTGGTGATATTAAAGTCCTGTTTGTGGCACATTAGTATGTGTGAGGGGGCAAACTCCTCAAGATGGGTGGTGACCATGGTGGCCATTTAGAAGTTGGCCATCTTGGATACAACTTTTATTTTTTCAATAGGAAGAGGGCCATGTGACACATCAAACTTATTGGTAATGTCACAAGAAAAACAATGGTGTGCTTGGTTTCAATGTAACTTTATTCTTTCATGAGTTATTTACAGGTTTCTGACCACTTATAAAATGTGTTCAATGTGCTGCCCATAGTGTTGGATTGTCAGTGCAACCCTCTTCACACACTGATAGCAACACCGCAGGAGAAATGCCAGCGCAGGCATTTAAAACTAATCTCTATGTATGTATCTTTTAGGGGCCTTTTTCTGGAAAAATAATCAGACATAACATTCATCATTTAACAATGCAACATTTAATCTTTTAACTTAAAGGGCTTTAAATGAAGTGAAAAGCAAAAAAATGTATAGGAACAAGTAAGCTAGTGCCTTGATTTTTAAAATGCATCCATGTGTGACATGCAGGATCTGCTCAAACAGACAATATAATCTCTTAGTAAATCAGCAGATAAGATACTTCTACGGGCAGGGCATCTGTCACACTAAACAGATGTTCCCACTAATCTTTTTTTAACCCTTTTCCCTAAACTATTTCTCTCCCTCCCCCTTTTAGTGCCAGCTAAGTCCAGTGTTTTCCTACTCCTGATTTGCTCTCACCTGCCACTATCAGAACAGCTGCTCAAAATGTAAGCATGCCTGCTGTTGCCCTTACAGAACTAAAGGATAATTTTGCATTACCTTGATGTGATGAATAAGGGTTTCCTTTCCTTTTCTGCCGCAGCGGTTAGTATAGTTTTTCTTTTCCCCCCCCCTCAGTAATGTGATTTCCCTAATAATTACAGCACTGTTGCTCAAAATAATGGAAAATGCATCACTTTCTGTGCAGCAGAGAATTTTTAAAATTATTTTTTGAAAGCACCAGCTGATGAAGGTATTAAAGAGCGTTCCTGAAATGTATTTTATCAATTAAGTGTTGTTAGGCACTAAATATAAATGTCTTTGCCTCCAATTATCACATTATTTCTTAAGACCAACACTGAATCTTTTGCTGAAATGTCAGGACAAGCTTTGTAGATATCTAAGGCAAGCCAAAAGTCACAGGCAATAACACCTCTAGGAATCAAAATTATAAAAATGCAGCATTTCATATTTCCACCTTCTACACCAACTCGTGTTATTCTAATTTTTTTTAACACTTGAAGAGAGGGGAAAAACATCAACAGGAACGTACCTATGTTAATGAAACAGCTTCAGAGTTTTAGAGAGCACTAATGAGACATGGATTGGCAGAGGGGATTGTTATGCGTTTGAAATGCTAATTAAATTTAGAACTGAAATTACAGTTGGGTCACATGACAATACCAAGATAGTACAGTGAAGCCTCCTCTATTATAAATGGAGTCACAAGAGATGAGCAGAATTAAGGTGCAACATGAAAATGAACAGCATTTTTTTTTTTTTTTTTTTTTTTTTTTTTTGCTGCCCTGGGCTGAGGATTTGCGGTTGATTCAAAAAAGCATGGCCAAAGTTCAAATCTGTGGCAGATAAGCCCCTTTGAAAGTGAACAGATCTTAAGTTTAAATTGGGCGGTTGGTAGGCTACTAAAAAGTGATTCATATTCATACTGCTTTGAGATAAACACTAAAGAGATCACAGCAGTTCCATTTATTTTTCGAGAAGTGAATACATTAGGGTGTTGGAAGAAACGCATAACTGGAATATATTCCTGTCTGTGCAGCTCCTTTTGCTGATGTGGGCATGTGTCGCCTCCATAGACAGTTAATTTTAGTGTCACTTTATCAGTGAAACAATGCTGTGTGTGTGTTACCATATGCTGCAAGCTGTAAACTTGTTTTGCTAAAACTTGTTTAAAAGATTGTAAACGCAGTCAGTTTAATAAGACACTGAACTTCTTATTAGAGTGTAATGATTTCAACAATATAGACCACCTGGGCAAGTGAGTAAAAGTTAAAATGAAAGTTAAGTTATTTCTAATCATAAGCCATCTGTCTTTCTCTGCCGTCGCTGGGTTTTATTGTTGTTTTTTTAATATTGTTTCTTAGTTTTAACAGTCTGTACTGTTGGGTTACATTTCATTTTGCATAACAGCACGTATACGTGTCAAACACACGTAAAAATATAACATTAATAATACAAACAAACAGGAAAAAAAAGGTTTTTATGTCGGTATATCGGTTATTATCTATATGGTTGTGAAAAGGAGACTTCTTGTAATCATATTATTAAATTCCAAGTTTAGAAAATTAGAAAAAAGAACAATAATACAGTCAGTCAGCCAAGGGAATAAATAACACTTAAAATAAAATTGTATCCATAAGAGTCTCCATCTCTAACTCTACAAAACCTAAAACCCACAATATAAACAATTAAAAATAACAATAACGGTAGATTGTGTGCTGCCACTTATTAAGCTGATACTTGTGCAGTATGTATATTCTGGAATAAAAGTGTTCCAGATTACACAGATGTTCTGAAAACTATGTCATTATTTATTCCAGTTCACATATATGCGCTCTTTTGTTACTTTACAGTATTAAAACTGTGTATTTACTTTCTCCAAACATAGTTCACATAGTCACAATATGTGTTCTGTTATCAGATGGGCAAAGACAATCAACATATTCCAATGTCACAGACATAGCCAATTTTCTTATGAAACTCCCTTCAAAATGATGCCAAAAAGATAAATCCATAACTCTCAAATGTTCCGAAAGAATGGTGTAATCAGCACTGTCTTCATATGTGCGCTGAATTTAGGTAAACACTACTAAATTTGACTAAAACAATACACGATAAAGGTGGAGCCGATCAATAACATTACAGAATGTTGGGGGTGTGTGATCCAAACTAACATGCTACCCGTAGCATGCCACTAAAGAAGTAAACAAATATTTACAAAAATCTGATTTACTAGACTAAACAATGTTGTGTTCTTTCAGTTTCCGACCTTAATAACTAATCTATGCAATATATCTGGTGTGACTGCTTTTTTTCCTATTTCTGGCACAATACTAACCTGCAAGTAGGAAAGAAATTATTAGATATGGAGACATGGCTTGTCGTTCCTGAATACTCCATTATGAGAAAACGCTCTGAGCATGCGCTTCTAACTACTAACCATAGCCTCACACTGCCATCTACTGGTACAAAAATGGAGCGCCAGCTAAAAATATCTAAGTTTCTAGTTATAGCTAGTTAATTTAGTTAATTTTTCAAATGAAAATATCACTTACATTTAAAGTAAAATAGCTTAAATATAAATTAATTCACATAAATGTCATCACACATTAGTGGGCATCACACTTATCCGAACCGAAGATTTCAAGGTATCCACGACTTAAATCTGAGATCATTAGCCATTTCAGGAAACACTGGTATCAGAGTACAAAAGATGGCTCAAATGATTTCATCTTCAATAAAATGATCAGTGTGGCTTCTCTCCCAGGTGTTTCAATAAAGTTTAACATCCAGGCATCCATGAAAAAGAGGATTTATGAAGGTTGACCGAGTTTGAAGTTAGCAGAACGTTAGCTTGCTAGTTACAGTAATTCTAAAAAAAAAAAAAAAATCTGGGAAACCTCAAGAACACCCGAGATGATCTATCCACAACACCAGGTTAGTCATTAATATGCTGGATTACTCATTATGAAAAAAAAATGCTGATCGTCAAATTCATCCATCTATTCAAATCTTAATTGGCCTCAGTGTGGATCTTTCTGAAGCATTCAAATATTTGGTGTCTGGCAAACTGTGAGCTGTAGGCTGTAGTAACATCATAAGGATTTAAAACTGAGCTTAAAGATGCAATGCACAGGAATTGTGCTAATAAACAGCCAGAGAAGCCTACAGTGATCACAGATTGTTTTTAGGGGCTTGTTCACATTAAATAAAGCAAGATGCAAAGCATTAAAAGACTTTAAAAACATAGCCTTGAACAGAGTAGGAGTTTGGACCCAGAAGCAGCCAAGTGCCCCAATTATACCACATCAAAATGCAAAGGGAACTGACAAGCCTACAATAATCTACATCTTTTACACAGAGAATCATTTACACAAAAAGCTCAACTTTTCAAATGATTGTCTTTATGAATCAAGCAAAGTTATTTAAAAACCTAAAGGTTCATGGAAACTAGACGAATACAAACTTTTTGACGTGGTTTCTAACTGGGACTTACTTTTTAGGCTCAAAAGTGATTTAAAAAAATTTACACAAGTTAGAGTTTTCTTTGGAAAGGAAGCAAAAAATATTTGAAAAGAAATTGTAGTTAAGCGAAGGACAAGCTCAGTCAGTTTGTTATGATTTTAAATATGTTAGATAAGGAAAGAGCAGATGAGTAGTTAAAAACTAGGTCACTGCAGAAGCTAAGAATAGCAGGTAATAGTTGAGGACACACAAAAAAGCTAAAATGAACGGGAATGAAAAAAGTAAAGAAAGAAAGGTCAATACTAAATTGAAGTGAAAGATTTTCTAGCTCTAATAAATGGCTGTCCATGATTATCTTTAATAAGAAATCACAGTGTAGGACTGAGCCACAAAACAGTTTTTGTTTTGTTTTTTCCGATGCCGACTGCAACAATTGCACTCTGTGGGGGAAAGGGAGCGGGATTTAATAGATGACAATAGCATCTTAAAAAGAAATGACAGCCTTGCTTGCAGATTAATTTTAGACCCCCCGGTGCAGCTTTGTCAAGCGGAACAGCATCTGCCCTACCCGAAGAGCCTCTGCATGGATTCAGCTCACCATTGGCCGTACATTCAGGCAACACGGGTCAACTTCCCACCTTGTCAATGGGAATTTGATGGGCACTTATGATGACTGATGCTGCTGTCAGGTCAAATTAGCATGACACGAATGTGATGTTGATGAGTCTTTTTAATAGTTTCTAGTGGTTTCAGAAACTTTGAACTATAAGTGAATAGTTAAGCAGAGCTGTTGTCTTGCAATGAGCTAAATGATGAGAGTAGATCCATCCATGATGCAAAGCTTTCATTGCATCACATCTAAAACCAGGATGACTTGAGATTTGTAACAGGGCATGTTGTTCTACTGTAAGCAAACATCAGAAGAGGCAACGTGGTTATATTGAGATGAACACTGTCAGTAACAATACACAGTTATCATGACTTATCAGATGAAGCAATGACTTTGTTGTATTTTCCAATTTCGGTGAGCTCATTTAAATTGTAGCCTTAGTTCCTATTCTTTGCTGACAGGAGTGACTCCCTGTGTGTTCTTCTGCTGCTGTAACTGTAGCTGTAGGTTTGATGTTCAGAGATTCTTTTCTACGTTCTTTGGTTGTAAGAAGTGGTTATTTGCACTACTGTTGCCTTCCTATCAACTTGTAGTAGTCTGGCCATTCTTTTTCTGACATCTGACATTTTCACCCAGAGAACTGCCTTTCACTGGATATATTCGGACCATTTTCTGTAAACCTTAAAAATGATGCTGTGGGAAACTTCAGTATATCAGCAGTTTCTAAAATACCCAAAACAGTCTAGCACCAACAACCATGCTAAATTCAGAATAATTTAAATCACCTTTCTTGTTCACTCTGATCCTCAGTTTAGCTGTCCTGAAGTTCAGCAGATCAGCTCGACTTAAATGTGTAAATGTATTGAGGTCCTGTCAGGTGATTGGCCATAGTAGACTTTCAAACATGACAACCTGAAATCATATTTTAACATAATGCAACACCGATAAGTCAGATAAAACCAACAGTAAAAAAATGAACACTACTGTATCCACACTAAGCCAATCAGTGACAGCAACTTATCAGTCTGTTAACTGTTATTTTTTTATTTTTATGTTTCCCGTGAACTCCAGAAAGCCTCATTGTTTGTTGAGTTTTAACTTTTCAGTTGACTAGCAGATTAAATAAGAAGGAAATCACAACCCCAATTGGGGATAAGCACATCTACGTCTTCCAGAAATACTGCTCAGCCCCTCAGGGGACATAAACTCTGCAGCAGTAGATGCGCCAGAGCCTATGAGACCACACATCTCTTCTCCGTTTTCGTAACAAGAAGAAGCAGCTACCTGCCATTCTAATTGCATTTCTCACTTTCGACTAATCGCAGAAGACACAGTGGCCCTCTGGGCAGCCAGCCAGCTGGAGCAGAAGGACACTGTATGTCAAATTTATTCCCTGGCAACATAAAAACACTGCAGTAGCACAGAAAACTCCCCCTTGAAAACAGAATGTGTTAATTCCATCGCAGGTTTATCGTGATTTGGTTTTTCACAGGAGTCCCTTTGTACGCATTTACAAGGTCTGAAAGGAGGAAGGACAAGTAATTGTGAGGTGAAGATTTTGAGCAGTTGAACGTAACACATCAGTCTTGTCATCTTCCTTTTCAGTGTCATATTTTTTAATAGCAAAACCTGAAGTAACACAGTAAGGAATCCAGTGAGTGTATAAGTGAGAGAAAGTAATTAAAAATTTTCACTGAGACATGCTAATTCAACGTGTGACCCTGTTCTTGGTTTTGTTGTTGCTTAATAGGCAGTATTAATCTAACCGTTTGGAACTGTGTGTGGTTAGAATAAGAATCATTGAAGAAGCCTTGAAGCAATAGCTCTGACTAAAGCTTTATAAAAACCATAACTATCGGAGAGGACTTTCTCTGTTAACTTCTATGGTGTTTTGTGGAATGTCTGTAGTTTTCAGTTTAAAATTGGATATTCACAGATTTTTAAAGGTTTTTCATGCTAAAAGTAAGTTATGCTTTAAGAAAATAAAGCCATTAATACATTATATCACTACTTTCTACAGTTAATTAAGGGGATGAACAATTGAGTCCAGTCTCATTTATGGTGTGTCAATTCAGACCACAAAGTTTCTCAAGGTGCTTTCTTTTGTATCGAGATTAACCAAATGATGCCCTGACACCGGGGATGGAAAATGATCATTTAAGAAGATAAGATAAGATAAGATAACCTTTATTAGTCCCACACGTGGGAAATTTGTTTTGTCACAGCAGAAGAAAGAGAGGTCTATGTCAGAACCAGGCTAAAGGAGGGACAGACGTCTGCAGCAACTGGCTGAGGTAAGAGAAAAATGAAGACAACAATCGACATGCAGAAATGCTGCAAACATGAATGCATATAAATACATGCGATTGAAAAGAGGAGAGTGGGTGACGTCCTTCACAATTACAACCTATTGTACTATAACTAAGGGATGGTTCAGGCTCCCCAAGAGAGTCGGGATCCACCTGAAAGCTATGCCGACTATTCTACTTTTGAGTGGAGCTCGGTAATTAGTTGGATTTTAAACTTAAAAGGTTTCTATAGGCTCGCCCAGTCCAGTGGCACACATCAGATGCTTGTCCTCTTTGAGTGTAGCCAGTTCCTGTCATGCAGGTCCTTGAGGGAAGCCAGTCTGCTCCCCACGGGGCCTTTCTTGTCTCAGTCTACAACACAGATATCCCAAGATGGTGACAAGCCTTCAGTGATTTTTGTGAGAAGAGGTTTATTATTCAATTCTCCAACTAGTCAGGGCTTTAATTATATTTTCAGGTAAATAAAGACTATATTTTCAATCTAAATACCTGGTGTGCATTAAGTTCATGAATATTCATGTTAAAGAATTGAGAACCACAGTTAAGCACTTGTACGTTTTGCCTTTATTGTGTAAAATGCTCTGAGACAATTGTAAAATTGAATCATTTTTGGGATAATATGGTATTGCAAGTTGGTAAAATATAAGCAGGTGTGGAGAAGCATTTTTATGCCACTTGAGCGGACATTGCATAACATAATATTTGCTATGAGCAGCCTTTGCCTTTAAAATTGCTCCAGTTTTCTGTTTTCAACCTACATAAAGGCAGGTAGGTGGTGGAAAACTTGCCACAGCTGTTCTGTAGATTTAGGTTGTTTCAATTCCTTGTGTCTCTTCATGTAATCCAGACTGACTCAATGATGTTGAGATCAGGGCTCTGTGGGGACCATGCCATCTGTTGCAGGACTCCTTGTTCTTTTTACCACTGAATGTAGTTCTGACTCTAGCTGGCTGTTTAAGGTTTCTGTTTTATGCTGCAAAGTGAATTTGAGAAAACTCTTCTGTCTTCTTGGTGTTACTAGATAGATATAAAACATTTGAAGCAGCTACATTTTCACTTATGACTATAAGAGAGATAATTGTGTTAATGTTTTAATGTAAGATGACAATGATCAAAGTGGATTTTATGCTATGCAGTTGCTAGAGTTGTATCTAAATCTTCTTTGAGAGACCATAGGATTAAAAAAAGTTTCATTACTGTGGTCAGCAATCGATAATCAACTAAATGATTCAATTCAGTAAAGCCATTATCTTTCATGCCGGATTAGCCCAAAGATGACTTTTTTCTTTTAAAGGGAATTTGAAGTCCCTAGGCTTTGGTATTAAAAAAAATAAAAATGGCCATCTGAATCAATGTTTCTGACATCTGTGTCCATCGGGCACTTCATGGCGCTATATGTATTAATGGAGTTTGTTTGCCTCACAGCGCTTTTCATTTTCCAGCTGTGATTGTCACACACTGGCGTTGCTGCCTGTTTGCGATGTGCTGATAGGACAGATCTGAGACAGATATCTCCCCCAACCGCATGCCTGAGAGACTGATCCACACAGCAGCTCGGAAGGGCTCGCCCTGCAACCTCATAAATGCTGGTCTTGGACAGGCATCATGGGTGGAGTTATCTCTCCACTGTAAATATGCCCCAATGTGCCCGATCTCTACATTCAACAGATAGTGCATATACATTGGTTGCAAGTGAACCCAGCGCTTTAGGGTTTAATTATTTTTTTGTCTGTTCTGGGTCTATCTCTGTAGAAATTATGTTTCCAAGCAAAATAATGGATTGCATTTATATAGTGCTTTTCGGGGCCCTCAAAGCGCTGTACAATTCCACTATTCATTCACTTTCACATTCACACACTGGTGGAGGCAGCTACAGTTGTAGCCACAGCTGCCCTGGGATATATCGCGCTGCACTGACATATCGCGCCATCGGCCCCTCTGGCCATCACCAGTAGGCAGTAGGTGAAGTGTCTTGCCCAAGGACACAACGACCGAGACTGTCTGAGCCACGATCGCCCCAAACACTGTTATCACATTACAGTGTGCAGATTGCTAACCTTATAAATGATACAAAAGGCTACAGTAAATTAATTGGACGGATGGACAATGGAGGCAAGCTGTGTGTATGGTTTTTCGTTTTTCTTTTTTCAATAATTAATCTTGTAGGAAATATCTAAGCAAGTATTCTTAGGCTGCTCATTATTCTCCTAATCAAAAGTCATGACAATCAGTTAAGAAGTGGTTCACCCTTAGCTAGTCTCGTCATTTAACAGTCAACCTATCATGAGTAAATTTTTCAAATTATGGCGATCATTAGTCCTCTGTAGACAAGCTTTAATCTCGTGGGTGGTTTTTAAATCTATTGCGCATGCGGGTCCTCTGGCTCCTAATGATCTTCATGCTAGCACCTGTTTGATGTCAGTGTTTTCAGCAATGTAGGGATGTTCTATGCAAATCATTCCTAAGCTAATTAAATGGGGAAAAAAACATATTCCTAAGCAAACACTCAAAAAAGTTAACTCCACAGTAGCCACTGTCTTCCTTACCAGTGACTGTTAGTTTTTACTGCTGTCTGCATATGAAAACATTTGTGTATGTGCGTTATTTTGATGTATGTGAAGAACGCTTAATGCGTTGGGAGTAAACGGAGACTTGTGATAATTACATGTGGTTTATTAACCACATGTCCGCCTTTTTTTCCGTCACAGTTTTTAAGACTTCACATGAATCTGGAGTAGTTGAATAGACTATGATTTGAATAGATAGAGTTAACAGTTTAAGGTTAAAAAGAGGCATCTGATACTATTAATCACGTCCCCAGTAATCGACTCTAATTTAAATAATGTTGAAAGTTGTGCCACTTTGCGTCGAGCGTGATAGTGGGCACACACAACATCAGATTGGTTTGCCGTGAGTTGGCAGTGATAGCAGCAGAAGACTTTCCTTGCAGGTGAGTATTTGTATGACCCCCCCACGTCCCTTTCCAGCTTGTTTACACAGAGAAAGAAAGGGGAGAGAGTTGCTGTTGTGTACATGGTAGACCTCACATTGAACTGGTTTTGCAGAAGAATAAATATGAATAATTATTTTAACAAGCTACTATTTCTAGTGTCAACTAGCAGAATGGAATTGTGCAGTATTATAGTGTTCTTCACAAGACATATTTTGTTCTTGCTGAGGTTTCCAGACAGCCAAAACATCATCTTAACATAATCTGACTTTGAAACAGAGGAACTGCTTACTCCTGCATTGCAAGACTGCTTTGTAACCCATCTGAAATGGGTGTAGGTGGGGTTTGGATTTGCTTTGATGTTGCTGAATACCTTGGTGTGCAGATTGGCAACACTTTTATAATTAACTTAGATTCAACCTCAACTACATTTCACAGGAGTAGAATTCAGTGTACAAACATGCAAAAACATTATGTCCTTGTTGATGTAGCTATAAAACATTTACTTTTTTAGCAATATATACTATAATTCATCACTGGATAGTTTTTTTATGTATAAATTGTCTGCGCTATTAAAAACCCTACTCGCTTTCATGGATTATCACATTTGCATTTCCTTGATTTAAGATGATGTCCTTGTGCAGAGTATGTAATATAAATGAGGAGAAACCTGCTCACTTGCTTGGTGAAGGGCTCTTCAGCATGACTCAGTGAAATAGATGGCCACTTGGATCACTGGAGTAAACACAAGTCTTGATAAAGTTCATCTACAAATATTTTCTAAAAGCCTTTGACCAGAAAATAGCCCCTTTTCTTTCTAGCCCTTGCTTTTCACAATTTTCACAACATGGTTGTTTATATGAATATTTGAATGGTATTTCTTTCAATTACTATATGGATAATTATTTAATTAGTTCAAGCTATTAGTTATACTACAGGTATTATCCTTTTCAGAGTGGCAGCAGGGACAATAGGTTCTGTTTTCACATGGCTAAGCTGTCACAATTCCTACAGTTCAAAAAAACAGTGTGCAGTAATATGTGCACTTCTTGTTCTAAGGTCAGTTTATTGTTTATGCTCGCACAAGGTTATTGTAATCTAATGTGAGTGCTGTTTTCACCCATACATTTCAGAAAAATACAACAAAAATCTTTGCTCAAGTCGTAGCACTATAGATATACACGCCATCATACCTTTCTTTCTTCCTTCCTTCCTTCCCTCAGGAAGGTTCCTGGTATTTTGGTCCTTCCTCGTGTTAACTGTAGTACGTCTGTTTTTAAACACACACATGCGAAGTGAAGGAAACCAGTCTCCAGGTGACATTAGTCACTTGTCTGTATAACTGACTTCTTCACACAACAAAAACATAAAAACAAAACAATAGTGTTATATGGGTAGATAACTTTACTGGACATTGGTATATTATAAAATGCCTATTTAAACATGTGTGTTGTATTCATATAAATACTGTTTTTGTCTTACTAACAGAATTTAAAATTGAAGGAGGAAAAATATTAGTAATAACAAAACATTAGTAATATACGGTGTGCTATATAACTGTAAATGCTAAAGCTTAGATGTATAGATGACTAAAATTTCCTGACTCAACAGGGATAAAATATTTGCTTGTCAGTGCAGGTCAAGAATCCACAGTTTGTCCATTATTCCTGCTGATAGTGCCCACTGTCCTATTGCTGGTAAACAGTACTGTCTGAATAAAGGCCCAGGTTCTTGCTTGGCTGCTTATGAAGACTTCCATCTAGGTTTTCAGCTCATACAATAATAAAGAATTTGCTTTTTCCGCTCTAAACACCGGCATCGGCGTTGGCCAGATATCCCAGCATCAAGCAGTTTTTCCAGGTAGTAGTTTCTTAAAATATAAATAAATCAAAGATTGATGTTGACTCATGTAATAACTTGTTAATGACTCCCAAGCATTAGTGGTTTAGAGGGTTAAGATCCTGACTGGCTTTGAAGCAGATGTGACTCCATCACAAGACTGGAAATTTTCATTCTCTATGCTTCACTGAACAGTGGACTTTTTACCTTTCATGAATATTTAATAGGGAAAAATGGATTGTGATCTTTTGTGCAGGTCCTCTTCTACCTGCATAAGGTTGAACTGTTCAGTCTGTCTATAAAATCTTACCACAGCAGACAAAGGTATAGTAGTAATGATGAAAGTGTGCGCACCAGTTCTATAAGTAAAAGGAGATCCTTAGGTCCCTTTGATTTGAAGGACAAGGACCAGGTTCTCTAAATTAAAAGAATGACACTGACATTCATGACATGATTTTATAGTGGGCCCTAAGCGCCGTCAGAAAGCTTCTGAGTGCACATAAGCACTGTGGCTGAACTCATTCAGTGTGACTGATCCAGTGTAGGCACTGACAGAAGACTGCTGCGGGTGTTGTGCTGCCGACAGGCTGCTGCTTTCACATCAGCATTGTGCCATCAAAGAATCCTGGATTCTTGTTTGAGGAATCCATCTCTGCTCATAGAACTAAGGGTACAGTAAACAATAAACAGGCAGTGATATAATGCAGGGAATAAAACAGAACAACGCCAGCCCGAGTATAACAAATATTCAGTATACTATATTTGTTTTGTGTTTTTAAAAAAAACTTGCATTGAATCAGAATGTCTTAGAGCAGGGATTTTAAATGTATTTTATATAGTAGGCCACATACAGCCTATTTTGATCTTAAGTTGGATGGACTAGTGAAACTACATGATAAATGTGTAAAATTACTGAAAAAGTTCTGGGACTGCAATGCATGTAGTGTCCTGTAATTATAAAATATCTAAAATATGTCAGCAGGACGGTGGCATGGTGGTTAGCACTGCTGCCTCACAGCAAGAAGTTCCTGAGTACCCCGGCTTCCTCCCCCAGTACAAAGACATGCAATTAGTCGGGTTAGGTTAATTGGTGATTCTAAGTTGCCGATAGGTGTGAATGTGAGTTTTTGTCTGTTTTTATGTGTTAGCCCTGCGACAGACTGACGACCTGTCCAGGGTGTACCCTGCCTCTGGCCCTAAGACAGCTGGGATAGGCTCCAGCCTCCTCGCGACCCTGAAAGGGATATGTGGAAGAGAATGGATGGATGAATAAAACATGTCCTTTAAAATAAACAAAAAAAGGTAGATGGAAAAACAGGAACCTCTCTAACAGTTAAATATATTACTTAATTAATCTTGTGTTGTATGAATGTCAATTGGGCGGGGTCTTTAAACATAGAAAAAGTTGTAACATTAGCCCCTGGACCTTTGACTTGGCACCCCTGTTTTAGAGGGTTTTCATGTTTTTTTTTCTTTTCTTTTCTGTAAGCCATTGATTTAAAAAGAAAGCATAATAGTACTTTTGAAATTACAATCGCTTATACAACAATTATATGAGTGGCTTAGCATGAAATTAGATCCTGCTCGAGCCCTAAAACTGTATTATTGAATTTCATCTGCGTACGCGGCGATGTCTCTCACAAGGCCCTGATGCCAGTGGATGGCCAGATGTGATAGGAATGTAACTGATATGGAGTGAGACTGCACATATAGATTAACAAATTAAATCAAGTTAATCAAATAATGTAAAATCAAGCCGAGGCTGTTAAGCTATATGCTTTGATGTCGATTGGTGTTGGACGGAGCCCCAATTTCAATGTTGTCCTCACCTTTAACTCTGTTTCTCTGCCAATACCTCGCTCACGCTTATATTCGGTTTATTTTCATCAATATGCTGGGTCATACTCCTCTCCCTCCTTCTGCCATCTGCTGTTACATCCCAGCTTCAAACCGCAAGAGCAGAGCGGTCACTTAATTGTTGTGAGGTGGGAGGGGTAAGTACCTTGGACTGGTGGGATGGGCTTGGGCTGTGGGGGGGTGTTAATGGGTGCAGATTGATGCATGATGAGTGTCTATATTATGCTAATGAACTACAACAGTCCCTTTCATATGTTGCACTGAATGAATTGTGGTTACTGCTAATGGCTAAATTTTGCATAGGGTAATGGGAAAATCGGAAAAGTGTTATCCCAGTGCAGCAAACAAACCCCGTGGATCAAGCTGTGAGTTCACAAGAAGTGGCAGTTATTTATTGTGCTGACGCAAGATTTTATTTCTTAGGAGCTGCATGCCTCGTGACAATATATTTTATGGTCCAATGCACACATTACCATTTTATTATAGGAAATCATTTTCAAAATTAGCAGTATTTATGTAAATAAGATGGTGAAACCTCATAGTCATGTGGCTGAGTTTGGATTTGAGTCAATTCACTTCTACCAACAGAGAATACTAATGAGAGAGTTTGTGATATTTTATTTTGTAAAGCTAAAGTAAAAAAACTAGCAAAAACTGCGCCTCAAAACTCAAGTTCGTCATTCGGAAGTTGATTAATGTTCAATTTGCTCTTTGATTTACTTAAGTCAGCGCTCGGTGAATCTGGGATTTGGTTTAGCTTTGGTTTTATCCATTTGTCACCAAAACGCTTCACTGATATCCTCGACTTACTACCTATCTTGATTCTGTCTCACACTTTTGGTTTAACTTGACTGCTGTACTGCACACTTCAGTGTCTGGTGAATAAACCATGGCTTTGAGATAAGACAGACTTGAATCTTCAAGAGGTAATAAAATAAAAATTTTTAAAAAGCTGCCCTTTTCCTCCCATTTTTTTAAATAAACACTGAATTAATTCCTCCCTGAGCAAATATTTGTAAGCCCTTTTGTTATAGGTATTCTTTCATATATAGAGTAACTCAGTGTGTTTTGATTAGAGTCTAACTCTGATTTTATTTTTTGATATTGCACAGTCATTATTAGATCCAGTATTTGAACATTTTGAGGAAATAGGTAGGTAAACTGTGACCTTCTATTTCTATGCCATCTCTCAATCTTGTTACTTTGTGTTCTGCTCAACAAACTAGAGCTGTATTGTTATTTACACTTCTTTATATTCTTTTTACCTTTTCCATTCACCATCTGCTGTCCTCAGCTCCAAAAACGGAATCCAAATAACTTCACTCTAAAAACTTTTGTTCTGTTCTGTCGATACAGTATGTTCTCTTCACCAGCCAGTGCTGCCCAGAGCAGAACAAGCAAGGGCTCACTAAAGATTAGAATCATACTCACACAACAAAAGTACGAAAATGTGTGGAATCTTTTTTATTGTAATTGCATTGATCAAAATGAACAGCTAAAATGTGCTGAGGATGTTAATTTGTTCATCAATGATATCATCTCAAGTTTATGCTGAATTTGTATTTATGTGTCTGCTGAAGTTTTTTTTCTTTTTTGTTTTTAGTTTAATAATTTATCGCTAAAGTACAACAGCCAAATCAGATACAAAGTTTTATTTGGGAACACACACACATCTTGAGCTTTAGTTTCAATGGCACACAATTTACATAAATATAAATGAGTCTTAAGAAGACAGTGATGGTAATTGGACTGTGCCAAACTGATGACATAGATACCCAGGAGTCTTGTATCAGAGTCTACAGAGTCTAGAGCTCAAAAGTTTCAACAAGACTGTGAATGGAAATGAGTTACCGTTGCTGCCACACTTTTTTTTTTCTTCTAAACTCTGTTGAAACCACCATAGTTTTAACAAACTTCCAGTAATCTCAAAAACCACATTTCACTTGGGGGTTAAAAATAGTTCTTTTGGTTTTAGTTCTTTGGCTCAATTTTCTAGGATACCTACAGAGCATCATCAGCTTAAGGGGTCTAACAGTAGCACACCTTTGTAAGAGAAAGAGGGAGCACGTCTTAATATAGGCCTCTGATAGGACATTCCAATCCATTTGGAGAGTAAAAATAAAATAAAAAACAACAGCAGTGTCTCAACAGCTCAATTACTTCTTAAAACAGAATAACTGCTATGATGCCTTCCAGTCAGGTTTTAGACAGAACCACAGCACTGAAACCGCTCTGACCAAAGTGTTTAATGACATATGTCTGAATACAGACAATGGAAAAATGTCAGTCTTAGTTTTACTGGATCTCAGTGCAGCATTTGATACAGTTGACCACAACATATTACTCAAACGACTGGAGAACTGGGCAGGTCTTTCAGGAACTGTACTAAAATTGTTCAAAACATACTTAGAAAACAGGAAATACTTTGTATCAATAGGTAACTTCACATCTGAGCAGACAAGTATCACATGTGGAGTTCCCCAAGGTTCCATCTTGGGAGCCCTTCTGTTTAACATTTACATGCTCCCACTGGCACAGATTATAAAGCACAACAAAATAAACTATCATAGCTATGAACATGACACACAAATATATATCACAATGTCACCAGGAGACCGAGGCCCTGTACAGGCTCTTGGTAAATGCATTGGGGAAATGAATGACTGATTGTGCCACAATTTTCTCCAGCTAAACAAAAACAAAACTGAAGTAACAGTCTTTGGTGCCAAAGAAAAACGATTACAGGTCACCAGAGAACTTCAATCTACACACCTAAAAACCACCAACCAGGTGAGAAATTTGGGCGTAGTGATGGATGCAGACCTAAACTTAGAAAAACACATTAAGACAATAACAAAATCAGCTTACTATCACCTCAAGAATATTTCAAGGATAAAAGATCTGATGTCTCAACAGGACCTGGAAAAACTAGTCCATGCATTCATCTTTAGTAGGCTTGATTACTGTAACAGCATCTTTACAGGTCTACCTAAAAAATCAGTCAGACAACTACAGCTCATTCAGAACTCTGATGCTCGAGTCCTCACTAAGACCAAAAAAGTGGACCACATCAGTCCAGCTCTGAGGTCTTTACACTGGCTGCCTGTCCGTCAGAGGATAGACTTTAAAGTTCTGATGCTGGTCTATAAAGCTCTGAATGGTTTAGGACCAAAATACATCAATGACCTCCTGACCCAGTATGAACCTTCCAGATCCCTCAGGTCATCTGGATCCGGTCTTTTATCAGTTCCCAGAGTCAGAACCAGACACGGAGAAGCTGCATTCAGCTTTTATGCTCCTTATATCTGGAACAAACTCCCAGAAAGCCTCAGATCAGCTGAAACACTCAGTTTATTTAAATCCAGGTTGAAGGCTCACCTGTTCTCAGCTGCATTTGAATAAAGCACCAAATCCACACTTTTAAGCTTAAATTTCAAAACTTATATTTTAACTACTTTTAAATCATGCTTTTTATTGTTTTTGTTTTTTAATGTCTCTGTAAAGCACTTTGAATCACCTTGCTGTTGAATTGTGCTATATAAATAAACTTGCCTTGCCTTGTGTGACCAGGAGATATTATATTTTGTATTCTTATAATCAGTTATCATTGATTAATCATTTACCATTGTTGAATCTGTTGACAGAATAATCTTTTAATTACATCTGTGTTACTCTGAGCAAATATTAATGCACACTAACTGTCTATTGAGGTTCTGTATCATTCTTGTTATCTGCTTAAGTTGTTGCACTTTAGTGCAGTCACACCGCTCAGACCCACCAGTCCTGTTGGACCCAGGCCCGTCTGCGTTCAGTTCAGCACGTACGCCGGCCTGTAACCACATGCACGCACTTATATAACACACGCACGTTCAAATACACACTTAGTAATAATAGGAGGGTCGTCTGAGGACAGTTTTTCTGATAGATATACTTTCACAAAATGCACAATGTAATACACACTTGTTTTTCTCTTAAGAGTAGCAGTTGATGTCTATATAAGGACAAGGTTTTAAAGAGGAGGGCAATTGTTATCATTTCCAGTAAAGATCCAACTGTGATGTCATGATGGCAATATAAGGAGACGGGACGGTCCAGTCGACGAAGGATTGTATTGCAAATTGTCTTTCCCACACTGACTGCGCAAAGTGTGTAATAAAGATCACTATTTTTTGACACCTTCTTCGGCCTGGGCTTGCTTTCTTCTCTTCCCTAAATCGAACGAACCATAACACTTGTTAGTCATTTGGGGAATACCTCAGACTGTAGTAGTTTCACAGTTGCACAAATGCTAATTTTAAACTATTGCAGAAATACACTCACTAACTGCTTCATTAGGAGTACCTACTAGAACAAGTTGGATGCTCTTTGCCTTTAAAACTGCCCCATTTCTTTCTGGAATAAACTCAACAAGGTCCACACAAAATTTTTCAGAAATCTTAGTCCATATTGACATCATAGCATCACACAGTTGCTGCAGATTTGTTAGCTGTAAATCCATGATATCAATCTCCTGTTCTAACACATCCCGGAGGTCTTCTATTGGATTGGGATCTGGTAACTAATGAGACAATCTGAGTACTGTGAGCTCATTGTTATGTTCAAGAAACCAGTTGCTGGAAGCAGCAATCAGAAGGTGGGATGATGTTGTCATAAAGGTCAGCAAAAGTAGTGAGAAAGGCTGTGATTTTTAAAGGATGCTCACTGGATATTTTCTTTTCTTTTCTTTTTTAAACCATTCTCTGTAAACCCTAAAGATGATCATGTGGGGAAAATCCTAATAGATCAGCAGTTTGTAAAATACTGAGACTGGCATGTCTAGCACTGACAACCATGCTGCTTTCAAACTCACTTCAATCACCTTTCTCGCCTGTCCTGATGCTCAGTTTGATGCAAGCCATTTGACCATGTCTAAGTGCGTATATGTACTAAGCTGCTGCCATGTGATTGGCTTATTAGACATTTGTTTTAATGAGCAGTTGAACAGGTGTGCATAATGAAAAGGCTGGTGGGTGTATCAGGTTAAATAATACACGAATATGTTCATTTTATTTCTACATAATACTCCAATAATAGTAGATTATATTTATTTATTCCCAGCTTTGCTTTCTTCTTGTCAGATAGAAGTTTTTTGGAGCGTGGGCCAACAGCTTAAAGCCCCAAGGTCGTTGCTCTATATGTTATCATGGGACTCACTTGCTGCTTGACTTGCTTGGCTTAGAGAACATAATCCTTCTCTCCTTCTGTCTCTCTCTGTCTTGCTTTTCTCTTTCTGTCCCCCCCTCCCCTGTCTTTGGCTAGTCCACTGTATATCAAGGAGATATGAATATATACATGAATCACGAATGAATCAGTTGAGTGAATGAAGGAAACAACATGATGACGATGTCTTTTTTTGAAATGTTTTGCCCGTATGCGTGATCATGTGCTGAAACTTATGGCTGATAAAGAAGCCTTTTCAAGGTTGACTAGCTCAAGTGAAATATCATTGCCAGATGATTTGATAAAATAACATTTGGTGTATCTTGACAACAAAAGTCAAGACATTTCATTTTGGCACCTTAATGCCCTGTGAAAGTACTACATCTGCTGCCTTCTATTGCATTTCATATTTGTCACAACTTTTGCCAGCATTTTCCTCGTTGCTCTCAAGCTCAGAACAGAATGTCTTTCCAATTGACATTCAGCACCATAGCACCATGTAACTCCTATCCTGAATGTTAAACAGATATGACATGGAGCTTTTATTGTAAATAATTTGGCTCAAGCTTTGGGGTCAGCCAACTGAAGAACATCTACTTTCTTTTCATATCAAGGCCTTCTGTTCCTCCAGCTGCTGAGCTGCCTGTATTTGAGACAGGTGCCATAGTATCTATACGAAACACCTTCATTCTTGATGCAATTATCCCCCTGGCTTTGTAACTCAACCTACAACACGGTGGGAGTCACCCAAGTGCTTCCAGGAATACTAGCTGTCTATGCAGGGGTTCTGTGGCATGAATGATTATATGTATGTGATGAACTGACCCACCATAATGTAGTTGTCTTTGAAAAGTGCACCATCGACTCAAGCTCCATTGTGATAAATCAATCAAGAACTGCAAGAACGGCTTGGTTAGAGGAAGTGCAATCAAAGCAGTTACATCTGAGATTTTCAGGCAGTCGTTCATATAAGTTGTTTGCTGCTAATTATTGACAGTTTTCAACTTGGCTTAAAGAAATTAAAACTGTTTCCTCAACAATAATTAATCAGGGTTCAGAGTATGAAAGCAAACAGGATGTATCCAGTGGCAATGTGGATTGTGAACAGTCTAAATGAGTTTTTCTTTTATAAGAAAAACAGATTTCTTTACAATAAGGCTCCCCTTATAGATGCTAATAAATAGTTTATAGCTATATTATTAATTAATTTGTAAATGCTTTATAAACCATTATTAATGGTTTATTATGCATTAGTTAAGGGTGAGAAAGAGGAAAAAAACTGACCGGTTTCTTGCCAAATAGTGAGCCAAATGTGTTCACCTATATATTTCATCTAGAGTTGCTATATTAAACATTTCAGACTAAGTTACTATCCTGTAAGCACAATCAGCATTTGTAAACATATTTTTTATCATATAAAATTGTACTTCAGAAATGCATTATAAATATCCACAACTATCAATCGGAGCTTTGTAGTAAAGTGTAAAGCATAAAACCATTTATTAATGAATAATAAATTTTTATAAATGCCAAATGGGAGCCTTATTGTAAAGTGTAAAGCATGACACCATTTATTTATGACTAATAAACATTTATAAATGCCAAATGGGAGCCTTATTGTAAAGTGTAAAGCATAACACCATTTATTAATGACTACTAAACATTATAAATGACAAAAGAGAGTTTTGTTGTAAAGTTTAAAACATGTCAACATTTATTAATCACTAATAAACATTTATAAATGCCAAATGGGAGCCTTATTGTAAAGTGTAAAGCATAACACCATTTATTAATGACTACTAAACATTATAAATGACAAAAGATAGCTTTGTGGTAAAGTTTAAAACATGTCAACATTTATTAAGGACTAATAAACATTTATAAATGCCAAATGGGAGCCTTATTGTAAAGTGTAAAGCATAACACCATTTATTAATCACTAATAAACATTTATAAATGACAAAAGATAGCTTTGTCGTAAAGTTTAAAACATGTCAACATTTATTAATCACTAATAAACATTTATAATTGCCAAAAGTGAGTCTTAAATGTATAATGTCACCATTTATAACACTTAGACCTAAATTACAATCAGTGCTTGAAATAACATTTAACTACTGTCAAAAATGGCAATGTATTGTAAGAGTAACACATGTAACATTAAATGTGTTTTTTAAAACACCAAACAGTCACCCACTCCAAAAAAAGTTCATGCCAGACTGGTTCAAACTGGAAATATTTTTTGTATGTCCTTAAATAAGCGTCCCAGTGGTCCATCAGGGTGTCGCGAACCAAGCCAAGATGACCACTCAAGAACCATCAGGTGTTCCTCCAGCAACTTCTCAGTGCGATTTCCTCTTAGTCTACGGACATGTCCTTTGATGGTCATCCAAGCCCTTTCGATATGCTGTGTATGACTGCCAGATTGAGGATCTACAAACCACCTGCTGTGATTTACAGTGTAATGTCTGTACCCTATGTTTGTCAAAACATTTTTCTAGGCTCTCCACTCATCACTGATAATGGCACTACCCAACTTAACATGCTGTCTGATCAGAGGAACAAGGTGGCGCCTTGATCGTTTTTCAACAAGTTTTAACACGAGCCTTCACCTTTTGTCTTTAATTCCCATCATTCCAAATACCCATTTCTTCCTTTTCCATGCATTTCCAAAGCGTCCACGTGCATACTGAAAACAAAAAGAATAAAATTAAACAGAATTAAAATGAAAAAGAATAAAATTAAATATCTACAAAGAAACATTCAAAAAGATGGTTGCTTCTACTAATTTTTTTTACTTATGGTAAAGGTTTCCATGTTTAGAGGACACAGTCAGATCTGCATTGATTCTAACAAACCTGTCTGAGAGTTTACCAACCTTTCGCTGATGACGGAGACAGCTTTCATCTATAACCACAAATTCTCTGTCACCACCAAGACGGTGTCCATTGTTTATTCTGTGTCTTTTAATTGCACGTATACAAACATGTCGAATGTGTCTTGCCATGCTACTTCGTGTTCTGGAGCTGCCAGCCACTTCATCATCGATCATATCTACTTGTCTGAGCCTGAGCCCTTGTGAAAATCTGTGATAGAAATTGAGGCAATTATTACTTACTGAGGCCCTAATTTTATTTCACAAGTCTCGTATTGGTGTTCAATTATGAAAGGTGCATTGCTATTAATGTCTACATCTACATATACCTGTAAATGAACTTCATCCAACTGAAAAGAGATGTTTTTGATTTCTCAAAGAGGGAGCCAGTTCTAATTGTTCTGGAAACTCTCCTATGACTTGCTCTTTTGCAGCACCTGAGAACATATCAATGAGTTAAGTAAAGAAATGGACCCATAAACAAGAGCATTAATTGAAAAGATAATCACAAAATTAAGTATGAAGAAAATAATAATGAAAAGAGGTTAATGCTCCCTCTTGCATTGATAACCGAAATATTTTGTTATATTTACTACATGCACTACATTATCATGCATTATACATACCACATATATTGGTCTTTCTTCACCACGGAAATCATTTTCATCTTATGGTGACAAACAGGACATCTAAGCTTCTTTTTTAGCAGGTGTTTCTTCTGCAGCCATTTAATGAGCCTTAGTGCCTTATATTTAGTTTGTTTTCCTTCTCATTCCCAAAGACATTCTGGTGGAAAAAAATGAGTAATTTATTTTATTATCACCTCGAAACACCGTAAAATACTCTATGGGAGTCTAGTGCAAATCGGTTCAGAGTTAACTTCACATGCAATATAAAACAAGCCCTATAATCAAAAATAGTCCCACGCAAAAAAGAGGATTGTCTCACCTGTTATAATGTATCTCCGACTTTGTTATGTAGATCTAACCCGCTGGATTCATGCTAAAAAAATATGTTCTGCTGCCAAAGGGAGGGAAAACAAATTTAATTTAAACGCAGAGGAGCTTATACAACCATCCAATCACAGTTAACTTTATTAAGGAAAGCCCCTCCTCTCAGAGCGTGACAGGCAGTGGAGCGCTCTGGAAGGTCAAGCCAAAGGGGCACGAACAGACACACTGAAGGCGCTCGTTCAAGTTGCTGCGCCATGGATGGAGCAGAAGATAAAAATTTGTGTGCGTCTGCGACTTACACAGTTAGCACACGTTCGAAGAGATACAAAAAGCAGAGACTGGATGATCTAGATTGCACTAAGCCAACGACGTCAGCAGTTAGACATGAAGGTGAGTATAATGCTAGCTAGCTAGCTACCGAGCCATTTGGCTGCTAGCTACAGTGGCTAACTAACATCACATAACATGTGAATAGCTCTATTACTATTGGTTATTCCAAACGATTGATATCACTTAGTTGTATATTTTTAGTTTTGTTTATGTGCATCATTAAATTTATATTAAACACCCTGGTAAGGCAGTACACATAAGAATTATTTGCCTTGTTTTAGAAATGTCTGAACCACCACATGTGTATATAACATAATTTTTACAAAGTGGCTTTTTATAAATTCAAGTTGTAACCGTTTTTAATCAATATTTTATTTGAGTTTCCCAAGTTTAGATTATAAATTATTTTAGTATTGTAATTTAATAATTGTTTGTTCTTTAGATTCTTCTTCTAATCCTGCCCCTACTGCAACTGCCCTTCTTAACAAGGAGCGAGAGAAACTGACTTTTCTTAAGGAGGAACTGGAGCGCGACACCCTGATGGACCACTGGGACGCTTATTTAAGGACATACAAAAAATATTTCCAGTTTGAACCAGTCTGGCATGAACTTTTTTTGGAGTGGGTGACTGTTTGGTGTTTTAAAAAACACATTTAATGTTACATGTGTTACTCTTACAATACATTGCCATTTTTGACAGTAGTTAAATGTTATTTCAAGCACTGATTGTAATTTAGGTCTAAGTGTTATAAATGGTGACATTATACATTTAAGACTCACTTTTGGCAATTATAAATGTTTATTAGTGATTAATAAATGTTGACATGTTTTAAACTTTACGACAAAGCTATCTTTTGTCATTTATAAATGTTTATTAGTGATTAATAAATGTTGACATGTTTTAAACTTTACGACAAAGCTATCTTTTGTCATTTATAAATGTTTAGTAGTCATTAATAAATGGTGTTATGCTTTACACTTTACAATAAGGCTCCCATTTGGCATTTATAAATGTTTATTAGTCCTTAATAAATGTTGACATGTTTTAAACTTTACAACAAAACTCTCTTTTGTCATTTATGTTTAGTAGTCATTAATAAATGGTGTTATGCTTTACACTTTACAATAAGGCTCCCATTTGGCATTTATACATGTTTATTAGTCATAAATAAATGGTGTCATGCTTTACACTTTACAATAAGGCTCCCATTTGGCATTTATAAATATTTATTATTCATTAATAAATGGTTTTATGCTTTACACTTTACAACAAAGCTCCGATTGATAGTTGTGGATATTTATAATGCATTTCTGAAGTACAATTTTATATGATAAAAAATATGTTTACAAATGCTGATTGTGCTTACAGGATAGTAACTTAGTCTGAAATGTTTAATATAGCAACTCTAGATGAAATATATAGGTGAACACATTTGGCTCACTATTTGGCAAGAAACCGGTCAGTTTTTTTCCTCTTTCTCACCCTTAACTAATGCATAATAAACCATTAATAATGGTTTATAAAGCATTTACAAATTAATTAATAATATAGCTATAAACTATTTATTAGCATCTATAAGGGGAGCCTTATTGTAAAGTGGTACCAAAAAAAAATGTTACAATTAGTGTGTAAATTAGTAGGAACAGTTGGCTGCATCCAGCAATATATAGCTTCAAGTCTTTATTGTAGGAGAAGCTATAAAGAAGATCAGATTAGATATCTTGTGTGTCTCATAAATTATTATTATCTTTTTTAGTACTGTTAAGGAAATGTGTTGTCATAGCAAATTAGCAAGAAAATTCCAGTGAAGTTAGCAGATTTGGGAATATTTTCAACAAATACACTTTTTCAGATTAATTGGAAGTATGACATTTATTGGCAACTAACCATTCACTATAAATCTACCAAGCTAAAATACTAACTGAAAAGTGAAAAGTACCACATTTACACTTGTATATCAAAGACTTTTGTTGACAGTTTATTGACAGACTAGAAAGCGAGTTGCTTTTTTTAATATAAAGATAATGCATTGGTTCTGCAATGGTGGAATAATTTAAAGAGAGTTTTCTGATTATGTCTGAGAACTAAAAGATAAACTGATGCTTAGAGGCAGCGGAGCAAATGTGAAACTCAATGAAATGGCCAAACCTCCCCTGCACGGAATACTTATTAGAACTTGAAGTGAACAAGATGCTGTCAAATCAAAGACCACGTCTCTTTGCCAAACAGAGACTTTAACATACCAGAACACAAACTATTCCAGGCCATTCCACAAGATAAAACTCTACGACTCACCAGTGTAGAGACTGTAGGCCACTGAAACTGAACTAAAGTGACACTGGAAATGAGCCACAGTGAATACATCCTTACCTACAGTATGTGACAGTACCAATGATACCACATTACAAAGGACCCTCAACACAAGGTATTAGAAGATTCAAACCAATCATGGGGGAGTCTGATCAAATGTCTGTGAAAACAAAGAGATGTTTGCCTGCCAGGTCTCTTAAATTATGCAGTCTATAACCAGAGACAAGCAAGAGAGACCACTCAAAGAGACGATATTGCTAGAGGAAACCAGTGGAGAAGAGCAAGTGGCTGCGCAAGAAACTGATGAAAAATGCAAAAACATTTACAAGGCACTGAACAGAGGAAGCACCCTGTCACTGATGAGATGTTAAGTTCACCACTGGGACCCCTCACAGATGACCTGTTGTTACCCAAAACTTTGATGATGTGTCAGACACCAAGGTATAAAAAGGACTTCTTTGAATTAATTAGGGTAAAAAAAGCAACAAATGACAACTTTTAAAGTAAAATTTGAATCAGTGCCCAAACTAAAAATTGAGGACAACTTAATACTATAACTAAAACTAATGATGACTACACACACGACACGCAAGAGGCAGTAATATAGACACAAAGGGTGGCATATGACAGATGCGGAGACAAGGTTATTTTCTCCAATCATAACAGAACTAGCTGAAATAAGTACCTTTAACAACAGCTCTGACCCCTTTCTGTTTTTCAGCTGTTGCCTACTTCTGTGTAATGTGGATGGCAGTTACAAGGTATTATAAAACATTTCAGAGAACTGGCCCATAAGAATAAAAAACCCAAACATATCCTGTCCTTCAACGTCATCTTTTGGGCATCTCTTTCCAGCACTGTTGCTATTTTTAGGTTGCTCAATGAAAGTCTGTTCTGTCCGTTGCGGTTGTGCATTTGCGATCCATGCTGGATCTCCACCATCGCATTAAAACAGTGACCCTTGCATGGAGGCAAATCTAGCAAGTAGGGTAAGTGTTGAGCATAGATTGTGTGGACGTGGCCCAGATCTATGAAACTGTTTCACAAATTTACCTTTAAGTGATTCCATAGCAGCACTGAGTGGAGGTGGGGGGCAGCACAGTCATCTCTGTTTTCAGAGGGCAGTGGCAGGGTCGAGCCAAGGCACATTACCCAGGTTGGTAAGGGTAAATGTAGGTATTTCATATTGAAGTTTGTTTACAGCTCTTGGGAATAGTGCTTCATATGCGTGGGGTGAAAATCCAGCTTTGCCTTTTTTAGAAGCTGTGCAACACTGTATAAATCGCCTTGAGCGATTGTCACTTTAAGACAACAAGTTTGAAAATGAAAAAAATCTGGGGGTGTGGGACTTGAAAGAAGCAGGCTGACTATACCTCTGAAGCTTCCTCATTTCTGCTTGAGGGTTGTGACTCGAGGCTACATTAGCTGTTATTAGCATTAGAATAAGACCCCACTGCAGAACACTGTGGGTAGAGAGTACTGAGTACTTATGAAACTGAATATTTACTGTAATCTTGGTGCACGGAAAGATCTGGCAGATACTTTTAAATGATCACGATTTGAAGTTTTTGCATATCAACAACAAATGTGCTGATTATTCTGTTATTTGGAAATAGTGGAAAGTGATTTTTATATCATTAGTGTTGTGAAAGCTCCTGGTCAAGTATAACAGATTGCATTCAAAAAGCTGCAATGGTCAGATCATAAATTTTGCAAAGGCTGAGGCACTTTGGCTCAGGTCAGGCCTTTTTCTCTTCCCCACAGACAGACAACAACTCGCTTTTTTGCTGTTAATTAAAATGAGAACCAGAGCCATGTTGCATGATTAATTACCTCATACCTTGGAGTAGCCCACAAACACTGATGGGTCTTTGCTTGTGTGTTATGGATAAAACTTGCATCATTCATCACCCCTGTAAGGTCAAGCGCAAAGCTACATAGCATTCTGTAATTACTTGTCCCTTGTACCTGACACCATGTTCCCTTATTGGCTTTGATTTTTGCAAACACGTTCTTGTCCATGTCTCCCCCTTTTGGATGTCAATCAGTATTCCTATTAGAAATTAAATTGGTGTTTGCATAAAGTATAGGCCTGTGAGTTCAAGAAAAAAAAATCCTTGCTATCAGTAGATCATCACGTTGTCTCCTACATTTAGGAACTGGGATTAGTGAAAGTTAGAAGTAAGTGACAAGAAACAACACTGCCTTCTCAAGGTTATACCGAAATCTTAAGATATTCAACAGGCTGGTTCTGAGATATTCAGCACTGATATACATCAGACAACTAGAACATCTCCCTCTGTACCTTTCTCTAGAGAAGTATTACATACCTTTTTGGCTTTGGAGAATGCCACTGAGCAAATGTGTGTCCCCTGACACCTTGAGTTAATGATCAGCCAGCTTCCAGAGAGGCAATGTATTTTGAGTCACCAGTGAAGCATGACAATAACCTTTAACATTATCATTTACACACATATTATACCACGGGACAGATTGTCTATAGGCTGCCTCACAGCAATAAGTCATCCTCCACTGATAGGGTACCATTCTCATTTTTCCACGTTAAGGTATGTGACTTTGAAGTGGTTTGCAGGCCAAAATCGTCCATCTTCTGGAATTTAATTTTTGTCTTTTTCAGAATATTTCTCTCAAGGTGAAATGTTGTGATATTGCCAAAGGCATAATGTTCTGAGATTAAAAACGGAGCGAAAAGGGAGGGAAATTAAATAAAGTGAATCTTAGCATAGAGCTTGTCAAACAACATCAGTTTATGTGCAGATGTGAATTATGGCATGTGTTCTCACTGTGGGCTAACAGTTTCAAGGCCATATTATTTTTGACGACATGAGAGGAATGGAATATTTTTGAGGAAATGAAAGATACCTGGAGAATGAAAGCTGTTGGAATACAACTATTTGTTTTATTTGATTGTTTTGTGAATCATGTAGGCCGAGGTTAACACCATTACTGAGCAATGTTGTCTGGTTTCTATCAAGGCCTTGCCAAATTATAGAAGAAGGATATTACAATTTCATAATCTCTAAAACTAAATCAGTGGGTCTGAATCAGTACCTGCACCTTTCTGAATAGCATGGTTGTGTGTAGTCTCTTTTCAATGTGCCTATATGCAAACAATAGTAAATCTTAAGTAAAAAAGTTTAACATATTTTGTACAGTTTTAATAATAATAATAATGGATTGCATTTATATAGCACTTTTCTGGCCCCTCAAAGCGCTTTACAATTCCACTATTCATTCACTCTCACATTCACACACTGGTGGAGGCAGCTACAGTTGTAGCCACAGCTGCCCTGGGGCAGACTGACAGAAGCGAGGCTGCCATATCGCGCCATCAACCCCTCTGGCCATCACCAGTAGGCAGTAGGTGAAGTGTCTTGCCCAGTTTGTATAGTGTTGGTCAAGTTTCTTGAAAATACTAATTAGTTACTAATTACTCTTTACTTCTCCAAGAAAGTAATCCCGTTACTTTTCTGTTTATTTATTTTCAAAGGTAATTAGTTACTTTATTAGTTAGTTCTGTCACTCTTAAGTCTATTTTCACCTGTTTACCAGGAGTGGGGCCATTAGAAGTTTGCCCGGTGCAAATGGATGTTGTAGCCGCAGCGGGCATGTCAGTGGGGGCATCCAGGGGTTTCTCTGTGAAGTTCACATTCCCGTGGCAGCGTGCTAGGCGCTTGCTCAGATTTTAAGTTGAATCGTTTGCTGTGGCAAGAATATTTCTACCCCCCCTTCCTTCCCTCCCCATCTCCAGCTACCTCCCTCTTCCCGCTCCACCACAACCACCCACACATGCAGGGCCTTGGAGTAGGGGTATGTCACCAGGGCGCAGAGGAGACTACCCCCCCCCCCCTCTGTCCCCTTCTGGCTGCCTCTGCCTCAATGCCTCAATTTTATCCCACAACTTAGACATTCACATTACTCACACTCTCATTACACATACATATAGGATCTTGGGGGTGGGCACGATACATGGACTCCAATAGACCATCAGGGTGTACACCTCACCCCTGGCGTCGTTGCCCACCCCTCAATTTTAAATACACGTAGACATTGAGGGCTACCAGGAGGGGCTATGCGCTTACCTGCTGCTCTCTGGCAGGTAGCTCCATGCCCTCATGGGTTTTAAATGCACCTTAGAACACACATGCATCAACATTACAATGAGCGGGTGGAGGGAGGTTTGGAGTCTTCTCTCACCCCCATTCTCTGCGACCTGCTGGAGCGGGGGGGCTAGGACTAGGAGGAGGAGTTGGCCGTCCGACTGCGGTCTGGAGTGTGGGGCCTTCCTGGTCTGCCTCTCCCCACCGCAGGGAAAAGGGTAACACCACCTGGGTCTGGGTGCAGTTCCCCCCTCCAGGGGCAAGGGTACCTAGACCCGGTTCGTAGAGTACGCTTGGGGAGTGTGATCGTGTGTACAGCGTCTCTTTATGTTTGTCTCCATGTTGGGTGAGTGTTGAGTAAGTGCATATGAGAGCATGAGGGTGGGAATGGATGTTTGTATCTGTGTGTGCCTGTATGTCTGTGTCTATATGTCAGGTTGGGTGTCAGGCGCCACCTCTCTGGGGACATCTCAGGCCCTCCAAGGTTTGGAGGCCTATCTCCCCCTACCACCACTTCCCCTGCCAGTGGCGGACTCCCTCAGACATCGGTGCATTGGTGGTTCTTTGTGTCTGGGGATGGGCGTCCGGGTACACACCGGCTCACTCCTTGGCGGCCGCTTATCGGGGCCTGGAGCCTGGGGCTCGCTCGGGCCACTTCGGAGGTGGGGTGCCCCCGGCCTCTCGGCCTGGGGCTCGGTCACTCAGGCACAGCTGGCTGCCGGCGGAGCTCACGGGCGCTTCACTGCAACTCCCCTGGCTTCTGCTCCGCAGCTGCTGAGTGAGCCCTCATCTGGGACTCTCCTCAGCTCTTTCTGGGACAGTGGCGCGGCTGCCCCTCTGTTGGTCTTCCTTGGTCTCTTGTGTTCTGGGGGCCTCTGGATGTCTGGAGTTTTGATCTCCTCCATACCTGCTTCATGCCCTGGAGGACGGGGCTGTGGCCCCCCCACACCCTCTAGCAGATCATTACATGAAGGAACCTTTTAAAAAAACAAGCGCGTCCATGCTCACAGGTGTACACACGGGTGATCACACCCACAAACTACACCCTTTTTGGCTCCTACCTCAAAGCACACTGTGTTCTGTTGATCTTATGTGCTGCACAATAATGTTTAATATTTAGTATTTACTGTCATATTCCCATATATCATTGTGATGTTGTTTATTCTATTACTCTTGTTCTCTTCTGCTTGTTTTCTTTTTTCTTTCTCAGCAGGTGATCCAGGTGATTGATATATGCATTTTTTTTCTCTTTTTTTTTTCTGCCCATTCTGTTGGTTTTTGTTTTTTTGCCCTTCTCCCCCGTCCCTCTTCTCAGCTGTTTCTCTTTCCCTCTTTCTTTTTCCCCTTCTTTCCCCCAGTCAAGTCTGTCCCGTATTCAACAGTGAAAATAAAATAAACAATAAAAGGTGAATCAAATGGACCATTATGGCAAGGCTGGGATGGTCAATTTGGTAAAGTAAATCCGTTGGGCATCTTTCTTTGCCTTTAGACAACAATTCTGATGGCAAAAGAGCCAAACGGGACAGGCAAAAAAAAAAAAAAAAAAAATTTTCTTCCCACGTTGAGCGTTTTGTCAGTTTTTACAGAATCAAACTCAAAGTAATGTCAGTACTTCCAAGCTTTAAACGCTTTATGGTTGTACTCTCTCCCGCACTCCATATTATCCATTGTTGATCTGCACACGTCTTTTGCAGCCTCAGACGTTGCACGCTTGTACATCATTGTCATGAGACACTCTCACAAACATAATTTAGTGACGCAGCATGCTTACGGGAAAGTAAAAGTAATCTGACTACTTTTTTCAATAGTAATCCCTTTAAACGTTAATTGATAAGAAGTAATTGGATCACAGTAACGCGTTACATTTAACGTGTCACTGCCCATCTCTGCAGTTAGGTCCATAATAATTTAAACAAGGAAATTTTGTTTTTCTTATTTTTTCCTCTGCACACCATCACAGTAGATGAAACACCTTCTTGAAAGGAAATACAGAGAATGCAAGGTGCAAACCACTGGTTACAATCAAGAACAAGAAGGTCAGATTAAACTTCACCAGAAAAGATCTGAACATAAAAAAATTCTGATGAAACCAAGAATAACTTGTATTAGAGTAATGGGAAGACAAAAGTATAGAGGATGGAAACAGCTCATGATCTGAAGCATACGACATCATCTATTTAACATGTTGAAAGCAATGGTATAGCATGATTTGACTGTTGTAGCAGGATGAATGCTAAAGTGTACAGTGTGATACTCTCTGCTCAGATTCAGCCAAATACTGCTAAATTGGTTGAAGCAAATCAAGAGTTTCTCAAGGCAAAGTCTGGTGTTGTTCAGATCTCCATGCAGTCATTATCTGCAAAGCATTTTTGTTCAAGTACGTAGCCAAACCTTATATTTATAAATATTATAATTTGTTCAATTAATGTTGAGCTTCTAAAAAAGGGGTCACTATGTATAAATGGCTGTAATTTCTAAAGAGTTGATGCAATCCTTATGTTAAAACCCTGGAATTAAAACTGAAGGTCTGCACTTTAAATACAGTCAATTACATCTTGGTCAAAAAACAAACTGGTGGTGTACAGAGGTAAAAAAATAAGTAAATAAAATCTAACCAACTACTGGCCTTGGTTGAAAAACTGTTTCAAAATAAAATCTATGCCAACATTACTGATGTTAGATTTTCTTGAATGTGAATATTGCCTTGACATTCAAGTTAGATTTAAATGCTGAAGCAACAACAGTCTGGGGAACATTTGTGTACAGTAATTGCCTCAAATGACCCTGCCATCGATCATTGATTACCAAAATCAAATTGAGAAAACAATGTGGATCAAGAGAAGAAAGTTAGAGAGAAATAAGAACGTTAATAAAAAATCTCAAGATCTCAAGATCAGCCCTTCTTCTTGCTCTAAAGTCTATTTCTTGCATTCCTAAGATAAATGATCTAGACACTGATTTAAATGCACAGTGGATTTATGATGTTTACACCAGGAGGCAGAGAGATAATGTTTGTAACAGTCCAAACATGTAAGGTTGCTATGTGGCACAAGAGACAGAATTTAGTTATAAATGTTTTTTAAAGCCTTAAAACAGTGTCCATTAAAAATTTGGTTGACTAAAAAGCAGAATTAATATTGCACATACCTCAATTATATGTACTGTGGAGCAGGGAAATTATTTTACTGCTATTGTTAAATAATCATCATTATTACCATTGCATTAATAATATAATCTGGAGTTTATATTGCATTCAGGGGTTGAACAGTGTGTGTCTTTCAGAAAGGCTAAAAGTAACAGGACAGGAAACAGGCTTGGAGAGTTTTGCAGAAGTGAAAGTTATTTTGAGCAGCAGGCTAAGACGAGGCTTTAACAATGTAACAGATAGCTTTAAGAAGGCCTTAAGATGTTATGCATACAGTTATTATGTTGACCTTGTATTTCAGGTGCAGTTATGACTATTTTATACACAATGCATATCTGTGCTTATTAAAGAGTTGGAGCTCGGTCAATTAATTGGGGGTTGGAAGCTTTGTTCGGCGCGATGTCCGGACAATCTATTGTGCAAGTGACTTGGAGCCATAGAAGGAATTGCAATACATGCTTACAAAACACTTATATATCAGGTCATTTCATATTAAGGTTTAAGTAGAGGTTCTTGGTTAAAACATTTATTTAGTAGAAGACATACATATAGTCTCAGTGAGCCTCTGGTCTGGTAAAAGGTCAGAAGTGCAACAGGTGAATTGAGAAAGAGCATGTGGGGTCAACACACACACACACATGAGTTAGATTTATTTAGAGGAGAGATTAGTCATGTCTCAGCAAGAAAGAGGAACAATTCACTTTAAGACAAGAACGGAAAGTACCAGCCATGAAAATAGAAGATGATCTTCTGGGTTAAAAGTCATTGTGGTGTTGATCTGATCTATGTATAAAATGTATCTGTGACGCATGAAGGGGCGTCAGTAAATCAAACCCTGATGCTATAAAATATCTGTTTATGCTTTGATTAAGTCGGAGATCACTTGCTGTCGGCGTACAGAGTGTTCTTCCCACACGTGTGTATTCATTAAAATCATTGTTTGACCAAGACCTTCTGGACCATGGGTGGTTTGTACTCTCCCTCCTCAATTGTGAACCTTAACAGTACTCATATCGAAACAGAACTGCAGAAACATTCATAAATGCCACATTCATTTTACTTTAGGTGAAAACTAGTGGGACAATGTTTACTGTAACGCAGTGCCGTGACACAATAATGTATGAACATGATCTAGATTATTGAATTAAATTTTACGCACAGACTCCCTAAAGGATACTCTAGACTTTTCCATTAATTCAAGCACACCTCGGCCCACTGGTGCCACAGTAATCGCATCAAAGTAAAGTGAAACTTTTTATACTTGTTTGCAAAACAAATTACAATTAGGGATTTTAAGAATGAACTAACTTATAGTGACTCTTTAAAAACAATAATAAAAAAAAGTGGGTGGGGGTGTCTGACATTTTGCCAGCTGCACTGCACAGCTGTGCAGCCATTCCTCTCCTGGGTCACAGATAATCACTGACTTCTTGCACAGTCAACTCTGCCTGTTGTAGATGAACTTAATTAATCCCCTCCCATCCAACAACAGAATAGAGGGAAAGGAAATTTGCAGAGCTTTATTTTGTGTACAATTAAATATGCCCTTCCTTTAAAAAATCTCCTCACGCTATGGCAAGGCTGGAGAAGCAAATTTGGTACAACATATCAAGACCACTGAAAGGAAAAATTTGGATTCATTGTACAACCTTGAGAAGTCCTTGGAGGCAGCCAGCCTGTACTCTGTGGTGGTATGACTCAGTTGTATCTTTTTGTGTTGTCAAGTTACTGTAAATTCTCACATTTATTATTGTGAGCATGCACCCTCTTCTTGTAGAAACAAATGTGACCTTGAAAACATGTGCCATAATCACTTATAATTCTTATCAGCAGAAACATGATTTACGGATAACCGCTTGCTAAAAAATTCTTTGAGAATTTTCTTCTATATGTTTGCTAAGATTACACCAATTAAGCTTTTCTACCGTAATGACTTTGTTAGAGCTTTTAACAAATAATAGTCAAAGATCTGTTAACTGAAAGAAAGAAACTTGTAAGCAAGAAATGTTTTTCATCTAGATTTTTGCAGTCTTAAAATGCCAGCACCTTTTTCACTAAATCACTTGAGCAAATAATGTATTCAGTGTTGCCATTTTTATTAATGACATTTTCACTGCACAACAGTGAGGTAAAAACAAACGCACGAGAGCATATCACTAGATGTTCTCTCACTTTTGTTCAGCCTGTGTAAAATGTCAAGTAAAAAACATAATCTGTCAGTTATTGTGGCAAGTACAATTAAGCGCTTAGCTACTGTGAATGAATGTTTTACAGGAATGTCATATTATTGAGATCCTGCTAATATCTTTTGCAGATAAACACTTTTTTTTTTTATCAAACTGAAAAACAATTGTAAAAAAAAAAATGCTGAATCCTGTTATAATTCACAAGAGACTATGTACCTTCTAATTTTTATGACAGGGAAGAGGCAGTTTATCACAGTTTCAATACAGAACATTAAACTGATGTGCTGCTCAGGTAGTTTATACCTTTGGCTAATTGCGTAAACTGTTATAGAAATGAAACATGAATAAAATGAAAAGATTTTATTCTTATGAAGCCACAGCACACCAAGGATACAAAAGGATAAACACAACATTGTGAGAAAAAAACTGAAAAACTAAAGTTCATTTTGTTTCTGTTTGTTTTATTTTATAATTACAGTTATGTTTGAGATACCCCTCATTTTTTCTCTAAGAATGAACCAGGATGAACAAAAAAAGAACTTAGCAAAGAATTTATTTAAAATTGTGTCTTTAGGCACCTTGTTACCAACAGCCTGATGCAAAAACAATGTTTACTGATTTTTTTTTAGTTGAGTATATGAAAAATGCTAAAGATCAGGCAAAAAAAAAAAAAAAATGCTTGCCTCAACAAGGTGATTCCCAAAAAGCTATTAGCTGAAAACCTATCTTGCCATAGTGTATAATGTGTTGTTTAAAATATTTAGGAAGTTGGTTGAGTGGAGGCCAAAAGAAATGTCAGGCCTATATGGGAAAAAAACATTAAAAAATAAAAACATCTACAATAAAGGTCCTCAAGAAAGAGGAAGGAAATCCAGCAATCACCTGATACGGGACCTAATATAGTGTTTGCTTCATAATAAATGATCTCGGAGGTGTCTGCAATAAAGCCACAGAGAAAAGGTTGAGATAGATAAAATGACAAAAACTTTTACATTGTTGATCCAAATTGTAATTCTAAACAGAGAAGCTCAGGGGAGTGATTGCCATCTGCAACCATCTGTAAAACACGGTGGAGGCTCCGTCATGGTTTGGGACTGCATTTCAGCGAGTGGTGTTGGAGATCACTAACTAAGAAAAGCACAGTTACATTTTAATGTACCATGCAGTCTTGTTTGGTTTTAGTCTTATTCATTTTTCAGCATGGAAATGATCCCAAACACACTGCCATTGCATTCAGTGGGCTCAAATGGGTTTGGCCTCCCCATTGCCTGGACTCAACATTATACTATATCTAAAGGTTATTCTAATTACCTATTTATACATTTAAAGACCGATTTAAGGTTAAAGTTGAATTAACATGTGCTGTATAATTTGCTGAATACATTCCAGACTTTATCTTGACAGTGGCCTTGCAGCTGTTTGGAAGATTGATCACACGTGCACACTTTTCAAGGCTGCAGCACATCAATTTGTGAAATCTTCCCAGTTTTCTAATTCTCTCAGCTTGTAGAACTTGCATACTCTGTTTTTTCCCTCCTTTGTAAAGATTACTTATTACCAGAACAGCCCTAGGAATTGTGATACCAGGTGTTAGCAGATGCAATGTGCAGTGGCTATGCAGCTGTCCCTGGGAGAGAGAAAACTATTTCACATATAACAGATATGGGGAAGCATTTAAGTGTCAAATGTGACACTCTTTTTCATACCCTGTGGCAGATGTTGCTCAGGTATACACAAAGAGTGGGAGCAAGGCAGCACAGTGCACAGAACAACTAGGACACTTTCAACTATTTCACCCTGTTGGCATATGGTTGCAAAGAGACTGAAATAGCACAGAACAGGGTATAAAAAAAAAGTGGGTGCATGCATTCATTCACCACTATTTAGTGGAATAAATGTAACAGCTGAGCTGACAGAGGGGTCAGCTGTTGTATATGTATTCCGCTTTTCAGTGGTTTTGACTTGAACAGTAGTAGCATAACCATGCTGACTAACTGACCTATACTTGTACAAAATTCCTGGTATGTTGCCCTGAGGATATATTCATACCCAGAAGATAATGTGAGCAGTCTGCAGCTGCAGAATTTAAGGCCAGGAGAATAGTCAGCAACAGTGACCCATGCCAGATGGGTTGAATAATTAGAGAGACTGTTCTGAAATGGAAAGGTCACAGTTGTTGTTTTTTTTTTTTGTCTTTGCACATGCAAACATGCAAAATTTTCTATGGATAGTAAACTCGAATAAACAAGTTTGTTAAGATAAAAAGAAGAAAAAAGACCAAATAGTTTTGCCTTGAACACAGACATGTAAATAAGAGTAGACCTCGACTACTAATCAGCTATAGATAGTGGATATTATTGCTAGACGCTGTGCTACCACAGCTTGTATCAGCGATACAGTGTATGGTATTTATCAGCATCCTAGAACTGAGATGTTTACATATTTACATGATTGTCTGCAGCACATGTATCAAAGTATGCATCGCCAATTTTGTAGTGTCTTCACTGTAAGCTGCTACTAGAAAGTCAGTAAACGGTAACCCTATCGATCTCCAGTTTAGTATATTTATCACAGAGACTGTATGTCTGTATGCATTAAGAGCTCAAATTATCCCTGAGATGTAGTTTAATTTTTCTTTTATCAAAAAAACCCTCAGAGATACAAACAGACACACTCAGTCTCGCTAACACTCAAAAATAGAAAAAAAAAAACCAAAATTTGATGTTTCATGCTGATGTGAGCATTGGTATACCAATGTGGAAATCCCCAATAATGACATTGTTTTCATAGATCATTTGTGCTAATGTCAGCATTATTAATATGGTAATCTAGTGCAGTGTATTAATCTTTTTGTGTCACTGTAAAATCATATAAGGTTGTATTGAAAAGTCAATGTCTTAAGGAGCTCAAACAAAAACCCTTATGTCCCCTAATGACAGATATATTGCTTAATACTAAATCGTTGTGCTTTGGCTTCTGTTAAAAACTTGATATTTAAAGACATATTCATGCAGTGTGTGAGTCTGCGACAAAGAGCGTTGCACAGCTTGCTCCGTGCCCCTTCATATGATATATTGCTCAATATTGTTTCTTGGACTGATGAAGAGCAGGTGTGCTCGAAACATCACTAGATGCAATAAATAAGGAATCTGGAGTTCTGCAATGTGTGAACCATTTATTCTTTTTTTTTTTTTTTAGTTCTTACATGTGTCTTTTTTTTTTTTTTTAAGATCAACTTTAACCTTCGGTGTTAACAAGTATGTCAGGGTCAAATGCTTCACCAACCTTGGTATTCCATATGGGTAATAGCAAGTTTTAATGTTTTTCAAATTGAGTGTGACCTCGACCCAATTTTCACAAAATTAAATGAACTCAAGCTGTTATTGGTATGTACCATAACATAAAATTTGACAGTGATATCTTGAAGACGGCAAACATAATAATTATAACTCCATTTAGGGAATTTGTAAAACACTAGGAAGCAGGAGGCAACATCCTCCACCTGCCCAGCACTTCTGGTTTTCTTTTGACTATATAGAAGCCATCTATGTCCACTGTGAGCGACCATCTTTGAACAGAGGCGGGGGTTTACGACACCAACTCTCTGCCATCTATAATCCAGTTTTGAGATCCCTTCCCAGATGCCTTAACGCCCACTCACATCCTGGGCCATCTGACCTCAGGAATTCGCATGATAAGGTGGGGCCAGGTTTCACAATGAACACACCCGAAACTCTGGCTGATTGGGACCCACACCCAGTTTCACACCTTGGCTCAGGCGATTAGAGGATCATCAGGGGGTCCTTTTGTCCCTCTGTGGGGGGATACTCTCACTAGGTTTATATCTGGGACTCTCCACCATTTGACCTTAGAACTGAAGAAGCTTCTCGGATGAGAGGTGAAACGTCTTCAAGCAACTTAAAGAAGCCCAGACGCTTTTCTTTGCAAGCTCCTTTGACTTTTGACTATATAGTTTAAAACCATGAAATCAAAAACGATAATCTCCCATTAAAATTCTTCCTTCTATTCAGTCATTATCACCCTTCCTCTTGCCATCTGGTGTTGTAACATTATACAGTACGAGTCATTAAAAATGATGTATGATCTGGATAAAACTTCCTTTAAATTAGTAAATTAATTTTGATATATGTTGGCCAAATAATTCATCATTAACCACACCGACACCTACAGACATAACAGAAGTGCATCTGTGAATTTCTTGCGGTAGGAAAACTTACAGATTTACCTCCTTCACCAACACTTTGCTGCTCTTGCTTTCCTGACCATCATCGTATTGTCTTGCCTGAAAAAGTTTTAACCGGCTACTTAATTGATGAATAGCTCTGCTTCCATCAAACTGACACAAAACAAAGCAGAGCAACTAGACAACATATTCCTAAGTTTGGAGCATATTATCTAGCAAATCACGTTTCCTGATATCACGAAATTCTCCATAGAACTAATTAAAGGAGTTGATCAACTAGGGAGCCAGAGAGCTCAGATCGCCTTCAAATAAACAGCAAATTGCTATCATGAGGAATGGCAATGCCTGTGTTTAAAACAATGAATGCTAATTGCTCGCTGTCAGTTACAAAATTTAGTTTTCATTAAGATCTTAAATCCGCCAATGCAGTAAATATCATTGTCTGTTCTTTTTACTGTTTAATTTCCCTGTTATTTTGGCAGCTGGTTGCTACTTTGTGTATCTTTGTTTTCTGTGGTTTGCTTGTTAATATGCACTGCAATGCAAATTTAAGTGAGGAAAATTGCAGTTATGACTGCACTATATGACTTTTGTAAGTCATATATTCTTGAACTTGAATATATGCCCCCACAGCTGCTTTGGAAATGATTTGTATCTCTTTGCTCTTTTTGTTCTTTTACAGTTTTGTACATTAATTCATTTGAAAAGTAAAATAATGCGGCAAAATTTTGCACTTTGTTTTTATCAACTGAAAATTCAATCTACAGCTTAAAGTGTGCAGAAATAGCCGCTTAGTGAAATGACTTTAAATCATAACAATAAAAAAATGAAGAAATGACAATAAAAATTTTTAATTCATTTAATTAGTTTATTTTATTTAGAGTTTTTAGACTAGTGTAGGACTAAACAGTCTGTCACTGATTTATATTTTGAAGGAGTGGTGCTATGTATAGTCTTAAAGTCTGAAAAAGTCTCACAATATAAAAAAAAATGCAATAATAAGATTTATGACAACTTGGACAAAAATACCGAACAATGTTTTATCAGTGATTGCAGCTCGCAGGCACCCAAACATTTCAGTATTGAATGACTGTTAGTTGGCAGTCTAGTCATGGTTGAAAAATAGCTCCAAAATGAAAGTTGACATCAACATCAGTGACACTTGCTCAATTCAAGGTTCTACTTAAACAACACCTGGATGATCTTGTTAGAATTTTGAACAAGAGAAAGTTTCCATCCTAGTATTGTTTTCCACCTAAAATAAAATGAATTATTTTTCATTCATCAAAAAGTTGATGGCTGAAGACAAAAGAGGGAAAAAATACCTTCATTGACACCTTGAACTCATACTTTGTGACCCATCAGCTAATTGACTTTTCTTTAAGAGCACTTAAAGAGTTTATGATGATGACAGTAAAGATAATTATGAGAGTGTGTTAAGTTCACCATGCAAAAAAAGAACCAGTATTTCCGTGTACAAAACTTTACATAGATTCAAAATGTTGTCTTTGTAACGCGTCATCTTAGGTCAAGCTTTTTAACAATTTGGTTAAACAATTCTTTTCCAGCATGTAAGAGTGTCAAGAATTTCTAGCCACTGTTTGCTCTGCTTCTAATTGAGTCATTTGTTTACTTCTGGGTTGCACATCACCGGCTGCTATCTCCTCCTCATGTGTCTTCATAGCCAATGACAGAGTGTGTTTGCAGTGAAAGAAGTTAGTTGTTTCCACCTTTAGCTGGAACAGTCTTCTTTCAGATTTAGTCTTGTTGGAAGTCTGGCAACTACCTGTTAACTAGTTTGTATATTTTGTAAATAGCTTAACTTAGAAAAGATACAGATACTGAAAAGACCGCATAATTTGTTAACTGTAAAAAAGGCATTGCCCATTTTACTTATCATTACATTTTGGTTCCTGAGAAGTAGTGGTACTAAAAGTAAAGCACAGATAAGATGCTTTTTAAGGCCTCTTTTTAACCCGGAAAAGAGATAGTGAACTTGGAAAATCTGAAAACTGTCTGCTCCTTTTTTTCCCTTAGCTGCTCCCATCTTTCTCAATAATTTAATTCTGTCATGCAGCCAAATTAAGATATAACGTGACCCAGGGTTACCAGAATATTTTCCTGCAGAACAGATTAGAAAAACAATCTGTGATGTGTCTCGGGGCCAATTTAAGTTTAAATTAGCACACTCCGAGTGGTGTTAATAAGCAACTGTGGTGTTAATTTGGTATAACTTCTGAGTTGAAACTTGCATTTCATCAGAGTACACAAACTAATGTTACTTCAGTACTTGCCAAATATTTCATTCACGGTTTTCTTCATTAGGCCGTGTGTGCCAGTTGTGTTATCTCATAAAATAAAGACATAAAGGGAATCTTCGAAGCGCACACCTTTACTACCCCCTTTTGGTACCTGATAATAAAAACGAATTATTCTGTCTGTGTTTGGCAGCCCACTTGGGACATGGTATCTGCACGTCAGTGGGTTCAAAATAGAGGAGCTGGAGTCCTCTAAGAGCCTTTCATTATTATAATTGCCATGTCTGTCCATCACATAGACACTCCCAAAAGAACATTATCTCACATTGTGCAGTTATATGCGACTTAACTTGAGGAAAAACACATATTTCCATTTGAAACTCGAGTCATGTTATGCATAAAAGATTAACATTTTTTGTAGTCCGTTCTGTTAAAGTGAAAAGAAAACACATACTTTCTTTAAAATATTTTCTATTCATCGTTGTGCTCAAACAGGATAATCACTTGGTTTTTAGTGCAATAACCTGATACACTTAGCTCTACACTTAGCTCTAAGTGCCCGGTCCGTGTCAAAAGGTGATACCCTCATTTGCTCATTGTATTTTGTTATGTCCAAATATGCTTCATACATATATAAACACAACTCCCGTCAAACATTAGTGATGTTTCTCTATATGCTTCTTCTTGTAAATTGAACCTCTCCCTCTATGGGGGCGGGATAGGCTGGGATAGCTGGGATAGGCTCCAGCCCCCCCCCCCCCCCCCCCCCCCCCCCCCGCAACCCTGACAAGGATAAGTGGAAGAGGATGGATGTAAATTGAATGCATTGGACTTTTAGTTTTTCCACATATTCCATATTACCCCATCATATTTTAACAAATTTTTTGATGTCATGACATTTTGATGAGCCTTTTCTTATTTCCTATTGTCAGTTGAGCTTATAATTAGTTTATTAAAGAGGAAGCTGGAGAGAACAACCATATCAAAACTGAATATATATAATATATATATATAAACTATAATATATACAATTGATTGTGTCACCTTGGAATGATGGTAGATGTGGGTTCAAGTTAGACAGCTAATCAAGAGTCTAAAGAATGAATACTCTAGGTGGGGCTTTGATCAAGTAAGAGAGAGAACAGGATCTGGAAAAGAACAAAGGACTTTTCAGTTAAGATGCTGTGGATTTCAGACCTGCAATACCTGAAAGAGAATAACTGCTGTTTTGGTGCTCTACTTAGTTCACCAGTTGGCTTCTATTGTCTAATGCAGCGGTCCCCAACCCCCGGGCCTCGGACCGGTACCGGTCTGTGAGTCGTTTGGTACCGGGCAGCAAGAGTTGAGGCTCAGGTGTGAAATGTATGGTTTTCAGGGTTTTTATCAGTTTTCAGCGTTATTTTGTTATTGTTTTTATCATTAACTCGGTTTTCCTGGGTCTTTTCACGTGTGTTATGAATAAATCTTCTTTTTTTCGGTACTGGTACTAGTTTTAGTTTGTTGTATTTATCCGCGACACCTTAAAGGCCGGTCCGTGAAAATATTGTCGGGCATAAACCGGTCCGTGGCGCAAAAAAGGTTGGGGACCGCTGGTCTAATATGTGGATATGGAGATGGATGTTTTTGATTAACAGTAGCTAAAATACCAGCATATGGGTATATATGTTTGCAAAGCACATTCGTGTAGTGTTTCTTTAGAATCTAGTCTACATGTTTGGAAGAGTGGGACCATTAGTGACAATTGCTACTACTATGCACAAAAAGGCAACCCTAAAGTGGATTGGGTCCCAACATAAAGAAGGAAAAATGCATTGGGCAAACTCTCCTATTCATGGAAACAAAGTGACAAAGCAACCCACTGACAGAGATCATTACCTATGTGCCCACCATAACACCCTTTGACAGTATTACAGATAGATTAAAGATAGATTGGGTTTATTTGGTGGACATTCTTGTAAGATGAGATTTGGTCAGTACACTTTCGGAGTGCAATCCTATTTAAATGCAGGCACAAAGCAACCCGCATTTCTGCAGGCCAGTAATTCAGTATAATACGGGTTATTGTCAATGAAGAGTAACCCCTTTCTCCTTGATACGATGGCCTAATTAATGGCAAGGATAATTAACTGAGTCCCATTTCATTGGACACAAAGTCCAAGGCAACAGCCCCATTATCCTGTTGATAACTGAAGTGTCCTTCCTTTCATCTCCACTCTTAATGCCATCAAATACCATTACTGATTGTCCAATTTACAGAGTGCTCAGGGATCTCACTGCTTGTTGAAGCGCAGAAGTGCATCACAAATAGGGGGTGAATGCTCAGTGAGGTGCAGTGGGCATAACATAGCGATGCATTCTAACTTACTTTTTTAAGATGGCCTCAGGAGGTTAGCTGTAACAGCGAGCCAGTATACAATACTATATCCGGTGCCCCGAATTTTTCCCACCTAATGGTGTGGTGTGGAAAAGGTGAGTTTATCAGAGATTAGCCCATGCTGGGAGTCACCCACATTAAATTATTTCAGTGTGTAGCATCGATGATGATGAATTCTAAAGAAAGACTGTGGCAGGATGGCAGCAGGGGTAATACTCACATATGAAAGATAGTAGAAATGGAGGTCAGAGGCAGATAACCTCGGTGGCTTGGGTAAATGAACCAAGAACTACTAACAGTTTCCTGCTGCGGTTACATATCAGTGTCCAATGTAACTTTTTTTTCAGTGTTGGGCCAGTTGATCAGACTTTTACAGGCCACTTTTAACGAGTATTTTTCTGTTGCTTTTGCAGTTTTGGTAATTCATTTTGAGTAGGGAGTTAGCTTCAGCCCTGTTTTAGGTCTTGAGCTTGTTAACTTAAGGGAAATGTCAAAATCCGACAGTTAATTGTGTGGCGTGTCCAATATAAGCAATACAATATAAGCTGTTTGGTAGAAGAATGCTTACTCGTGTGCTCATTTCCAGTACATAGACAGTTGAATTCACAGATGTAGTTGTGATTGTAACTGGATGAGACACCGTCACTTGCTCTGATGGGACCACAAGGTGTCGAGTCTACTTGCCAGATGTTTTCTTTTTCTTTTTTTAATTAAACCCACTGGACTCTTCACGTATGACTACCAAACACACAGTGTCACATATTAGGTGCAGATTTAATTAACGCAATATTTATGAATTACAATAAAACTCATTAAGAGTTGTGATTTGTATTTTAATGAAAGAAAAATTTATTTATGTTACATTAAGACCTAACCATTTTTTTCATTACATGCTCCATCCATCCTTTCAATTCATAGGTCTACCATAGGTCAAGAGGGAGTGTACGCCCTAAACAGGTCACCTGCCATCTGACACAGGGCTAACACAGAGAAATGGACAATCATTCATACTCTCAGTCACATATATGGCCAATTTAGAATTAAGCACACGAACAACATATCTTTAGACTGTGGGAAGAAACCAGAGAACCCAAAGACAACTGATGCAAACATGGTGAGAACATGTAAACTCCACACAGAACCAGATAGTGGAGTCAAACACAGGACCTTCTTGCTGTAAGGCAACAACACTTACCACCACACCACTGTGCTGCTGAATCTTACATATACCATCAATGATTTACATACATTATTTGCATCATTTGAGTATTGTTGTTTGCATGTTTAGCAGTCCAAGAGAGTTCTAATTGTGCAAAAAAGTATTTTCGGAGACATATAACTGTGGATTCTCCTGTAAGAGTTGAAACCTTGTAATGAGGTCTTTGCTACAATAGAATTAGTTTCCTTTTCTTGCAGTTACTTTTATCTGGGCCATTGCATGTGCAAATACATCACACAACACTTTTCTTAGTGGATGAGCTTTTTTAATTTAAAAGAGAAAAAAGAAAGTGGACCCTTATTCCAATGTCACCATCATAACTGCATGAAATGGTCAATAGCTTACAGTGTATGACCTGACAAAAACAATTCCAATCACAAAAAAATAAAATAAAATAAATATCTGCTTGCTTGGCAGAATCTGTAGACTGTGCATCATACGTCCTTTAACATAATGGAAAGAAAATGTTTCTGGAGTATAAAGTAGACTTTTGTCTGTCAATGTGATTGTTAATTTTCCCAGCACTGACAGAATTAAAAGGCAAGTAACTTGTCGCCCAATGCCAGCGATATTGAGCTTTTGATGTCTTTGTTAGTAATAATAAAAAAAACTGATGGGCTCAGCATAAACAATTGTTGTTGGTGATGAAACAGTTCTGACAATCATGAAAGAATTACCAGTGTGGATTTATATGTCCTTTGGGGATTATATGGAATCAACACAGCTGCAGTGAAGGAGGTGTTAACAGAAGCAGATGTTATTTGTTTTAATACTTAGTGAGGAGGGGGTGTTTCTGCTGCAGGCATCTTTGCTTCACACTACACAGCCTTTACATGTCGATTAATAAAACTTCTTGGTAAACAAACATATTTGAGATGCAGATTTTAAATATAGGCGTTCATTTACATATACTAATCACTTATAAATCTCAGTCTGTGTATTTATTTTTAAGATGTTCTGGTGAGTTATATTTTCAGGTGTGTGCTGAGTCGGTCAGTTTGTATTAAAACTCAAAATAAAAAAGTGAACCCTTATCCCTTACGTGCATCAAAAACCGTATCATAGTAAGGACAATATGTCTGCACACATTTTGTGTGCACATAAATACTGCTAGATTTTCATCTAGGGTATTTTATGCTAGCTAAAAACAAGATATCATTAGATTGATAGTGCACAAGCAAACACAATACATTACTGAGACCTTGGTTGTACACATTTGCATTCATAATCTGTCCATGTGTGTCACTTGGTCCTGAAACGAATACACTTCTCCAGCTTGGGTACATCTCATCTCCATGAATATAAAGGTGACCAGATTACTCGTGTTCTGATTACTTCAAGAGATAACATATGCATTAAAGGAGCATTTCTGAAACTTTCAGCAAGGTCAAACTTTAAATATAGAGCATGTAGCAGGTTTGTAAAATTGCACCTGTAGTTTAATATCTAGCAAGCAATTTGATGTGGTTAGAGATAACTGGGACATGATGTATAGCATATGCCAAGTCACATCATTTGACTTATTTGTTGCACCACATTTATATCCTGTTTCCAATAAATCTTATATTGGCACAGCCTTATCGTACTCAACCTGAAACACACATACTTTTATTGAAAGAGACACTTGAAGCAGCATCACATGAGTGGAAAATACGACCCTGTCGTGCTTGTAAACAGTAAATGAGTAAAACCCACTCTGCACCTCATTCTGCGGAGATTCAGGTGGGGTGGGGGACTTTGCTCTTTAAGAAATGCTGATCCGGTTGTACTATTGGCAGGTGCTGAGCCAGGAGAGGTCTGTGGGTCTGACACATTAAGGTCATATTACCTTCCTCAGCCTGTGTGATTGAGCTGAGTGCTAAAGATAGCACTTTGCCAATACAAAAACCCAACTTTTGCCATGTTGATGATTAAAAATGCATGAATCTTTAATGTTAAACATGAAAAAGGACAATGACTTGATATAGGTTGGAGACATTTGGCTTGAAAACCAAAATCATTTAGCGACCTGCTAGTCTGTCAGTGTTTTAACTTTGATTAAATACATCTGTACTTTGCTGAAATCAAAGCCAAATTACTTATTTAATTTTGACATTCCTGAAACAAATGTTGTGATTGTTAAATATTCCCATTAACTTTGGATAGACAATATCTTATTGAAGTGTCAGGCCAAAATTCAATATGTCTTCTTGGCATATAAATAATGCATCACAGGCTCTTAGGGTAAAAAGGAGAGGAGGTTATAAATATGAAACATATGAGTTGTATCGACAAAGCCCAGCCAAGTTGGCACCCGTCACCAGCAGGAGAGCTTCCCATGAAACAACAGACAAGTGTCCTCTATCATCACTGCCCTTGATTGTACCTCTGGAGGTCACAGTAGTATGTATATTTCGTGAAGGTGAAATCTGCTCATGCTGGGCTTGTTGAAATCCCTGTCAAATATTTTGATTCTGTCTGTCTCCCCCTCCACACACACACACACTCACAAATATATACATAAATAAGTAAAATTCCTTAGCCCTTTCAGTTGTTTTCTCAACAACCGCTATCGCAGAATGTCTAAGTAATAAAATGCATTCTCCTGACAGCTTTATTCTGTGTCTATTCTAATTTTGTTAAAAAAAAAAACTGCCTGAAGGAGTGTACTGTTTCTTTCTTATCCTGACATTCAAACACTAGGTTCAATATTTTATTAATTGGAAAGGGAATAGGACTCCATTTGAATTCAAGGAGCTGCCAAAGTTTTGAGCTGCCTTCAAGAGATAATTGTTACCTGAATCAATGATATTTTGTTGCTCAGCCCACGCAATTCCAGTCACAGAAGCAAAGATTCAGTCACTCATGGGGCTACATGTAAAGACAGATTGATAGTTCACAAACCAACTTGAGTTATGGAGCTTTGTGCCTTCTGGGTTGGGCCAAAACAGAAAAAAACCAACTCTCTCTTCTATGAAACAAAAAATGTTGATAGTAGCATTGTAAATTGCTGAAACGCCATCGTATTTTGGTGCATTTCAGTAAATTTTAAAGAATACATAATAGAAAAAGCAGTTGTAATAATTGAGCACCCAGCTAAGGCTGAAATGGTGAAATGAACGTGTTACTGCAGTCAGGTTTAGAGGTATGAATCCACCTATGAGCTTCTGAAAATAAAATACTTTCTACACTAATTGTACAACAGAGCTGAACAGAGCACAATCCATCTACAGTACCGCATACTGTGTCGGAACAGCAGTATGTCTTCAAGGTGCAGCTTCAGACTAAAGATAGACTGCTACTCGTAGAGACAGAGATGCATTAATTAGCCTATTATAATGACTGAACACATATGGAAACATAACAGCTGAACAACTGAACAATTCAGGCTCTTTCAGTTAATCCAGCTGAAGGACCAATGAGCTTATGCCATGGTGAGACATCAATCATGCAACATCTCTTCACCATTCACAAGAATAGCTCCTCCTCCTCCTGGATTTTGGTGAATTGTGAATAATTTGTTCTGCATATGACTTTTTCTCAGCCTCTCTGACTTCTCAGTAGATTTTAATTATCAGCCGACTAATGCCAAGAACAGTCGTAACTTTCTTTATGACTTCACACATTGCAATAATCTGTGAATTGTGTTGACTCATGAGGGGGGAGGTGATCTACTACTGTACATCACCATGTCATATAACATTAACATGAGGCTAATTGCATACATATCCTGGCTTAATAGTTGTGGCTTGGGTCTAAGAAAAACATCTTAAATGTCAAAATTTTCCAATTTTAAGAGGTGGTGGGAGTCGGTTTAGGCCATGACAACTGCATGAAGTATTTGCAGTGTGTCCACTACGCTACTAGGCTATTTAGATCACAAAGCTTACTACTTGAGATTTTAGTCAGGATATATGAAAATTATGGATCCTTAACTGTGCTGACGGAAAATGGAAAAGGATTATTTTTCTGTTTCATATTGCGGAAATGATCATAATTTTTCAATGTTTACATCAGTAATTGGGTTGAACTTTTAGTTTTAATGAACTGAAATGCAGTATGTAAGTGTAAAAGTTTAAAAGACACATTTATGTTGACAGCAGTGTATCCTTACAAGGGGCTATGTCTGTTGCTATATCTCTTTCGTAGTTAAATGCAATGGGATATTTATATGGTTTGAGGCTGTGTGGATGTTTATATGGCCTTTTACCAAATGATCTGGCAGATTGCTGTGCTTATTCTTACTCTTTCAAGTTTTTATGTTTTTATTACATACATTAGATGACAATGACTTGGCGAAGATTATGCTTATGATCGTGGCTTGGTTCCAGTTGTTTTACATTCTGAAACCAGTGATAATTTGTTTGGGTTAGATATTTGTTTAAGGCTGGGAAAATGCTGTGGTATGGGTTAAAAAGAAAACTTTGTTAGAGTTTGCAAACCTTTGACATGAGTATTTTAATTATGAAATAAACCATTAACTCTTTAAAATAACCCTTCGATCCATACATGATTACTTCTTTCCTGTGTAGAGGTTTTTTGCAACTGAGTAACATTAACTGCTTTATCTACAGCAGTGGTTCTCAAACTTTTCACAATGAGTACCACCTCATAAAATATATGGCTCTTGAAGTACCACCCTTATGACCGATGTTAAAGTACAGTAGTATAGGCCTATTTAACACCACATACAGTTTACACAAGACAATTTTATTTCTTATATGAATGTTATTTATTTTAACTGTCATAAAGTGATATTAATAACAACTGTACTGCATTAAAACATTCACAGCACGTGGGATATCCAATCTTTAAGTGATGACCTGATGAATCCTGCTTCTGGGTCCAAACTACTCTGCATTTATTAAGGCTGTTGTGTTTTTAGCAGGTGTTAATGTTTTAAAACATTATTCATTTTAAAGCTCAGTTTCTAAAATCAGAATCAGAATCAGAATCAGAATGGGTTTATTGCCAGATGTTGAGGTTTACAACATTAGGAATTTGCTGCGGTGCTTCAGTGCAAACAATAAAAATTAAAGTGCTATGTAGAAAGAAAGATATGTGCATGAGATATACATGAGATATATACATGAGAATAAGAATTAAGAGTGCTACGTAGAAAGATATATACATGAGTGCAGGTGGTGATCAGTGCCAGACATGAAATGATGCAGTGACACAGCGTAGTGTCATGTGTTAGTGGCGGGGACAGTCATGTGGTTATTGTTCATGTGTCCAACAGCAGAGGGGAAGAAACTGTTCTTGTGGCGAGAGGTTCTGGTGCGAATGGACCGGAGCCTCCTGCCTGAGGGGAGCAGGTCAAACAGACTGTGTCCAGGGTGAGAAGGGTCAGCTGAGATCCGGGCTGCACGCCGCAGTGTCCTGGAGGTGTACAGGTCCTGCAGAGATGGGAGTCTGCAGCCAATCACCTTCTCAGCAGAGCGCACAACACGCTGCAGTCTCTGTTTGTCCCTGATAGTGGCTCCAGCGTACCACACGGTGATGGAGGCGGTGAGGATGGACTCGATGATTGCAGTGTAGAATTGCATCATCGTCCGTGTTGGCAGGTTGAATTTCTTCAGCTGCCTCAGGAAGTACATCCTCTGCTGGGCTTTCTTGATGACGGAGGTGATGGTGGGCTCCCACTTCAGGTCCTGGGTGATGGTGGTACCCAGGAAGCGGAATGAGTCCACAGAGGTGATGGGGGTGTCAGTCAGGATGATGGGGGGGAGTGGGGCTGTGTGCTTCCTGAAGTCCACAATAATCTCCACTGTCTTCTGGGCATTCAGCACCAGGTTGTTGTGGCTGCACCAGGACACCAGACGTTCAACCTCCCTCCTGTAGGCAGACTCATCCCCGTCAGAGATGAGCCCAATGACGGTGGTGTCATCTGCGAACTTGATTAGCTTGACAGACTGGTGGGTGGAGGTGCAGCAGTTGGTGTACAGGGAGAAGAGCAGAGGAGAAAGAACACAGCCCTGAGGGGAGCCGGTGCTGATGGTCCGGGAGTCTGAGACATTCTTCCCCAGCCTCACGTGCTGCTTCCTGTCCGTCAGGAAGTCAGTGATCCACCGGCAGATGGGATCAGGCACATTCATCTGGGAAAGCTTGCCTCGGAGATGGTCTGGAAGGATGGTGTTGAAGGCAGAGCTGAAGTCCACAAACAGGATCCTGGCGTAGGTTCCTGGGGAGTCCAGATGCTGCAGGATGAAGTGTAGGGCCATGTTGATGGCGTCGTCTACAGACCTGTTGGCTCTATATGCAAACTGCAGGGGGTCCAGGAGGGGGGCCGTGAGGGTCTTGAGATGGGAGAGAACTAGGCGCTCAAATGACTTCATGACCACAGATGTCAGAGCCACGGGTCTGTAGTCATTTAGTCCAGTGATCCTAGGTTTCTTGGGGACAGGGATTATGGTAGAGGACTTGAAGCAGGCAGGCACATGACATGTCTGCAGTGAGGAGTTGAAAATGCCAGAAAACACTGGGGCCAGCTCGTTTGCACAGTGTCTGAGGGTGGCAGGAGACACGCCGTCTGGGCCGGGAGCTTTCCGAGCATTCAGACTCTTAAACTGCTTCCCCACATCTGCTTCATGAATATGAAGAGTTGTGGTCGGAGGAGGTGGTGTGAAATCCTCTTTTGTGTGGGGTGAGGAGGGGGGTGTTGTAGGTGAACAGTTTGAAGGTGGTGATGGCTCTATGGAGGGGGGAGAGGTGGGGGAATGAGTGTCCAAAGTGCCTCTATTGTTGGGGTCGTTGGAGGTGTGAAGGCTGCCTGATGGCTCGTCAAAACGGCAGTAGAAGTCGTTGAGGGTGTTGGCCAAGAGCAAGTCGTCAGTGGAGTGGGGGGTTTTAGGCTTGTAGTTTGTAATATTCCTAAAACCTTTCCACACAGAGGCCGAGTCATTCTCTGAGATCTGCTGCTGCATCTTCTCAGAGTGCTGATGTTTGGCAATGTCCACTTCCTTAGTGAACTTGTACTTGGCCTCTCTGTAGCAGTCCCTGTCTCCGCTTCTGAACGCCTTACTCTTTTCCAGCCACAGCTTTTTGAGTTTAGGGGTAAACCAGGGTTTGTCATTGTTATAACTCACCCTGGTGCTTGATGGCACAATGCTGTCCTCACAGAAGTGGATATAGGAGGTGACAGTGTCCGTAAACTCGTCCAAGCTGTTAGAAGCAGCCTTCAATGTGTCCCAGTCTGTGGTCTCCAAACACGTGCGAAGCTCCTCCACAGCCTCGTTGCTCCACAGTTTTTTGGTCCTCACGACATTTGGTCCTCACGACAAACCTTACATTGGCATCCGGGTGATAGTTCCCGACTAAACGACGGTATCGCCTGCGCCCCCACCGATTCTCCCAGGAGCCTCCGACTCAACGATGGTGGCTGGGATCGCGGCACCGCTGAAAAGGGCCATGTTTTTACCATTAGCGTGACAGCGCCGTGGCGCCTTTGCAGTTTTAAGGCCTAGGCAAACTAACCTGCCAGCACTCTGTAGTGGCCGCGACCACTGGCGATAAGGAAAGGCTGCTCTTCATTGAGGACTCGCGCGCGAAGAGACGTTTTCTGGTTTACTCCGGCTCCCAGAAGAACCTCGGGAACTCTCGTGTCGTCTTTGCATACCTCAACAATGGTATATTAATTAATCTTTGAAAAAATTGGAGATTTCCCACGTACTACCAGAGAGAGCCCAAGTACCACTAGTGGTACGCTTACCACTTGAGAAAGACTGATCTACAGAATGTTATTGTGTCATACAAGACAGATCCACAAATGTTTGAAGTTCTCAATGCATATGCCTTTTGCATAGGATAGTCTACCAAAGTAATAAATGACTAAAATTATACTGTTTAAAACAAGGAGGGGAAAAAGCTGGCTGAAGTGTGTACCTATCTGCTTACTTTGCAAATTCCTGCTGAGTTAGTGTTCACCTCTCTCTCCTCCTATCTCCTTTACATAATCCTTTAACCGTGTTTATCTTATTTTTAGCAGACACATCATGGGTTTTTGAGGATGCCAGTTTTCCCATCTCTGACACCCTGCTGTCTCGCTTTTGTCACTTTCCTGCCATTCCCAATTTTGTCATTACACCCTCCTGCTGCTCAGTTGCCACCCTCAAGCTCCTTTCTTGACATCATCATGGTGCTCATATGGCACACACGAAGAAAAACCAACACACACACACACACACGAGAGTGTGCATTTATATCTTGAAATGTCCTAACTAAATATTCAGGCCTTTTAGCTGTATTTAAATAAGTGGACTTAAGGATTAGGCATGTTTGGTATATTAACAGAATCAGAGCAGGACAAAAGCATATAAGAGGCTTTTATTCTCCCCCTCTCCCTTCTTTTATAATTCTTATTCGTCAGGAACCTGGAGGTCAAAGCCGCGAAGAGACCAGCTATGAGTCGAGTCTTTTAGTGAGTGGATAAAAAATGTGCAAGGATAGTTAATTCGCTAGTACAAAATAGAAGAATAATGACAGATAAATACTGTTCATGGCAGGAATTTTAAGTAAAGCAAACAAAAATACTGAAGTAATTGCTTGACAGACAGGCCTAGAGAAACTTTTTGGAAATTGGACAATAGGTAGTTGTACTGTAACTCATCTCTATATGTTACTCTTGTACTAAAATCCTGAATAAGATCCCATCTAGTATTTTTTATAAAAATAAATACATTTGATCTACTTAGCTCATCAGTAAAATAAATGGTCGAGTTGACCATTACTTGGTCTGCACTTGCCAGTCTCCGGGACCAAGAATTTTAAGTACTTCTGAAAGTTTTTTTCCTAACTACTTCATTCACCTCTCAACTATATCTTTTGAGAGACAGCAGGTAGATGCTTGAATACCCCAGGGAACTTTTCTTCAGAAACAGAACAACAGAAATGTCAGTTCATAGACTCTGGGCTTTGTGGCTAAACAAAATCAAAGCTTTGAATTTTGTTTTCTTCTTTTTTGCTAACCTTGGGATAAACACCTGGGCAGATTTCTTTCAAGATCATAGGACTGTTCTGTTTCTGGTCTGGCTTTCTTTGCAGTGATTGCCACAAATATGTATTGCCGTGAACTGGATTATGAAAAGGCGCTAGTTAGTAAGAAGAGAAGAAACTGCTGTATTGCGGGATGTCTGTGTTGAGCTTTGGGCAACCCATGGAGCATTTTATCTGGCTGTGCAACCTGGCCGGATGGCATTCTCTTGGCATACCATCCTTGTGGCTGGCCACTTGGCTTGTGGCCCAGGGATATTTGGCCTGCTGCGCATAGCAGAATCACCCCACCCCCCTAATTCCCATCTTTACCTCTCTCTCACTCTCTCTCCCTCTCCTTGCTCTCTCTGGCCACTTGCCTAAGGACAACTGCAGTGCTTTGTGTGGCCTAGCGGGTCTCTTTATACTGGCTTTGTGGCCATGGCTGGTGGGAACACAGTGCCATGATAGCTACAGACAGCCACGCAATTATACAACATAGCCAGTCAGTGCAAGGTGGTTTTGCATTGCATGAGGGCCCATCAGCTGTGACTTACCAAGGCACTGGTGTAATTCAGTTATAGGGATGGCCTTGGGTAGTGCAGAATTAGGGGACATACAACAGCTTATTATCCACCTCTCTGACTGTCTATCAAACTGATAGCTCACTCTTAGTGGCATCTCATTGACATTGTATTAAATGTCCTGTGTCTGCCCTGCTTAATTGAACACAGAATTACCCTATTTGGACACGCTTAGCAGAATGGAGCTTAACGAACGTAGAAAATAAAAGATGAGATCCGAGCTGACCTCTGGAACACACTCCATACAACAAAAGCTTGGGGCTGCAATCACAGAGATTGTCTAAAGAAGGAGGAATATACATTTTGTAGTCTGTCATGTGCTGGCACTGCACAATACATAAACTTGATGATCATTCATATGTTCTATGATCAAGATTTTGTTACATTACAAAGGTGTAAGATGGTTTGAAGAAGAAGTACAGTAAGGATCCTAAATGTTATAAACTTATGTAATTTATGTAGCTTTTATTTAGGTTTTTTTTAATGGGTTAAAGATGGGTTAGTAAAGGCTTTTCTAGGCAGATTCAGAGAGGTCGCATGGACTGATATCTCGTAAATTCTTCACTGATGGAGGGTATCTGTCTCTTCTGTGTTTGCACTGTAAGAGGGGTCAAAGTAAGGACAAGTCAAAATCAAGAAATGTAATCATCTCTACAAAGGGTATATGGTATGGGGAGCGTTTCATCTGTGTATCCTGAAATAAAATGTCGATGATCATAAACATTGATGGTGCAACTGTTATACCGCACCTAATGAAAAGGCCTCCCGAACTATTGCTGCAATTTCAGCACCTTGTGTTGCATGGCCACTGTTTTATCATTGTTTGAAGCACTGAAACTCTCTCTTAATGAAGCGTGAATTCACGGAGGTGTAAGTTCAATCGCTGCATGGCAGAGACCTAAATGGAGAAACGGTCCTATGAATGCATAGGTTTTCAAATGTGCAAAATCAATTTGTGGTCCTCATATAGATAGAAATGTATCACATCTGATAACTGCAATACTTACAAAGTCATAAGGTGGGTAATTATTTACCTTCTTGCCAAATTTGCACTAGTATAATGTGCAGAGGGACTTTCTAGGTTACCATAAAAATTAGAAACACCGGAAACAGCTAGGTTGTTTCATTTGCAGAAAAAGACTGTTTACTATTGTATGGGAGGATATCCGTAGGATTACTTCTTAGGATGACATATGTGGCAGAGATCCAAGAGGCCCGAGGCCCTGACATGATTTACACCTACTGGCCAAAGAAGTGAAATGCACTCCATGAGCATCTGGCAGCACAAATGGACCTGTTGCTGATGGATGAGATGCTGCCCGAATGGCTATCTGTAGATTGGACAGTCCTGATCCTCAAGCATCACCAGAAGGGACTCGTTCCACCCAACTATGGTCAATAACCTTTCTCCGCAAGGACTGCACTACCAGAAGGCTACATTGAGGGCTTTGAGGATATATACAGCTGGGAACCATGAAGAGGCCACTATAGGAAAGCCGCAACCACCAAATTTGATCACATGCTTAGTGAATACCTTAGGCAGCAGAAGCCCGAGCAAGAAGAGGAACCATGATGGAAGGACAGGCTCCTCCACAGCAGCATTCAAATGCTAATTTTGAATTTGATGGCAGCAAATCGCTTGCCATATGATTTGATGAACATGGCATAGAAAAATTGTTAATAAATTGTTGTTATTTTATGACACATAAAAGCTATATGTGTATAGGTATATTAAGGTTTTAGAGCAGCATGCTTCAATCCATACTGTGCTCTTCATAAACACGTTTATTCCAGCAAGCTAACACCAAGCTACATGCTACATTACCAGCAACGTGCCACCCAGTTAAAACACGAGGATTATTTCAAATTCTTGTGGACTTTTTGCTCAACCATCAATGATTTCTCTAAAAAAAATTATCGTGTATAGACTGGACATAAATAATTATTGCTGTGAAATTTCAGCTTCATATATAAAAATACTGTCTGTTGACCCTTTTTTCCCCCACACTTTTTCCACACAGTTTTTGTTCTGTTTGGGTTTGATTATGTAAGGATATTTTTGCTTTTGTAGTAAAACTTGACATACACTGTTAAAAAATGTTAAAAACAATAATATTTTGGCAGCTGGGGCGCCAGAAAAGAACCATGAAATAACAGACTTTTACCATCACATACAAATGCTGCATACATTATGTAGTTACTTGTGTAAAAACTATGAAATAAACTGTATTTGTGTTTGATTATATTATTAGTTAATCATGACTGGAATTGCAGAAAAATCCACTAATCCACACATTAAGAAAATGTCAAAATACTTGCCAATAATTGTCAATACTCATCACACTAGTAACTAGGTTTCAAAATACATTGATCTAATGATGGTTTTTGATTATACCATGTCCAAATGTTAATCCATAACATTTTCAAGGAAATTACAGGTAGTTTTTCAAAATAATTTGAGAGAAAATGATCCAGAAGACAAAGGAAACTGGAGCAGCTAGCTTTAATCAAGTACAAATGAGAAAACACTTGTCCCGGTTATTGTTAAAAGAGAACATGTGATGCCAGCATCAAATGGCATGTATTTATTAAAAACTACATAACTATAACTAAGAATAGCCCCAACTTGTAATATTTTGTTTTTGTGTGAATGTTACGTAGATATAAGCTTTAATGAACTGTAAATGATTCATTTTGTTCCATTTTATATAGCAACCCAACTTTGTCCCAAGTACAGCTACAGTATATTGCTTATGCTGAACAGGCTACAGGACAGGCAAGTGCAGCCTATTAAGTTTAAAATGTATATAGACTCAGAACAACTCCCTTTGTGTGTTTTGCATTTTGGAAGATGCCCTGTTTACAAAATATTGGAGCTGCTTTAGCTTAGTGTACAGCTCATATGACATCAGAAGGCTTCTTGCTGCTCCCCAGTCCTTGTTGAAAGATCTCTAGTGCCCTCTGGTGCTTGTGTGCTATCCTTGCAAACTTAATCTTATAACCCAAATGCCAGACTGAAACACTATAGGTGTGAAACAAATGCACTGAATCAAGTTTTTTTATGTAGTTGTGTTGACGTTGTAACTTTGATTGTTCAAATTAGTAGTTTTTCAAATCTTATGTATTTTTTCATAGACATTAAAATTCAAGTTGAATTTTCCATTCTAATTATACTTTTTTTTTGAGTAAGTAATACTGGCCATAGACAAATAAAGCATTCAGCAGTTTCACTCTTCTAAAAAAATATTTCATGTTAAATACATCTGCATACATCTGGTTGAGGTTCTGTTTCCCTCAACCAGATTAGATGCCAATTTTACTTTGGTACTGTATCATTTACATAGTCGCCAGGGCGATAGCATTGCAGAAAACTGCATACCTCAGATAAAATATCACATATATTGCACAATTGTAAATAAAATCACAAAAGTAGTGCGTCATCTGAATGTTGTTGTTGGAGTTTTCCAGGAGATGGAGCCAAATACTAATTGAAGATGTCTCTTGTTCACATGGTAATGTGCTGTATTCTTAAAGCACATTATTGAACAACATTTTCAGAGATGGCAGGTTAATACTGTAATTCCTTCCACAGTACTTAACAAACCAGCACTGCTGGACAGTACTGAATATCTGCTTGAAAAATTCCCCATTAAAAATGTCATGATATCCCCAAAAAAGTGTAGTAAATTGTGTCTCAAATCCACACTAAATAAACTCTTGCATACCTAATTAAAAGAAAAACAAAAGACAGGCGCGTGTGCACCTGTATTGTATTAATCCTGACAGGAAACCATTTCATTGGCAGTGATTAAAGAGTCATTACGTATCATCTCAGGTGCTATATGCGTGTTTGTATGCATGCACGCAACAGAGATAGCATTCACCATTTCTGAAGGCAATTACATTTCCCTTAAGGAAATTATCCAGATGGGTTTGAAATATGCAACAATTTGTTTGGTCATTAAGATGCCTATTCAGAGCTGCTTTTGCTTGTAATTATAACAAACTAGGCAGTATGCCATGTCACTGATGCATTCCCTTGTGCTCAGAAGTAATTTTCCTTTCCTGAGGGGAAAAAAGCTGCCTTGTGGTTTTTTTTTTTTTGTTTTTTTTTTTTAATGTTCAACCCACGTCCATGACTACTAGCCAGTGATGCACTGAAATTGCTCTAAACCTGGAAAAGTGGCTCAAAGTTGGTAACCACTAAAAACACGCTCAGGACAGGATCTTATTAGACATAAATTACGTGAATAATTTCCTACTCATTTCAAAAACACGTGCTTTGAAAATGGTTCATAATCTCAAAAGTCCACACCTTATAATAGAAACAAAGCAGGTGTCATCACATGTCAGGACCCCAGGATTCAACCAAGCTTCACAGAATTATGTTCTCCTCACAAGGCCATACAGGGTCATGCTGTGACTTCTCTGGCTCACATACATGTGACAGTCTGTCCTAAGGTGTACAACCTGGCAACAAGGGGCAAATCTATTTCTAATCCAGACCGAATATAAAATGGATGCAAAACATGAAATTTCGAACAAAGAAAAAGTAACATCAATATAGGTTATAGCCTTAGATGTTGGTTTTTCCAGCACTACATGTTAAAATAAATTCTGTTCATGATTTCTTTTAAACATTCCACAGCACATTTCTGACATCAGTTCATAGTGGCACATGGGTGTTTTCATTTCTTTCAGTTAGAGTACTAAAGTGGGTTAACTTAGGCCTTTACAAGAAGCCAGATGGACAGTTACATCATCAATGTGTGTTGGGGAATAAAAACTGAAACAAGTCTCTTTAGTTACAGTTTAGCCATGAAACACAGGCAGCGTTAGTAACTGTCTGCTTGTTGTTTGGGAAAATGTTGTGCAAGAAAGGACATTTTCTAATAGAGCAGGCACTGGTCAAGAAAAAAAAGCCTCAGGCAGTTCGCCAGTGCTGTCACATCTTGTCTGCATACCAATATTTCACCTGCATTATTGATTGCGGTACTTTGAATCTTTTAGTCTTTCTAGCCACAATAGACCCATAAAACACATCATGCATTATGAATCATGACACGAGGCCTGTCTCTTACAAGCCTCGCAGGGGGCACAAAAACATCCTCAAAGCTTAAGACTTGAAGTTACTGCATTAACCTGGTGCCTGCAGCCTGGTTGTGATGATCTTTGAGCAGCTGGCCACAAACAATGGGATAGCACCTTAGTAAGTTGGAGCTGAACTTAAGGTCATGGATGTAGCCACTTTGCAGCAAGAAAACCACATCTTGTTTATGATTTCGGTGTTTAGAAACCTGATGTTTAAAAAAGTGAATGAAAAACAGAATCAGGAATCAGTGAAAATATCACGCAAACAACCTCAAACCTCAGATTCTGTGGTCATATCCTGCAGCGTGTCAAATACAGAAAAAGTAGCATGGATTCTTCTCTTCTTTTATTTAACCCGAAGTCATAAAGTACAGAATCCCACAGTTGGTTAACCATCAGTCCTATGCTATTACCTAATATTCCACATGATATTCAAATACCTTTATTAGAACAACAACAGAACCATCCTCCACTTACGTGCTAATCATGCGTGAAGCATGATGGGTAGAGAAAATAGTTTCTGTGCAAAAAGCCAGTGTAAACTCAAAAATGCAGCTCTCTTCTCTCCACATTTGGAGCTCACTGTGGTTGAATTAGTGGCTAGACATAAAACATGATGGCGATACACTTTTAATGAAAATGTTGAAGAATAATCACTCCACACTGGGCACATGTGTCTGCACTAGAGGCCAAATGCAGAATATTTCCTTTGATTCATTGCACTGGTCAAAGAATGAAATTCATTTGAGAGGCAAAATCATTTCACAGGCCTGCTTTCCATTCACTGATGAACATTTATGACTGTAAATTAGTGTATTTAGAATGGTTTAAACCCTTCCAAAATGAACTAAATCTATCAACAGCAGAAGAAAGATGTACCAAGCATCTATGCATTGGGTTGAAGTGACACAAGTTGAACTAGGGCTGGGTTAGCACCCTTTGTTTCCCAACAAGGTGTAACAAATCAGCGTAACTTCTGTTTGAACAGGTAGTTTCTAAGAACCGACAACTATTCGTTACAGCAACCTGGCAGGAAGTGGAAGGTAAAAATAATAATAATAATAATAATGGATTGGATTTATATAGCGCTTTTCAAGGCACCCAAAGCGCTTAACAATACCACTATTCATTCACTCTCACATTCAGATGAGAGAAATGTGACAAGTTAAAACAGGTCTATAAGGTCTACAGCTCTATAAATGTACCCCTGCAAATCCTGTGGTAAAACACATTTTTTTAATCACATTTTGCAATATTTGCTATGTTTAGCAGTGAATGTGACATTATATAAATTATAATTCAAATATTTTGTGCTCCTAAAAAAATGTCTTTCATGGATCATGAATTTCAAGTATTTTAACCCAAGATCTGATGTGTAGGAAACATTTATGTGTCTCAAGACATTTGTTATAACCATATTGACTTGCTATCTGCTAGATCATAATCTGATCACAACAGCAGGCTGAAATACTTTGTTTGATGAATAGCACCCATCATTATTAGGAGCTGAAAGGTGATCAATAAGAAAAACGTATGATTACAATTATGCAGCAGTTATGCTATGTGCTGTCTCTAAATCATTGTGGTCAAAACTACGCCGGAAAGTTAACAAGAGTTGCTTGCTTATGGTTTTGTACAGACCTTGGATCTACAAGTCTATTTTTTCTTTTTTTTTAAAGTTAACAAACTGTCTGCTCTCACGTACAGAAAAGTCATGACCACAGATAAAAGGGCAGACGCATTGTTTCCTTATGTTGACTGCAGTCTTGGAAAGCACATGGCACTTAACAAAGTGCCTAATACAAAATGTCTACATCTATTAAATCAAATAAAAGTTAATCCAGTACAGAACATGTTGGAGGTGTTGGTTGAACTTTTTATGAAGTCTTTGCACAGAATAGAAAATTTAACATCTCTGCTTTCTACTCACTGAAGGTTTTATAGCTCTTATATTGGATTTATTAGCTTGCACATAATCACCACTTAACATTATGCAATTAATAGCTGCCTTATGAAATACATCTTTGTTTTTAGGGATGACGGACAGCTTGTACATAACTAAATAGTTGGTACTTCTACAGAGTATTTGTAGGTATCTTTCAAAATGGTTTTAAATATTGGAATTTTCAGTTTGCATAAGAACCATTGAGCTGTTTTGTGCTATGAGAGCTTCAATTTTCATGTCTTTCATTCTGATATGGTAATAGCTATGATAGGACGTATGATGGTATTAAGCAGCCATTACTGTAGAGCCATGCAACTTCCCTTTGCTCAGCTTTTCTTCAGAGGTAAGTTACTTCAGTTGCACCTCTATTGTTGTCAAGAAGAAATGTGTTGATCTGCAAAAATGTTTCAGAACATAAAAATATAAATGACCAGACAGGCATTTGACAACTGTTTTAATTTGCAAGTACTTCCTCTTGGTGTGGTTGGAATACTGAAAAGTGCTTAAAAGTAGGACGGCACCTACATAACTGGCACTACAGCAGTGAGATTGTAGGTGTTAAGATCTGTAACCTAATGAAGCAACATAAGAAAGACATTGATGGGAGGTTCTCCAAAGCCACCCACTGTTACCTTCTATTAAAAATAAAATGCAGATCAGTGTGAAATAAACTACATAGAGTTTGGTGTAATGTTTCTAGGAAAACGCAGTTTGCTGCCCGCAAGGGAAAGGAAAAAACAAAACCCAAATACATTTTCAAATCCAAACTTTCGTGAAAATCCAAATGAAAATCAGAAGAAGTGAGTCTCTGAATTGTGTACTTTTCTAAATACTCCATATTTCTCCAAATACAGATTTATCAGGATGGTGATTTATAGCACAACTACCCGCTTCTTACACTGTCAGTTATTTTACACATCATATCTGCCAAGCCCAGTTTAGTACCTCTTACAGATTTGTTCAATTCAGACAGTTTGTCAATATCAGATCCAACATGTTTTTACTCAGTGAATAGCTACAGTTCTCTGGTTATTTCTGTATTTCATCACAAAAGCAGTTTAATGAACCACATTAGTTGAAATTACGTAACTGGAAATGTGTGGTTTCTTTTTTACATTGTTTTATTAAGAAAATAAGTATAAAAATATAAATATAAAACAATATGACTCAGCATTCAAACAGCATGAATTCAGTGTATGACAGTTTTCTACAACATACACTTTCCATTACATGTTACACCTATATGATGAAATGAATTCACAGTTTGACAAATAAACTGCACCAACCATTCACATGAACATTGCTTGTCAAACAGATATAGCAAATAGTATATAGGATGTCCATCGTTAAAAACATTTTGTACATGTACAGTATTTAATGGAGCTGGCTCGAAAAGCCATTCGACTCCATCCCTATCCCACCCAAACCCAGTCCGGTACCATTAAACATTGATAGTATACAATACTACTATCGCTCATGTCAATTACAAAACACATTGTCCACATCATTGTTCACAAAAAATCCTAAAATTCAAAGGCATCTTTACTGATTATGACCAAAAACAGTAAAACTTTGAGATTTATACTGTATCTCCATTAAGAGAAAATTCTGCACAGTTCAAGTCTTAATTTTCATTTTAGCATCCACATGTGGATAGCAGTGATTTTTGTTTAAGTGTGTGTGTGTGTGTGTGTGTGTGTGTGTGTGTGTGTGTGTGTGTGTGTGTGTGTGTGTCTGTGTGTCTGTTTATTTTTGTGCCTGCACACACATTTATGAGAATCAAATGGACAACTAGTTAACTAGCAAGCTAGCTAGCAAACTAGACAAACAGATAGATAGCTTGATAGGCAGACAGACAGTCAACTAGCTGGCTAGCTAACTGACTAGACAAATAGCTGGCTAGCCAGATAGCTAGATAAACAGACAGAGAAGCATGGACTTGGAAAAGAGAGACTATCTTTGTCTAAGTTTCTCTGCCAGGGCTCTTCCCTATGTACATCTCTGCCAACTTTTTGAATTGTGGTCCCCAGTTGCTGAGGTAATCATATTCCTGGTCCCCCTCAGTGGCAGCGGACTCCAGGGAACTGAGGGATTCTGCCAGTGACCCAGTGCCCTCATAAGCATACGTGGCCAGGGAGTCATAAGGGGGTGCTGTTGGATCTGAATCATTCTCCTGAAGCCTCCCATTAATGAAGTCCCTGACATCCGTGTTATCCTTTATAGGTGATGTCCTCCGAAAGGGAAACAGCATTTCGGGTATGATGTCCCTGCGTAGCTTGTTAGCATCCATCACCTCTGGGTTGCGCAGCGTGCCAATATCAAAGGCCTGAGTGTCCTCCTCTCCACCCCCTTCATCGTTGTAGCTGACAACGTTGTCTCTGACATCCTCTTTGGAGATGATCAGAGGCTCCTTCTTCCTCTGTCTCCTCAGGGCAGCAAACAGCACCACAATCACTACACAAGAATCAGCGGGAAATGCAGAGAGAGAAAGCACAGCATAAGATGTCTGCCTCCGAACATGTGTCATGCATTAAAGAGCACAGGAGAGCAAAGGCACATAGGGGAAACACATTTGCTACCAGTGACAAATCCTCAACACTGCCTCAGGCATTCACCTCCTATTATTGAAGATTCAGTGAAAAAGCTTTTTATTTCTTTCCCCCTTGAATGTTACATTCACTGTACAAAATGCACGATGGTTAGAGGACCCTTTTTCATTCTCTAACATGCATCCTCATCTTTTTTTCTCCCCAGTAGTAAAAGAGAATAGGAGATTGCAGAGTGAGCATGTTTTCAGTGAGTGACAGTTTTGGAAGAAATGTATTATTTTAAATTAACCTGCTATTCATCAGATAAAAAGATAACACAGGTAGCATAGTTTTCTACTTGCATCCCACTTGGACGTTAATTTTAATGCCTTCAGGCTATATTGCTGAGTAGTGTACTTTAGGAACATTTGTGATTGACCAGCGTCATTTTTTAAGGAGATGCAGCAAGATATGGACCAGCTATGACGAACTGCTCCAGCTCAGTGCCTGTCTTTTGGAGTCAAGCAGAGGTGAATGAGACAGTCTGTCAGGGAGCTTCAAGCGCGAAAAGTGTTGGATAATGAGCAGATGTCATGATATTTTGCTCAAGAGGAGAGTGCAGAGTTTAACCTTCAGCACACTAAATTTGTGCAATGCGGTCTGCCCTGACAGAATTTAAAATTTGGAATTAAAGCAGACAGACACAAGAAAATCTGGTAGCTTGTATTAGAAATTTAGTCACTCGAGGAACACACCAAACTCCAAAGCAATATTTTGACAGAAGGAAGGAGGAAAAGGGTCAAATTCATCTCATGAAAAAGGTTAGGGACAGAGGAGTAAACACATACACATTCATGAGGACAGATCTGTACTTGTCTTTTATTTTGCCCTCAGCAGTTTGCAAGGAATCCTAAGCCTTAAGTGCTTCTATCAAGTATTATGCTGACAGAGGAGGTAAGGTTCAGTGATGGTTGAAACCCATTACTTATTGGACATGCACTTAAAAAAATACTCCTACATGTTTTTTAAAATTCTCCTCAGTAGAACTGCTACTGCTGTTCCCTGACTGCGGATCACAAGGACTTCTGAAAGAAATGCTTTATTACTTAGGAAGGAGCATACAACCTTACCTCCCAGAGAAATACCGACTGTTTAGTTAAGTGGTTTTATGTCTTAATGAAGGGTGCCTAGAAGCACCATTGTACTCCTTTTTGAGACAAAAGTAATTATGTTTGATTGTTCACATTTTAAAAGGAATCCAGAAAGACCCCATGTTGCACTTTGCTACCAGTTATATAATTTAAGATATTTTAAAGATTTTCTCAGGGTCCTTGATTCTATTTGTTATCCATACCAAATGTAATAGTCTGTTCAAATGTCTAAAATTGCATAACTCCTTGTGTTCTCAATAAGCTACTTTGTACCCTCAATTCTCCTTAAGGAGAACATTACAGTGGGTATTTTTGGTGTTAGCGTTTTCATCTCATTTAGTAACACTAGTTTAACACGTAACTAAGTTTCCATGACAACTGGAACCACCTGGTTTAAGTGCTGATGTGTGGCATCCTTGTACTGGCCACATTTGTTTGCATGGAACATGGTCACTGGTATTACAAAGGCAGGTTTCTATTTTAAACCTTTTTTGTATAAGCCATCTTCACTATGGTTTGCAAGCTTTTTATGGTCATCAGCCAGCTCATATGAAGTAGACTGAGGCACTTCACTCTGTTATTGTTAAAACAATCTGTAATGTTTGACTGTGAAATACTTAAATCAGCTATTCTTTAGTGCAGGATTTAATCATTGTTTTAACATATTAAGATGCTAAGCTGCTGCCAGTCAAAGTGGAGTCCCTAGATAGAGTGGCATCTTTTAGGGAAAAAAATTTGGGAGTCCAACCTTTTAATCAATTCCCTGTTTATAATGGCAGACCTTGTGATAGAAGAGACATTCGGTTTTTCGACTCCATGCGGCCACTTAACAGCATGTACTTGAGCAAACAAGTCACTCTGGTCCATGTTATTGACTTTTTCAGCCAAAATTGCCTGCCTGGGGTGATAATTTTGCATTTTGGAGTTATGGTAACTGCTAATATGCCAAAAGAACAGCAAGTTCTCAACATAACCATGGTAGCAATGGTAATGAGGTTGGATAAGAAGTAGACAGATAACTAAACATGTGTACCAATGGGTTTGATGTGACCTTCAAAGACAGGTAAGCCTCGATTTAAAAAAACAAATGAATAAAAAATCTTCACAGACCTCTTCCAAAAAACAATGAATAAAAGTAGGATCAGCCAGAATTCTGTTCATTTCAATAAGTGCTTTACTTGTAACAATGTTTCTTAAATCCAGTTTCTTTGTTGCCACGTCTCATAAACCAAGAGTTCTTCCATGGCAACAGATGTTCTTTAGCTAACCTGATGATGCTGTGGTTTTCTGGGTTTCCACCAGAAAATCTTTTACTCCCAGCAGGTTTTACCTGGATCTTATTTGCTTAAAATATTATATTGTTTTCTTCACAGTAATCTCACTTTAAAGTCTCCTTACTGCTTTTATTGCTCACATCTCACCCCTATATTACACTTAAAGCACAATAATGTCTTGCCTTGTACATACACCTTTACCCTCAGTGTTTTTCCATCAAGTGGATACTTAAAAATATACTGGTTTTCTACATTTTTTTCCACTGTTTGATTTTTGCTCATTTGTAACTAGATATGTTACACCCCTACTTTATAGAGTTGTGCAACTTGTTAAAATACGGTAATAGAGATGGAGCTGCAGCTGTTTTTATTTTGAATGATTTATAATTGTTTTCACTGACTTGAATTGAATATGAGAACCGAGTTGCTATTATTTGCACTGAATACTGTTGTGCCTAAATGAAGAAGCAAACATTACAAGAATAAGAAGTTAAAGTTTTCATGATCCCATGAACATCCATTGTCAGTGACCAAACTGGTCACTAACACAATAAAGCAGGCCTGGCTAGTTACCCTAAAGGGAAGTTAGTTTAAAATTATTATTATATTTATTTATTGTTTTATTATTTTTGGTCAAGACTTTTTACTTCTTTCATTAGACTCACAAAAAGCAGAGAGAAACCCCCCCCCCCCCAAAAAAAAACAGATTTCATAGGCACCTTTAGGCAACTGCTGTTGTGATTTGGTGCTATATAAATAAAACTGAACTGAACTCAAGAGTGAACTTACTGAGAAGGATGATGACACAGAGCAGTATGGCCACTAGAGCTCCAGTTGTGAGACCATCTGAGAAGGGCAAGACCTCAGGGTTACACGACTGCATGTTTCCACGGCTGTCACAAGCACACACGCGCACGATCAGTGTGCTGGTGCTGCTCTGAATGGGGTAGTCGTTGTCAGAGATCACTACAGGCAAGAGGTACATGCTCATCTCACGGCGGCTGAAACCTCCCCTCCGTGTCAGGATATTGGCAGTGTTATCTGTGGAAACATTCAGACCTTGTCAATGACGAGATTTTAGAAGAGCTTTCTTTTTATTTCTGTAAATAAAGGCTTTTATTATAAAAGAGCAAATTGCAGCTTATTAGGTAATTATAGACATCTTCATTCAAAGGCACAGTAACCTGGTCCAAGTATGAAGTTGTGTTTGTTTGTTGAAATTGTGAATATTTGTCCTTGTTATGAGTCTGTTATGTCACATTATCTTACAGTATACATGCCATTATTTAAAGTCTTAGACTAAATGGAGAAAACTGAAAAAAACATGTAAAGTTTTCAGACCTGTTACTGCATGGCTACTGAACAACCATTGCATATCTTGTTTGAAAAGCTTCATGAGCATTTCCACTTTCTTGAAAAGCAAATATTTTCTATTGTAGGGCAGATAAAATTAAAATCTGTTTGTAACACAGTGCAGTCCAATACATCTGACTGTGAAGGTTGGCATTTCCACTGTGTTTATTGTGCAGTGAAAGATAATTGGCAATCAACTAGAGCTCTTCAAGAAAGAGTACAAAAATTACAACATCAGAAAAAAACCCTGTAATCGCACAAGGCTTTTGATTTTGAATCATTGTTTATTAATGAGGATGTATTTATGAATATTTCTAAGAGTAAAAATGGTAAAAAAAGAGAAGAATATTTTACCTTCCCTGTCATCAATGGTAAAATTGGGATTGGTGGGACTTATACTAAACACAAACTTGTGTCCCACGAGAGGTTCATCTGTGTCAACAGCACTTATTGTCTGAATCAACTGTAAAAAATCAGAACAAAAGGTTAGGGCAACGCATTAGAAAGCATATGAATATATGCAATTAATATCGTAAAACACTGGAATAACTTTTAAGACATTTGTCAGTTTCAGGATTTGGGATATTTAATGAAGCACAAATATGAATTATGAAGTAGTGTGGATGAGAATTGGTCCATTCACATGGCTACAACTCAAACTCTAAATTTAGACATTTAGACAGGGTCAAGATGACCAACTTAAGTTCAGTATCAGAATAGGGAAGAAAGGTGATGTAAGTGAATTTCCACATGGCATGGTTGTTTGTGATACATGGCCTGGTCTGAGTATTTCAGAAGCTGTTGATGTACTGGGATTTTCCTGTATAACCTAGAGTTCACATAGTATTTTCTAAAAAACGGAAACTATCCAGTGAGCTGCAGTTCTTTGGGAGAAAATACCTTGTTCATACCAGAGGTCAGAGGAGAATGGCCGGACTGCTTTGAGCTGATAGGAGGGCAACAGTAACTCAAACCAAACCAAGGTATGCAGAAGAGCATCTCTGAATGTACAGCAGCAGAAAACTATACCAGGCACCACTTCCATCAGTTACGATTAGCAAACTGAGGCTACATTTCGCATTGTCTCAACTAAAGTTAGACAATTACAATATTGGAAAAAGGTTTCCTGGTCTGATGAGTCTTGATTTCTGCTGCAAAATTTGGATACCAGGGTCAGAATTTGATGTAAACAGCATTAAATTTCCATGTCAGGTGCTTCCAGCAGGATAATACACTATCCCAAATAAATAAAGTAGTTCTAAAGCAGGGTTCCAACAGCATCCCAAGCCAATACAAGCAGCAGATTTAAATGTAATTGTGTCATGAAAATTGTGTCTGGGAACACAGTCGCATCTAAGTATTTTCTGTTGTGTGAATACTTATGCAATATATGCAGCTGACGAATTTGACCCTGTGCTTCAGTGCCATTTATATATATCCTTATTTTGCCCATGAAACCATGATAATGACGGAAACCACTGATACCTGTCCTGCCTTGACATTCTCACAGACAAATGTGTCGTAGGACATGGCAAACTCGGGGGCGTTGTCATTGACATCCAACACCTTGATGAACACTGGCACTCGAGTTGTCTGACGTGGATTATCTAAAATGATTACATAAAATAATTTCAGTTATTTACGGCACAGATGAAAAATTATTATTATTATTATAAATTGGATATCAAAAACAACAATTACTTATTTCTGTAGCCACCACAGAAATGTTGTGCCATTTGGATGTTTCTCGGTCTAGTGCTTTCAGTGTTGTGATGGTCCCATTCACAGAATCAATGTTGAACAGCCTCTCCAGATCTGTGTGTCGATCAATGGAGTATCTGCAAGAAATAACGTAGTTATTCATACCAGTGAGATAGAAGTGCTCACAAATCTCCAAACAGACCAAATCATGTTAACTCTACAACAGATTAGTGTTATTGTTGTTGTAAAATGAAGACCAGTTAAAAGTCATTCTGCTTGCACGGGGCTGTCTTTATGAGAAAAAACACACTAACGTCCTTATCTACTTAAAATTGTGTTTTACAAAGTGCATTAATTCCTGCAAAAGAAACTGCTTTCCAGGCTCCCCATTGTCAAAAGATGATACATCTTTCTGTGAGCCTGCTCATTTGTCATAGTCACCTTTCATACACAAGTGAAACTGGAATATGCAACACAATACGCCATGTGGCATTGGCCAAGAGCAGCATATCTCTGTGTCAGAGATGGGCAGGCGCCATATGTGTGGAACGGCGGCGCTGAGCTGTGTGAATCGATACAGCAAATTAGGCTCTTTCACTTTGACTTTGTGCAGTGCCACAGAGGGCTTACATAATTCCGGGAAATAAACAGTCTGTATTCACTTCACAATGCTGCCGCCATCTTCCACTGGGAAATCACCAAGAGGGACCCATGAATAATATTCTCCCCCCCTTCTACACTGACACATGGCTTGGCTGATGGATTAGATTTAACTAAGTGGGCACATTTTAATCCTCACTCTATAAAACTGATAAGAGGAGACTTTGTATTTCGTCCATGTGTTGCTTGTTTTTGCATTGATTTTATTCTGGTATAATTAAAGCTGGGACAATGAGTTTTGAAACAATCAAATTACTACAATAAAGCATTACACCCAATTGGCTGGTTAGGAAATCTTTGCTTAACAGGCCATTGATTGTTTTGCAAGTTTACAAAATTGCGAGTACCTAATTCCAGATGAAAGGGAATTTGTTGTTGTAGGCTAGGAAAGCTATTTGGCATTTTACTCAAAGAGTCTGGCACAGTGTAAGGCCTCAGCACTTCTGAGCCCTGTAGCATACTTGACTGGCTTGTTGTCAGCATCTGGGTCCCTGGCTGATACCACACCAACGAAGCTGCCAGCAGCCGTGTCCTCGTGCACCTCGATGATGTAAGGGTTCCTGGTGAAAATTGGGGGCTCGTCCACATCCTCTACCGTTACCTTGACCGTGGCGTAGTCTTTGAATTGCAAACCATGGATGAACCTTGCATCCAAGTAGGTATTTTTCACCTCCACTCTGAACTCGTAGTCCCTCTTAGTTTCATAATCCAGTGGCTAGAGATGAAAGCACATCAGAAGTCAAGCTGTAGACGTTTCCATTTAAAAAGAAAGGGGGAAAAAAACTATCTGCCTCCAGGATTTTGATGTGCAATTGATTGCTTTTCATTTGTCTGCCTTTATCTTAATCATATTCCAAATTCTAGGTTACAAATCCAAATAAGGAATACTGATCTGGGGATCTTTTGAGAGAATTTGTAGCACAAATATTTATATTATTCCTTTTACTGCCTTAGGGTGATTTTACATTTCAGTTCAAAAATAGGCTGTCATATTCTTCTTACATCAAAACTGCTAACTAATATCTAATCTGAAACTATGCTGTCCTGACTTACTGTTTGAAGTTAAATGATCTTTATTTTAGATATTTTATATATCTTATGTCAAATTAAAATCAGAACCATACTTTTGGGCTATATTTCAAACTTTTTCCCAAATCTGGAATATTCAAACCAATTACAAAATGTGAAATAATGTAACTACTTTTTTTGTCTGATGTTACAGCTATGACATTAGCTGGTTACTTGAACAGTGACTGTGGAAAACACATATAAAATAGTATAAGAAATAGAGAGAAACAGAAGATGAAATAGAATTGAGGTACCTTTTTTATTATGATGACTCCCTCCTGTGTGATTTGGTCAGTGATAATATTAAAAATGTCATGACCACCAACTATGGTGTACTCCATCTCAGCATTACGGCCCACATCTGGATCATCAGCCTTAATTCGCCCAATAGCAGCTCCAATCACTGTGGACTCGACAGCAGTCACACGGAAGGAATCTAAACATGACATTAAATGGGTAAATCTTTGGTTGCGTGCTTGCTTCATTAATCCATGATCATTTTTATTGTACATAGATACAAAACTCTTGTCTTAAAATGCTTTGCAAAACAATAAAGTACAAGAGGGAGGCCTCTTACGATTCGCAAAGCGAGGCGGACTGTCGTTTACATCAGAGAGAGTGATGCTGACTGTAGTGGTTCCTGAAAGCCCTCCCATCTGCCCAGCCATGTCTTTAGCCTGGATCACAACCTGGTAGTTTTCCTTGACTTCTCTGTCCATACCAGGGAGAGCTGTCTTTATCGTGCCTGGAAATAAGAAAAAAGAAAAAGTTAGTCACCACTTTTGCTGTTTTAAAGATACATTTTATTTTGAGAAATTATTTCCTCTCTTACTGTAAATGCGATGAGATTATTATCAATTCTGTCTCTGTCGCAACCATGTCTGCTAGAAAATTACATTTATATGCCTCTGATTTAGTTTGCCAATTAAGTTTCCAAGGGAAATCTAATTGCTGCCCGGATTATGTTTCTTGGCAATGTTTTTTTAGTGTCAGAAGTGCTACATTTGTATACCAGATGCACGATGCAGTACTTTTCTCTGTTTTTTCTTTTCTTTTTTATGATTACACAATATAAGCATTTTGTTTAAAGTCCTTAATAAATGTAATTTTAGTTTGGTTTTACTTACTAGAAATAAATTCTGTGACAACCTCTGTAACATTGTTGAGAACAATACCTTTCAGGGTCAGCTTATGGTTGGAAATAAGGAATTTTAACCTGCTTTGTGAATACAGAGCCCAGTTGTTGTGATCGAACTTTCTCAAATCATTTTCTTCTTGAATTATAAGATAATTGCTCTGTAAATAAGACAGTGTGCAGTTGTTTGTTGCTTTAACAGGGCTTGGTTGCATCAATCTCTGTTTCCATCTGACACTGAGTGAATGCTTAGAGATGAAATTGACATTGATCGTCCCATCTAGCTCTGTTTGGTACGACAGCCTATCAGCCCACTTCCCAAAATGTCAGGCATTACTTATATCCAATTTTAGAAATGCTGTACGTAAATAATGGGACTAATGGATTTGAAAGGTTTTGTCTTATTAATATTTTATGACTCACAGACAAAATGTTTGGTTTCTTCCATGATATATGCAAGATGAAAGATTACATGGCTACAAGTACCGCAGTGTTCTTGTAAATATTAAACTCTTACTTTCCTGACAGAAAACTCGAACATGAACACTTTTTTCAGCCAAACACAAACACAATTGGAAATTTCAGCTGAAATTAGTGGAAGAAATCAATCTTGCACTTATTTGGATTAATAACCCTGAGAGTCAGATGAATCCCCCTTCTTCCGATTTAATTCTCACACACATTGCAATTAGACATTAGAAGCTGCTTCTAAGAGATCCTGCTGAGTTTGGCTTACCATTTTCAGAATCCACAGAGAAGTAGGGCTGTCCCTGTAGAATGCTATACACAAGCTTGGCACTGTTCCCATATGTTTGATCATCAGCATCAGTGGCAGTTACAGTGACAACAGATGTACCTGCAAAACAAACATCGAAAGTCAATTTTAATTGATTCTGTTACTGCGCTTATTAAAAAAAGACATGATCAAGTAACTGAGTCAACTTTTGAAATTTACTTCCATTTGTATAGAGAAAGTTTTCTGCAAATTTGACACTCATTTCCAGAAAGCCAGTTGCTCAAAGTGACCATTATTAACGCCATCAGTGCCCTGATATTGTTCGTATTTATTCGACGACCGGGCCTCTGAACAAAATCAATTTTCTCCAAAAAAGCAAGCGTGCCGAGATAGGCGAGTGACTAAACAGTGAATCAAAATTGATAACCTACACTTTCAGACTGTGATTAGATCTCATCTGGATCCACAGTCAAAATTATTACTTTGATTAAACCCAGGTAATGGGTCTAATTTAAATAGCAGTGAGACTAAAAAATGATGGTTTGTCAAGCCTTAAGGAAAGAATACTCTCTCTGTCTCATAAATCAAACCTGGTATGAAAAGATGTAGTAATAACATACACATTTAGTTTTTCAATTCATGCCATGCAGTTTTGACTAATGACACGCCAGCCCGTAGCCATTTTGCACACCAATTACTGTCATAAAATATTTTGTGAGAAGCTGAAACTATAATAATAATAATAATCCCCCAAAAATGGAAAAGGTTTCCCCCCCTTTCTGTTAACAGCCCAAAGTGTGGAGAGATAAAGGTACAACTGACATGCTTTTATGCTCCTCTAGGTACAATTACCACTCAACTAAATCATTTTTATTTATGTATTTTTTATGCGACTGAAAGAGTGTTTGCAATTACTAATTACCACCAGGACACATACACTGGGGACTCTAAAGATGTGTCTAAAAAAAAGTTCAAGCTTCGAAAGAACTCAGTTCCTCTCAGATATGCTGTCACTGAAATCACTTCCATATTAAGTCCTGTATAATCCACCCAAGCGTTTCAGTAGTGCTACATTGCGAATACTGTCCTTGGCATTCAGGAGACCTCTGCCGTGTCCTGTTTGGGTCTAACGGTCTCCGTGCATACTAATGAACCCTCGAACATCTGTCCCACTTAGTCCCAGCACTGATAGTATAAAAGGAGGCTGCTGGTTTTTTTTATAGCTGGGTGACTTGGCTAACCAGTGTGTTCAGACTGAACATATAAGGAAGTTTATTAGTCCAGAGGTGGGTAGCGGTGACACTGAGCCATCCTTTGAAGCTAGGACGTCTAAGAAAAATGCATTATGAATTCCAAATGGAATATAATTTTTTGTCATATAGGCAATTGGGTTTTGATTTACCCTTGATTGTTCCCGTGTATTAATTTGTGGTTGCATAATTGAGGATTGATTTCAAGTTGCATGCATTACTTTCGTAAGCTTTGTTTATATTCATGCCAACTGGCTTATTTATATTACTTGAATGGAATGAAGTGGAGTGCAATGAAGCAAATCCTTAATTGGAAAGACTGTGACAATCTAAACTTTTAATATTTCTACCGCCTATTAAAAATGGCAAATGGCATTACTTGTTATGAATGCCCAATGAGCCTGACCGCGTGAATAACAATCGCAAAACAGCAAATAACTGTGAAAAAAGTGAACACAGCGTCACATTAAACCAAACCAGCTGACTGATGAATAGTGGCTTGCTTTTTCTGCATTGCTTGAAAATTGTTTTGCCATATTCTATTAACATTATAATGGCATCAATTCTCAGATAAATAAATGTGGACTAATGGTTTTCCTTATAGATTTAGAAGCTAAATATGATCATTAGTTAATTGTTTAGTCCAATGGGGATGCGATTTTTCAGAGCACAAATGGCCAGTTTTATTTTGTAGCTATCCAGCCAATTAACAGTTGTTGATTTAATTTTGTCCATTAATCAGTGTTAAAATTAAACGAACCATAACTTACCCACTTCAGACATTTCAGGCACACTAGCAAAGTAGATTTCCTTTGCAAACTTTGGGGCGTTGTCATTGATGTCATGAATTTTGATATTAAATTCAGTGTCAGGCTCCAGCTCTGCATTGGTGTTTCTGTCCAGAACCTTTGCGTTCAGTGTGTACATGGCTTTTTCTTCTCTGTCCAGCCTCTTTGTGGCGTGAATATCCCCAGACTTCTCATCAATCAGGAACAAGGTGCCTGCCCCATCTCCAGTCAGGATGTACTTCACGTTGCCATCGCCCTTGTCCATGTTAGAGTGCAGCTGAAAATCAGAGAGATCCATATTAAAAATTGAAACGAATCTTAAGACAGACCTGTACAAATTGCGTTATGTTGTATGGGTGTGTAATTGGAGGAATTGCACACTCTTCCGTCATGGACTTCAGGCTGACAAGAAAGCTTCAGCTTTCAGTAAGACGCATTGATTTTGTGTAACCAGTGGCGATAAAGTACAAAGCTATTTAAAATTTAATTCTACTTTTGAACACTTCTCCATACAATAACAACAGTGCTTCTCAATTGCTAACATCAAATGTAGTTGCTGTTGTTAGTTTTTCAAGCCTTTGGAAATGATCTAGAGAACTTTGCTTCTACATTTCTCCCTAATTAGATTTTCTTTAACTTTAAACAAGAAAAAAAAACACTACTGGTAGGAGGGAAATGATTTTTTTTTGTATTGCCCTCGTCTTTCTCAAGTTGGCCAGTTTTTCCTCTTTTGCCAATTTTTGACTTTTGTTCCTTTGTGAAATAATTGTTGAAACCCACGAAGGAATCTGGTTCAGTCTTTGAAAATGGTGCCTTTGCACCCAGAGTATCAAGTGTGACGCACTCCATTACTCCAAATCAAATTAGTCGTGGATTTTTCTTCCAGATTGTGCCTTTGAAAAATGATGAGAACCTGACCAACAGCAACAATTGCTAAAATTAGTCACCTCTGACCTATCCATCACCTTGAAGCATCTCCTAAGTGTCACAGACGAGTAATGGTGGCATACTGTGACAGACACTTGATTCAAGCTCATTACTGTACTGGATCTGTCAGCAGATATATTTAGAGCACTATCTCATGGGTTCACATTTTAAATGACAAGTAGTTAGGGACACAGAATGTACGTCAGTAACTTATTAATATTAATATCTGCATGCTGTGAAGAAACTAATTATTTTTTCCTGCAGTTGGAAGAATAATGTCAACAGTACAACTCCGGATGGAAATCAGAAATGTATTACCAGAGTGGTAGCTATTCTCAGGTAGAATTAAAAAATAAATAAGGATGCATGTGAAAACAAGATGCTGTCAAGTTCAGATGAACAATAGACACAGCATTTGGCACTGTGTGGGGAAATATTTTCAAGCAGATGATCTCTATTATCCAAAGGCTATTAAAGAGAAATATCAGTCAGCTTGAATTTTCACATATATTTGCGTTCTGAGACAGTCTGTTCATTGTTGGTGAATGTGAGCCGTAGGCCAGTGAACCAAGGATTTAAGATGTGTTATGGATGTGAAAGCTGCTACTGCTATTGACTATGAATGACAGTGTAATTTTAGCAGCCAGGAAACTGTTTGTGTGAATTTTTGCATTCAAATAGGCTTCATATGTTGGCTATGCGCAATTGCACTCTTCAAAAAGAATCTATATTTCCACAGTCACCTTATCGTTAAAAATAATTTTTCATATATTGGCATATAGGTTATAGGAGGGTTAGCTCACTACGCATCACTGGAATCCTGTGCAACATAAGAAGAACATATTTCATTATTGATATTCAAAACTGTGACTCCTCGCATACTCTTGTGTGCTAACACTGTGATAATTAGGCCAGCGCAATTTCAGACCATGTCACACAGCAATTGCATTTTTTTTTCATCTTTTCATGATATTCTCACTTTTTTTTTTCATCTGATTATTACCATATTTTTCAGGCTTGTTTGTTAATCCAGTTAAAAGAAGGCTGAGAAGCAAAAACAACAAACAATGAGCCATCAAAGGAGCCTAAACCTGTGCAGCCAAGCTGTCTCAAAGATAATAGGAATTTTACAGTCTTTGCAGAGCCCTGTATTTTACATATTTCCCTTAGTCTAAATTGAACCCCCACTCCCCACCCAAGCCCTTTCCCTGTGCACTTGTGCCAATTATTGGATGTCGACATAACGTTCCCTTCATAGCCATGGGTAAAAGAAACATTTTCTCCCCATGGCCATATAGATTTCTGACTTAGTGGAACTGCAAATAAGGAGGGATTCTGCACAAGTAAGCAATGTTAGGAAAAGATACCACAGCATCTAAAAATAATAGTGTTTCTGTTCTCCTGTTGTCAGCAAGGCAATGAGCCAAGAACATGGGATTTTAGGATTTTATTTCTTTTGGGATGTCCTATAGAAACTGCACTCAGTACTGTAATGCACTTTAATCATATATATATATATATATATATATATATATATATATATATATCTTTTTTTTTTTGAGAGAGGCATGAGGGGTGTTTTTTCTTGAAGCACACAGTTCAAGTGTGCTAGACTTTGCATCTAACATGTAGCGTAAATCTAGTACAGCTATAAAAAAAAAGAAAAACTTCCATTGACACTCTCGAGAAAGTGTGGCACAAAGTGTTTTTCACACAGCCCTTACAAAATCTAATGTTTGCACTGCCACACTATATTTGCAGAGATTTAGTGGCTCTCCTTTCAAGGCCTTGCAGCACAAACACAACGTTTTCAAGGCCTTACAACAGAAGCACAGAAGAGAGCCTTGATGAGTTAAATCGCCTTGCACAAACACTGAGGAATTGTCAGTAAAGCACCAAAATCATTGGCAATTCTTGTCAGGTCTCTGGTAAGCATTGCTTGGTGCTGCAAAGAGGAGATAGCAAAATAGAGTGTAGAACGGTTACAGAATAATCACTCGTCCTCCTCTCCCCCCGTCTCTTAAGACATAGGCAGGAATTCTTTACTATTAGAGCCATGTACTATAATGTGCAATATGTTGGTTAGAGGTACAGCTTACAGTCTCTCTGTTGCGCTTTGTGTTTTTTGTAACGCACACAGGTTCGGCAAAATTCATGCAGAGGAGTGTTAAGCAAGGCCTTTCAAAAAGCCAAGGATACTTATTGTCAAAATATTAACACCACAAAGTGAGCTACCTTGAAAGTTTTAATTTAGGCAGCACATTTTGTCTACAAGGCACAAAAACAATGCAGTGTACCGAGCATTTAATAGGATTTTGTTCACTTCAGACACACCACTCATATGCTGCACAATCCAAAGTTTGCGCTTGTATTGCTCAGCATTGCAAGCGTTCACACTTCACAGCCCTGCTTAAGAAGTAGGGCACCACAGCTGCAGACAGTGAGTGCTCACACTCATTAATGCCCCCATGAAAGTCAGTTAAAATGAGATTTGGTGGTTTTACACTTGGATTCTACACACTCGCGCTACATAGAATATATAAAAACATAAAGTACACTCTGCTTTTTAGCAACTTGACAACTGCTGCCGAATCTGGCTGAAAATACGACTTTAATAATGAAGTTATTTGTCTCCATCATCCTGTGAGGTATCTGACTGCACTATTCATTATGTAAGCCTCAAAGCTGCGTGTCTTTTGAAGTCCTGATAAGCAATATCATCTGCATTTATTATAGTGCATTTGCAGCCGTGCACTGCTTCCTTTTCAGTTGAGACGTGAGGCATACGAGTGTGAGACTGTTCTTTACATCACATTTGATTGCCATCACCAAGAAATCAACCTCAAGTGAGAGTTAGTGAGTGTGTGGGGGCTGATTGGAGAGCTTTGATTGAATGTGAAATAAACAAGTTCTGCTACAGTGCGCTACAAAGGCCATTAAGTGATCTTTATGTGAAAGACCATCGAGGCTTTGGTGGCTTTGTGCTGGGTACTGGAGTGCTTTTTACATTTTCTTTCTTCCCTTCATACCTGTCTGTCCTTCTTTGTCTATTTTTTACTTCTACCTTTAACATTGATCCGGCTTTTTTTGATTGATCTTTGTTTTTCTGTTTATCTGCCTTTGTCTGTCTCTTTCTTAAGGTCTCACATTTTTTTTGTATTAGTCTTGTAAGGTTACAATCTATATATCCAATTCTTTCTTTCATTCTTTCTTTCTCCTCATCTTTTGTGATTTTTCATATTTTCTTTTACAGTCTTGTGTTAAAGCTAAATCTTTCATTATTTTTCTTTTTTTCATATTGCTCTTTTTTTGTTCGTCATTCATTCTTATCATTCTTTTTTATTTTATCAGGCTATCACCATCAGTTTTACTTGTCAGTCTTTTGTATTGTATTTCATATAGTCTTTCCGTTTTTTCATATCAGTTTTGTCCTATATTAAATCTTTTATATAGGTCAGTTTTTTGGGCCATTTTTTGTATAGTCTTACAGTTTTCCTTTCAGTTTTTATTGTCAGTCTCTGGTTGCAGTCGTATATTAAGAGTATCTTTCATATAGACCTTTCCATCTTTGGCATTGTTTCTGTTATTTAGCTTCCATATGATCTTGTTTGTTTTTCATTCAGTTTCTTGCGACAGTCAGAGGGTCTTAAGTTATTTTGATCTTTCATATTTTTTTCTTATTTTATTTGCAGTTCTTGGGTTTTTCTTTCCTGTCCATCTTTTGAACAGTCAGAGTTACTCTCTCAGTTTTCTGTATCAGTCTTTTGTATATCTTTCTATATAATCTTTGGCATTGGTCCTGCTTTCTTGTACTGACTTGGGCCCAGGGGGTGCTTGGTATGTTTGCTCGATAAATGAGAAAAATTAGTGATTAAAGTAGGGTTGAAAGTAGGGCACTGATTAATTTTTCATAGACAACTAATTGATTGATCTTTTAACTTGTTCACTCTTAAACTCTCCTTAAAGGCTATGTGCCTTCATCTTAACTTATTATTTGTCTGTTTACCAGTCTCTGTTACCATCACAGTTTTTTCCCTGTGGTTAAACTGATGGAATTAGTGATTTGTGTCAGCTTCCTCTGTAAAGCAGAATGGCAGCGTGTGCTTGCCCTATTTTCCCCCTCCAGTAATTTATTATAGGCTCATGTTTTTCTGACAGTTTAATAGTGAATGATATTGGACACAGGAGGAGTGCGGAACCGGTGAGTGTGATTGCTGTCATGCCACAGAAGTTGGGTGCCAGAAAGCATCAAAGAGTCGAGAAAAAGCCACATCACACCAGTCACCGACATATCACTGGATGGCCCCATTTATAGTTAGCATTTCCTCTGCTGCTTCATCACATAATACAACAAGGTGAATTTCAGTGGCCTTCTTGATTGATATGTTTTCTTCTTCCTCCCTCTCTTCTTTTTTTATTCTTACTGTTCCTTTCTCTTCACCACATCAGAATGATGGTTTCAGCAAAAGAAGTTGTCATATCCCCCGTACTCAACCTTGCACAAGACACTTGTTTACTCCAGAGAATGAGGTGTGTGATGAAAGCCAGCTTCCTCTTAGAAAATTGGCTGTCGACAGTCACCTCATTTCCCTCCCTTGAGTTGATAACTGCAACGCTCCCCATCACACCTGTCTTTATGGTGCTAGCACGGGTGAGCTGACAAAGAACTGTCTGAAGTAGGTGGGTGGAGAAGAATAGCATTGTCCCAAAACTTTTTGGGGCGATTCTTATGAGAGTCTTGCAGGAGCCGAGTCTCATGTTTTTGTTTGGCTTGGATTTGCTATGGTCTTGACCTGATGTTGATATTAAATTTGCACTTGTTCTATGTGCTGGTGATTTACAAGCTGCATAAACTCATATACGAATTTTGAAGTGCTCCTTAGTTTCATGGTGAACACATGTACAAATGCCATAGTTTGACTCCAGTAGGTGCCACTGTCTATTCATTTTTATTTCTGTTTTTCTTGTATTTTGTATCACCCATCACTGTGTTCTTGTACATCCATGCCTATTTCAACAAAATAACCATTTCCTGCCTCCTCAAATTTGAAGGTAGGAATGGTCATATTGTTGAAAAAGGCTGGTCCACAGGCTGTTTCAGCTTCTATATGCTTTGACTTTTTGTCTCATTATGATCTCACAAAAATTATTATAAAGCCAGAAATGGTTGTTTTTGGTATTACTGTTAAAATGGGATGTTATTGTTATATTAATGCTGTCTGCCACATAAAAAAAAAACTGTACTTTTATTTTAGCTGTAATAGTATGTTTACACTGCACAGGGTAATCAAGAAAACCATGGAACAAGTGAGGTTGTGTACACTTGTTTCTGTCTGATAGCTCCAGTAACTGTGCCTGTAACAGCCAGATTTCTGGCAGCCCATTCATCTTCAGCCAATTACATCAAACACTACTTCGACAAGCTAAAACTCCTATAATTAGTCTACAGACAATGTGGTTGGACGTTTTACCTTGCCAACATATTGATGGTCGTTTCCTGTATATTCCTCGAGCAGAAAGAATTGATTCCACATCCATCCACGTTTGGACCGCTGAAGAATCTTACCATCACTCTCTGGCATCCCAAACAGATTCCCAATATTCCCAGGCGCAAAAGGAAGGGCAATAGTGGGCCAGAGGATAGAGAGCATGAGGAGCAGCAGAACTTGATTGGTTATCATGGTATCCAATCAGCTGGGAAATGTCCTGAATGACTTCCGAATTATGGTGATAAGCTTCTGAGAGGATCAGCACTGGAAGGTGGTGTCATCAGAACAGACATTGTATTCCTTTCTTTGATCTCCTTTAGATCCCTGTGAAAAGAGGAAACTGTATTCAAGAAAAAGATCATGACACCTATCTATCACTTTGACAGTATACAATTAAAACAGTCAAATAGCATGTGCACTTGTGAAAACAGCAGCTTTGCAAGCCGTTGTACTCTGTGTACAATGACTTTTCCTTCAGATTTCCTTCAGATTTTGCTATACAAGGCCAAGAGCTGCACTAGTTATTCAATCACCTTAAAAGCTTCAAAGCCATGATTTAATATTGAGGCTTGTCTAAGAGCCGTAAGCTTAAGAATAAATTAATATAGTGTCATCATAAAAGAGTGTATATGTTTTTCTAGTAAAATTGAACTTATCTAATGATAAAAATAGAGATGAAGCTAACGTGGTGGAACTGATTTGACAAACTTCTAAGTAAATGATAAATGAAAGGCATGAAGTATAAAGAATTTCAAGACAATAAACATAATAAATGTATCACCAGATGACTTCGGTAATCTAAGTGCATAACCAATGGAGTGGATGTCAAGATCAAATTCAGTTTAATGAATCGTGCTTCTTGTTTTGTATCAAAATGATCTTTGACTTTGACATATTCATTATGTGATAGGGTTTAATGACATTCCTTTTTTTTTCTTGGAAGCAGTTATTCAAGTACTACATTTTTACTCTTAAGTCTCCATCGCAGCAACATTCCCCAGAGACCAGAAGCATTTAGAAATATGTCATTCAATCGTGATGGCCAGAAAAGCAAACAAACAAACAAACAAAGTGGCTTGTGCTTTAGAAAACTACATAAACTTTAATGGAGGGACTACAACACCAGTGATGTATGAGTGGTCAAGCAGTGGTCGTCTTGACTTTAGTCGCTTTTTCACTACAGTGGAAACACACTAAGCCAGCAATGATTAGCCTGCAGGGAAACTTTGCTAGGTCCTATTAATTTTTCAATGGGCAACTCCACATCCTTTATTACCAACACTGGCATCCTATCGAAATCATCTTCCTGTAATCAGCCGGAGCAAATTTGTATATTTTTTTTTTTAGATGCAGATAATTTAAGTTTAGTAAATATGGTAGAATTCACAATCAGACATATCTCTTCCACACCCTGCATCTTAAAGGACTGTGGTGCGCTTTACTAATTATAACTTGCATTACTGATGATATGCAAACACTGATGAGATGCTTCAAAGACGGTGAGCATGTTTAAACAGCTTAATACAGGCACCTCTGGGAGAAGTATGCTTCTGACATGAGCAAAATATATTACCCCAACATCCTCTGTAGATTTTTTTTAATGTTCTGCTTCACAGTTGTTCACTTACATTTTACAGCTGCAGAACAGACTTCCACTAACATATGTATAAATGGATCGTCTTGCTAAAGGGAAGTCTGTCTTTTTCATCTCTTCCATCCAGTTCACCCTCCTTACCCACTTCCTCTCAATTTTTAGCTCTACTTAATTTTTGCATCCTTTACTGATGGCTAATTTCATAGATTTTTATTCCCTGGAGATGTTTTGATGCACTCCAAAAGGAGAAAATCCATATAGACATACACAGAATTTCCCAAACCACCAAAATTATCCCCAGGTGTCTGTCAGGCTTTGTGCCTGTGAAAAGGTATTTTGTGTTATTGGCAGTCTTCTTCCAATACTTCACTAAAGGCTGTGTCCCCACTCACTGGTCCTGATAGGTAATTTGGGTGTCTATGCATAATTGATGGTCTTTTGTAAGTTAATCCTAATAAATCTTACCTCTCTTCCTAAAAGAACCCATTTAGCAGTGTCCCTTTATAAAGGTTAAGGTACGAGAGTTACCCCAGCACGCACTCGCTGTGTACCTCAGGGAACGCTGTTTAAAAGCCCATGCGAGTCGATGCCTCTGCTTTTGTTCAGAGAATTTAAAAAAGGACTGTGAAGTAAGTCACATGAACAAAGGATCTATTAATGTCAGGGAACAAATTAGTATTATGTTTCTAATGATGATAGCGAAATGGCAAATTTAAGTACACGCAGTACTGTGAATAGAAAATCAAAACATGTAGCTGATAGATCTTAATTTGAAACATTGTATTTATTCTCAGTGACTCGGGGAGTTTAAATGAATGAAATCTGTTACGTCAACAGTAATTCTTCAATAACTGATCAAAGTTTTTTTTAATGTATACGATATATGGATGAGGTAGAGGAGAAAGCTATTAAAACTATGTAATAACTCTAACACAAATTTCATTGACATGGTAGGACTGACCCAAAGCTTTTAAGAAACTATAAAGATGTTGAACAACAGGCTGCACATATGAATGAAATCCAGCATTCTGCAAGTACAGAGACTTTAATTTTGTCCAAGTATTGCCGCAGTAATGGAGATGAAATGTAGATATTGTGGTAAATTGCTGATGTGCTACATTTTTTATGTTAGTTTCTTGCTCATAATGTGACATTAGTGTGACACGTGCATTGCCGAAATCAGGAAACGCCGCCTTGCAATTAATCTAGTCTGATGCTTGTGATTGCATTTTCTAATTATCATCCCAGCCTGTCCTTGAGTTTTAATAGCATTCTGGATATTAATCTTTGATGTGGTGTGCCTATTAAGCATTAGGCCAGTGTTTCTTTTCAGAATTCTTCCAAACACTCCATTAAAGGATGAGCGAGCATGCTGAATGTATGCCAGATCCTATATACGCAAACTAAATTATCCCAGCTTATTCAACCTATTAAATCGTGGAGTTTATTAAGAAAAAGTTGTTTATGATTAGATTAACTTGTAGGCAGCTTATATGGCTTGGCATTAAGGCACACAGATGTGAAGGGACAGAATTACTTTTAAGTGTTGTCTAGGGTTGTTATTCTTAATCTTGGCTAAGACACAGTCTGGCAGTTGCTCTGCTCTGCTCCGTTTCTGTAATCTGCAAATTATACATTCTTGTTTTGCTGAATAAGAATATCTTTGATCAGATATAAACTAGCTGTTCATCAGGATATGCTTCCTAGAAAAGCGCAGGCTTGCACATTAGTCTGTGTAAAATTTTATGCCCCCGAAATTGAACATGCAGGCTTGCCCATGAAGCCCAAACCGAGCACGCTAACCTTGCACTTTTATTCTCTGACGCTAGTGAGACAATAATTATAGATGCAATATGCAGCAGAGGTCTGGCTAGTAAACCTCTTTAAGAGTTCTCTGCATAATAAACTGATAATCCTCTGTACATGGGAGAATATTGCTGCAAACTTTGGCACTTGAATATGACTGTGGTTACTATTTACTGCAAATGTCTGCAGTGAATAGACTTGCCATGTTTTAATAAGTATATAAGGGATTTAGCTGTTTAGTGAAGATATAAGACACAAAAAGGAGTTGGAAACCGCCCTACTTAACCAAAAATTCATTTTGGATGACATTGATTTATCAAATGAAAATAGTCCCCCAAAGTAACACAATACATTTACATTATCCATGAATAGATGCATTGTTACATAAGGGTAGGACAACATAATAAAGACTCAGCTACACAAAAGCTACACAAAACCTCCTACCTCCTACACCAATATTGACCCACTTTGAAACCACAGACTTTTAGACCCCATCAAAATTCTAGTCTTATGTTGCACAATCAAGGAATTCTGCGCGTGAATATATTTTAAAAGTGCTGTGAATAAACACAGGCAGAGGTGGAGTAATTGGAAAAAGAGAAGACTAAGATGGAGAGAGGGCACAGGAAGGCGGCAAGGTCATCGAACTGGTGTCATGATTAGTCTTGGTGATCTTTTGTACTTACACTGTTTGTCCAAGGGCATGATTTATAGCAAGCAAATGCTGTATTTTTTGCGGTGACAAATGCTAACCATTTATGCGAGGTTGGTGCTAGAAACTAGTGTTATGTGATTGGCAGTTTGAGTGGCTCCAGTGATTGCTTGCCGGTATTGACAGAGCAGCACGGACAGAGTATAAATCTAGCATGAGGGGCGTTGATGCACCAAGCTGCTGCACCTGCGCAAACTTCCACTTGGTGGAGCCCTAGACCTTCCCAAGTCGGCCTCTGCCGGCTGCAGTCTTTGGCAAACCTCAGCAAGCTTTACTCATGTTTTGAAATCCTCAAAGCAATTTTGTGATACAGTGCACACTTCCGTGTTGAAAAGCTACTCTAAGGGGGTTGTGGATGCAGGGGCGTTATTCTTGAAAAGGGTGCGTTGACAATGAAAAGGTAACAAAAAGAGATTAAAAGAGGAAAAAATGTTTATGCTGAGATGCATCTAGGAGAGTGTAACTAGGTAGGAATGAAAGTCTGACCAAGTCATTTTAGACAGAGACCGGAAAGAAATTACAAATACTAGAATTTAATTCAAAGCGAGCTTATTACAGTTCCCATTTTGTTGTGAAAATGCACTCACTTCCCACTCTTGCTTCTCTGTTTGAACATATGTAGTGTTTTTCAAATATGTATTCATGTCTGATTCTTTAAAGCCAGCTTTGCAAATGCTCATGAGAGCCTCTTCGCCTCTGTGGGAGAATGGATTTCCACCTCTTTTCATTCTAATGCTGAAAGGTCGCTCCATAGCTGACAATAATTCAGGGACCGTGTTAGTGGCTAATTTGCACTAAACAATAATGGTGTTACACGGGCATCCTGGCGCACACGACTAAACCCTCATATATCACTTTGGTGACTGTGAAGCCGTCTGCGTGTGAGGCAACACACTGAGGGAGTAGGCTGCTGCTGTTGCTGCTAGAAAGGCTGAAAAAGAGAGTCAGGGTTGGATTAAGTTTGTGCTGTGGAGGACATGCACATATACGTACACTGTAACACTGTTGGCTGCTCTTGTTGCGGTGCTCGAACACCATCATAAACACCTTCATGCATTTTTAGAGATATGAATGGTACAGTGCCTCTCCATCAAATCTGCCCACAGCACATCACAAGTGTGAGCCGCACTCACTGGCTTTCAGCAGACAGACAAATACATCTCCACACACACACATAGAGTCATATATACAGCAGAAGTGCACTTAGGTGTATGCATAGGCTATACTCATGCATATAAGCTATGCAGGCAACCATGGGTGCACAGTATGGAGAACATCGCACTAAGAATAAGTGACAAAGTTTGGATATCAGACTACTAAGTATTTTACATAGTCATAGTATCTTACAGGTACATATTATCTCCTGTGTGACAGGTGTCATGGGCTGAATATTTTACAATGTCAAAAAATATAATGAATTTTAAAAAAGCTAAAGCTTTTTAAAAATTTTTTTAAAGAAAGCACCCTAATTGATCCTTAAGTTTCATTTGTAAAAAGGCAAAAAAAATTGGAATCTACTTGGATATCACAATGTGAAGTTTCCTTGATTTTCAAGTCTTCCTTGTACATTCAAGAAAATTAAAAAAAATAATAAAACATTTTAAGGTATACAAAAAATAAAATACAGCTAATTTGATTCAGCTGTTTTCTAGCTCTTTGAAGTTCCAACACTTCTTTTCCTGAGATATCCACACTGCTGCATTAGTCTGGCTTTGTCACAGTGCAAGGAGCAGATCATCCCCTGGAGTCTGAGAGCAGACAAAATATAAATATACCCTTAAACATTAATCAGAAAAAGCCCTTACCTTTGATTCTCACAGCTTAGCATCCATCTGTGTCACTGAGTGCACGGTACTGTGTTCCTACTCCTTAGCAGTGCTTAGCGGTGGAGACTCTGACTCCTCACGGCAGTGCTTACATTCCAAGACTGACAACAGCACAGCTGGTGCGAATGTGTATGGGAGTGTGTGTGAGTGTGTGTGCGTGGAAAAGAGAGAGAGTCTCCTGCTTACTTCCCTCCCTCGCTCTGTGCTTCGCTCTTTCTCTCTTCCCTCCCTCGCTCCATTTCTCCTCCCCGCTCTCTGGCTTCTCTCCCCTTTCCTCCTCTACACTTTCTTTCTATCATCTCTTCTTGCTCTGTCTGTGTCTCTCTTTCTCTCCCTCCCTTCCCTTCTTTCCTCCCCCTCCCCTCCTCTCTCTCCCTCTCTCTCTCCCTCTATCCCCTCCTCTCTCTTTCTCTAGCCGTGCATCACTTCTGGCGGTGGATGTCACCGAGGCTGAAGCTGAGGCGACTCTTCCCCTGATTGGCTGCCATTCACAAGTTAGCGATAAAGAAAAAGGGAGAGAGAAAAACGAGACAAAAAAGCATGGGGGGGGGGGGGGGGGAGGCTAGAAAATACTGCCCTTACATCCCAGTGAGCATCAGTTGACTGTGGAATAGAGAAACAGGGGAGGTTAGAGGCTGAAGAAGAGGGTGGACTCTGGGAAGGCATACAGTTTTTTCCTCCTCTTTTCTTACTGTGAATGCATCCACAAAGCTGTGCGTAAGGGGCGGCACTGAAAGTGACTGCTCCGACGGATTGACTGTATGATGTTTGATGTCTAAAGCAATCGGCCCCATCTAATCTTCTTTCAATGACGGCGGAATGAAGGAGAAAAAGGCCATAACTTGTAAATCAGCCACGCAGCGAGGGAGGCTGGGGGGGGTTGCATTTGTGCCCTGTTCATCTTCTTCTTCATCTCTCATCCCACTGACTTGGCCAGCAGTATGTGGCAGGTGCACCGGCAATCCAAGCGCTCTGTCATCTCTTCTCATTACATGCCCCGTGTTGGATGCATATCAATATATCTCAATACAGTATGTGCTATTGAGGGTGATATAGCATTTTAATTCAACTGAAGGAAATAGAAACGGGACCAATTTGTCATGGAGGTGTTTGATGCTGAGGGGTGAGACAGAGAGGGACAGGGAGCCATACCTTATTATAAGTGCCGATACCAATCCCCAACATGTACCTTGAGCAGATAAATGGCGGGATGGAGTGACTTTGAAATGCATGGGATGCCACTCAGAGCCGCCCTGTTGATGAATAATTTAAGAAAAGCAGCGATTTTACTGGCCAGCCTCATCTGAGCTGAAGTTTTATCTCCCAATATCAGTGTGAATAGATTATCAGCTCAAACTCTGTGCACCAGATAAATAAAAATGCAAACAGGCCAAACTAATTAACATCCAAATGAGCAGTGTGGTAGCCTCCCTGTGATACCAAGCCAAGTCCTCACACATCATAATTCACTTCCTTGTTGTGTTCGTGGTGCTGAGGGATTAAGAAGTAGGTGTGTGTTTGTATTGGTAGCATGTTTGAATGTGTTAGCTTGTGTGTTTTATGCTCATGTATGACTGGAAGGAGGCGAGGTGTGTCATGTTTACGTATATGCATATGTGTGCAGGAAGGATATACATGTGTGTTTGTGTGTGTACATGCCACCGTTTTGTGTGTGTTTGTGTGTGTGCGTGTTTGTGTGTGTGCACGCGCTAACAAGCTACTAAAAATGGAGGCTATTTTGTACATCTCTGCATAGAATTAGTATTAATTTATTTGCTATTTACACCCCTGGGACGTTAATTACGCTGTTGTTACGCAGCCCAAACAACTCTGCAAACATCAGAGAACAAGAACAAGCATTGTACCCAACTGTTTCAGAAAAATATAGAAACATATTTTCAGAGCCAGAGTTCCTCACTACCTTATAAACACACACAAACAAACCCTCCAATCTTCTCATCTTAATTTCACAGGCCTTCCAAGCAAACAGTTTCCAAATTCCCATTGTTTTTTTTTTCATTCCCTCCTGATGAAGACTCCATTACATTAAATCAAAGTTTTCCAGGCTGAGGAAACAGCTAGCTTAAGTAAGGGTGTCTCCTGATCCTCTCCCAATTCTCATTGTCAGCTCCCATCAGCATCACGAGCTTGTTGCACTTGCATTCACCTCCACAGTCCTAGCTGCTGCTGATTAGTTCTCTGATTTCCCTCTCCTTCCCAAAGGAAGGCACAAGTGCGGATGTCTACCCACTGTTTGCTGTGCTAGCACAACAACTGCAGCTGCAGATAGGTTATTGATATAGCTCTGCCAATGACAAGACCACATTAGCTGAGCACTGAAAGCTCACATTTCATCTTCTGTCGGGGCTTTTTGCGGTTATATGAAGATATTTTACAAAATGGCAAAAAGGTTGAGTGTGCAGCTTTCTGTTCCTACCTTCCTTACATTAAATGTTGATTTCATGTTTGACATTGAAAGGCTATATCTAGCAGTAGATTACGACTAGCAGACTCTCACCTTCATCTTGCTCATGTGTTTTAATGCTTTCACTTCAGCAGTTTTCCATCATCCACCCACTGTTATTAAGTTAATAACTTTTTACTTATTTCCAGTTTTCCAGTACTGTGCAAAAGTGTTGACTCATTCCTTATTTATATACACTTTGCTAGAGAAATGGGAAATAGGTGCAGCGATTTATGACCAACTTTAATATTTAGAAGCTTTCTTTTATTTTTTATTACTCTTAAACTTGAGGTTAGTTCTTTAATTAGTTTCCAGGAATTCTTCTTCAGTTTCTAGAAGGGCGAAGCTCTTTTGGATGTTGGCTGCTTTTTGTTCTCTGTAAAGAAAAAAAGGGAAATTGTTCTTATATAAAGCTTTCCTACTCTACCTGAGAACTCAAAGCACTTCATACAACTTGCCTAATTCACCCAGTGCTTGTATGAACACTCATTCATACAGGCACATTGTGCTTTCCGTCTAACATTCACGCATATTCTCTAATGGATCGATGGAACTTGGGATTAGTATCTTGCCCAAGGATATTTGGCATGTAGATCGAACTACCAACCTTCCAGTTAGAAGATAGCCTGCTCTACCTCCTGAGCTCTATCAAAATGATCCAACACTGCTTCAATAATGTATGTTTTTCTATCCAGGCATGCTTTTACTGTGTTTTTCGCATCATATTCTTTCTGAAAACTGAATATGTTGCCAATCGGATGGTTTCCAGATTGTGTTGCATGTATTGTAAAAATCTGATGGTATGTTTTTTTTTCTAGTTCATCAAGTTTGAGAAGATCTTCAACACCACTGACTGAAATGCAGCCCAAAACCATGATAGAGCCTTTACTATGACTCATTGTTGCACCTCTCTCTTCACCTTGTCCATACATATCACTGATACCAAAATCCAAAATTTTAAAATTTAGATTTATCTCTCCAGTTCTTGTGCAGTTTGTCAGACATCAACCTGTTTCCTTTACTGAAGAATGAGTTCTTGACAGCTGCCCTTCCACTGAGACCATTTCTGAAGAGGCTTCGTTGAACAACAAATTGACTTTGAAATTAACTTTCAGGTCGGGTTCAAGGTCTTCTGTGTGTTTTGTTTGTTTTGTTTTGTTTCCTTATGTTTTAAGTATGTGTCTTTAAGGTCCTGTTATTCTGCTGCAAATAGTTTTTAGGCTTCCACTTCCTATTTTCTCCCCCACTTGTCCAGTTTTTTAAGGACACGCTACACAGCATTCCAAGATATGCAAGTCTTTGGCTAAACGCTCTTTAGGAGAAATACAATTTTTAATGCCTGTCATAATGTGTTATATTTCTAGATTCAACTAAACTCAGGGGTGACACAATGTTAAAGTAATTGTGCATGTTGCCTTGTCTCGTATTATGTTATATAGGCTGTCTACATCTACATATAGGCATCTACTTTGGTGATCCTGCCTTTATTACAAAATCTTTATTCAACACAAGCGGTTCTCTCATTTGATCAATAAATATAACCCCCATTTTCCCAATATGTGATGCTAGTAACTGGAAAATTTTACTATTTGACTGCTTGTAGCTCACTGCCGCTTACACTTAGAAATCATCTGAATGGTTCCCGTTCGGTCCTGCTACATTAAGCAATGCATGACTGTCATGACTTTGACTTGTTACTGAATAAATCTAACTAGTTTGCAAGCTAGCAATAATTCCATCAATCCAGTGTCAGACTAATGAACCAGTAGTATCATTTCAGTGTGTGGAGTTGAAAAGCAGGTTTGAAAGAGTAGGGCTCCTTATATTTCGTGCATTTATTTGCAAGATTCTGCTGATAAATATTAATTAACACAGCAATCAGTGACACAGAAGAAACCGGAAAGACTGCAAAAGCATAAGATACCGGACATGTTGATGAGATGAAGGGGAAAAAAAGAGAGTGATGAAGGTGGCAAAGGGAGCGTGGTTACTGCCCACTGTGCCTGAGACTGTATCTGCATTATATCCGTCTGTTGTCAAAATCAAGTAATGGAGGCCTAATTACCACAAAGATTAATGCATATGTTTCTTGGTTATTACAGTGAAATATATAGCCTCAATTTAACAACAAAAAGGAATGTTATCACTTTAATTTCTTGTATTAATGCATAAATATGTGTTGTTTTGGTACTGTTAGACACATTTTTATAATTCAGATCTAAAATGATGCGAACAAAAGGATTGAATTAAACTGGTTTATATAATCACACAAAAAATGATTTTTGACACACATTTGCAGGAGAGACACACGTGGAGTCACACAGAAATGGACAGGCAATAAATACAGAAGGAAAAAGAACATGAATGGTAGAGGAGGACAGAGAGAGAAATGAACAGAAAGAATGTGATTCTGAAGGCAGAGAGACAAAAGGAGAGGAGAGAGAGGAGGCAACGGAAAGCAGAGAGACTGAAAAGCAGGCTGAGAGAAAAGGCACTGGACTCTTAAAATGCAGATATGTAGGGAAAAGAAGTAAAACAATATTTATATAAATTTTGGAGCAATTTTGAAGGAAAAGAATGGTTAAGAGTGAATCATTGGGAGAATGAATGACAGCTCGCTAGCCGTTAGCTAACACCCAGTGGATATAAATGGTCACCCAATGGGTGATATGCTCATCAGTGTGCACAAAGGTACTGTATGTACTTAGGCCTCAAGAGCCCTTCTGGTGCTGGCAGACACATAGAAACCTCCTGGCAGGGTGCGCTTTGTCAGTGTGCTTTACCTCCACTGCTATATCTCCATCCTAGGACAGCATTGCAGTGATTTAGTATTGTTAAATAGCTATTCTTGATTCTTAACAGTTATTATAAGCTTTAAAGATTGGAAAATAAATTAGCTTTTGTTTTATTAAACATGTAAAGCTTGTTAACTCATTCACTGCCATTGACGTCTATAGCCGTCAATTGCAGTGCATGAGTCAATGGGTTTAACTCATTCACTGCCAATGGCTGGCAGTGAATGAGTTAATTAGCATAAAAAGGGTAAAAGTAAAATCTTCCAAAAATAGAATGAAAGCTTTCAATTTACCAGTTGATCAATCTAACTGACCTATGATCATGAGATCTGGGTAATAACCAAAAGAATGATGTTGTCAATACAAGCAGCTGATATGAGCTTCCTCTGTATGGCGGCTGGCTCAGCCTTAGAGATAGGGTGAGGAGCTCAGACATCCAGAGGGATGGATGTCTGAGGTGGTTTGGGCACCTAATTACAATGTGTGTTAGGTGCAGATGTTGGAGGTTTCCGAGTATGCCGAAAGGGGATGGGATCCTGGGGTACACCGAAAACTTGCTGGAGAGATTATACATCTTATCTAGCCTGAGAATGCTTCAGGGTCCCCAGGAGGAACTGAAAAGGGTTACTATATAGAAGGACATCTAGAATATTCCGATTAGTTTGCTACTACCTCAACCTGACTTCAGAAAAATGGAAATTGAATGAATACATGAATGGATAAAATTACAATACATGTCAAAAATCTGGAATGTTGTAGAACTACTGAATTACAATATGGTTAGTTATGCAAGTTTAGTTTTATAACTGAAATTGAATTTGCACGTAACATTTCAAACATAAAATTATTAAAATGGTTAATTTCAGAAAAATCTAAGCATAGACATACTGTAAGGCTTATTTGGTAAAAATAAGTACGCCTAGTTTACAGAACCTCAAAATACATTAAACAATGAGTCACAGAGCAAACATTTATTGGAATGAGGTAACCTTGTCAGTATTTTGTGAAATGAAAACTGAAAATAGGTAAAATATCTGATGCATATCTGTGAAAAACATCAAGCAGAAAATATTCTTTTTACATGCCGAGAACAATAATAATTCGTCCTTATTCCACTTGAAAAATGTATTCATCTTGGCATCATACTGCAGTGTTGATCAAGTAAATGCTGTTTCTTTTTCCTTTTTTTTACATGTAAAGGATATATTTTATTGTAGTATGTCTTCTTAGTCTTATCCTTACAATGTCATCTAATTGAAATTGTTCATTTTTACTAGCTGGCTACTTATTTAAAATATGTATAGTCTGGATCCAGTGTTTATTACTGTAAGTGAGATCCAGTGTTGTAAGTCATTCATGTTGTTGTCTAGAAAATGTAAACAGAAACATTCAATTTTGATAATTTCTTATCACGTCATGAATTATTATGACAGCTTATGCATAACATTTTACCTAACCTCCATAAACTTTGCTAAAATTTGCCTGAAGTGCACACCCCAGGATGCTCAAGTAAAGTACTGTTTTTTTTTTTCAATTTAGACCATTTAGTTACGTTTGCAAGCATTCATAAAATATTTTTCTGTAGACGGTACTGTGCGTAAATAAGTTTTATTATGGTATGACATTTCAAAGGAAAGGAGATAAGTATTATACGGTCACTTTTTCTCCCGTTTAGGATTCTGATTCTTGTTAGGTGCAGCGGGTGTCTCTATTTCCCCTGCAGGGGTGTAATAATCTGACAAAACTGTTGCTTCGTTAGAAAGAAAAGCAGTAAATTAATGATGCAATGTATTTGATAGAGCTCCATCATTTTCAGAAGCTGATTGGGGTTGCAGGTTATTATATTGTGAATGTCAGATCCATTCTCTCTGATTAGAAACCATGGAGCATGTAAACACAATACCTTGTACCATCATTTGATTTAGTACACACAGTACAGTTGTTCCTCCCTGGCATTGTTATGCCATCAGTTTTCCTTTCAAGAAAATGAATACTCAAGGAATTTGCAATAGTTAAACAGCACTGGTCAGTACTGGTTATGTCATGTTTCATTCATCAAGGTTAGCATCAAATACCTGATGGATTGATCCTCCCCACTGATTTTAGCACTGCATCTTGAAACTATACAGTACAAATATAGAACTTCCCCTTCATTTTCAGGACTTGTGCTGCATGGGGGGATGGTCTGGATCCTGTTCTAATGTCACTTTTCATTATGCCACCAAGCTTCAGCATGAAAACTCCCTCTAACTAAATACAAGAGAATCAAAAGGATTCTGAGTGCTAGTTTTTGCGTGACACTTAAAAAAATACACAAAAAACACGTGTCTGCTAATCTACATTAGAATTTTCTGAAAAGGTGAGTTCGATAGATTCTGATCTCAACTTTTTGAATTGCTGTTGCTATTTTTGACATTGTGTAGTTAGAACGCCTTGCTATGAAGGGCATCTCTAAAGAAATGATGTTCATGTTTTTTTCTGGCATTGCAAGTGGTGGAGCAGCAGCTGTGATGGACTGATAGAGTTAAACAACCACACTCCTGAGTGGGAAAAAAAAATATCAACCCTAACTCAACTGTCATTCACTGCATGATTCACAAGTTAGAACTTGTTGTCCATGATGTTGTAAAACAGAGCCCAGTCATTTTCACACATTCACTAACTCTCCAAACCTTCAGTAAATGAACAGGGTCACTGAATTCTCTGTCAGGAGATTCACAGATGTGGGTAAAAAAAGGCTGATGAGTTGTAGGAAAGCAGGAAAAAACATCATCTTATGAAATAACTGTAGTGGAATATGTATTTATTCTTTTCTTTTGTTTTCGTTGTTTCATTTTTGACAATATTTCATGTTTAAATGGAACCTCTGTAATAGCACAGTAGGGAGATTTAATTCTGCCATATTAAAATAATATTTAACAATTTATGTTGTCACATCTGAATTAGATTTGATCTTGAAAATACTGATCATATATTCTAAGGAGATTGGAAAGAAAAGTGTCTGGACTTCTCTAAGTTTCCTTGAACTGGAGGAGCTTCTCAGATGAGAAGTTCCTCCAGTTCTAAGAGCAATTGGTGGAGAGCCCCAGATTTAAGACCTATGGGAGTGTCCCCCAAGAGGGTCATGGACCCTCCTGTTGATCTTCTACCTAATCACACGAGCCACGGTGTGAAAACGGGTGTGGGTCACAATCAGCCAACGCTTCGGGTAAACCCACTGTGAAACCTAGCCCCACCCTATCATGCGATTTCCTGAGCTCAGAAGGCTCAGGATGTGAGTGGGCGTTAAGGCATCTGTGAAGGGATCTCAAAAGTGGATTATAGATGGCAGACAGTTGGTGTTGTAAGCCACCGCCTCTGTTCAAAGATGGTCGTTCACAGTGGACATAGATGGCTTCATTCACTCCTCTTTCAAACCATCTGTCTTCTCTGTCCCTATCTTTGTCCTTATGGAGGACCCCTCCCCAGACCTTTCCCCACAGCAGTTCTTTTTTTCTGGGAAGAGGTACAGCCTCCACAAGACTTCATTGATAGTTTCTCTGTGTATATAACACCACAGACCACATAAAAGACAGTATAGCCTGCATTAGATTATAGATGAGATTACAGCAAATCTACCAATCTGCTGTCCTGACAGAGGTGTGAATAGACACACCTCTATTATGATCTAATTAACTACTGCTAAAGAATGATTTTAATTAACAAAGTGTTTTACTTTTAGAAGAAACTTCCTTCAGTGGTAGGCACAAATCCTCTCTAATGTACGGTGACATTTGTGTGGAGTGATGTCATGTGTAGGAAGAAGTGCTGGATGATGGTTTCACAAGAAAAGCCCTGAGGATGCTCCTGTCCTAGCCAAAGTGATGACACTTCACTCAGTCTGTGAACACTTACTTATGGGAGTGCTCAGCAGGCGATACATCTGCTTTTATTGACTAAATTGGCACTATCATAAAAATTTCACAGTCCACTTCCCCTTGTGGGCTTTTACCAGATTTTGTAGCACAGTCTTCTGGGGACTTTCATTCATTTATGGATAAATAATAATGCTTGGACTCATTTTAATAAATTAAAATTTGCATAACTGTATTTTCTTGTTGTGTATTTCTGAAAACTAAGTAAAAATAATCAATAAAAGGTTACAGATGACAATGTAATGAAAGACACTAAACAGTCAGTGTTTTTTTGTCAGCTAAGCTCAACAATATTCTTCTGTGCAATAAAGGAAGTCTGACATTTGTCACTTACAGTAAATAAAATAAAAGGTCAGCCAAGAAGTCAAAGTATATTTGAAAAGTAATTTGTTCTGATAACTTACTAACTGTAGCAACAGCTAAATCGTTACAACTAGAGAATATAGCAAAGACATTTAATGAACCATTCATAGTTTTGAATATTTTTATTTTGTTAACATAAGTCAAAGCATTATTGCTCCAGTCTTCCTATTCTACATGTTAATGTATGAGATAAACAAATACAAATAAGAATCTTTTTTTTCCAATATAAGTGGCATTTTAATTTTTCTTCTTTTGTACAAAACATTTCTGGTTATTTCTCTTTAGATGCTATTAGGTATAATATTTTCATAGTTTGGCAGTGGCATTGTAGAACCAAGGAGAACAAATATCTAAGACTGTATATCTTGATGATGATATTTATATGATGTGTTGGATGAGACCATTGTGGGTTTAATGAATATAAGGTTTGATGCAGGTTTCTGCTGCAGAGGCAGTGGTATAGAGGTTTGATGTCACACCCACATGGCTCAATGGTTGTCTGCCATACTGAATGTGATACAGCCATACCTAGGGCTGCTAGGGAATAGTGGGTTCAGCTTGACTCCACAAGTTGGTGGCGAGTGGTTCCCGGTGGTTGCTGTCGATCAAATCTAGAGAAAATGCTAAACTGAAAACCTGCTTATGATTGCTGTTTCATCACTATCTGATTCCCATATAATTTGTGTTGTGGCAGCTGCCTGCTTGTTTTCAAACTCTTTCTAATGAATAAAAATAAAACCGCTACAACACTTGAAAAGCAACATTTACACCTCAGCACAGCAAACACATTTCAAGACAACTTGAAACTTACTGTGAACTCAAACAGTCTTTGTTTTTGGTTTGTGTTGCACTTTACAATATTGTTTGGCAAGTAGAAAGTGGAGCGCTTGTAGAGTCATTGTTTTCCATGCAAATTATGGGCAGTCTAAGTAATCTACTGGCGACACCAGCAAATATTAGGTTTTTGCCGACCAGTAAGGAAATAAGTAATTTTACTTAGTCAGTGGTTGTTCCCAGGGGATTACAAACTAGTCTCTAGGCCTCTGTGACTGGTGCTTTAGCAATCAGCTTCCGAGTGACTGCTATCAACCTCTAGCAAAAAATCATTAACTGGTTGGGGTGAGTTTTTGGTCTCGAATTAATATAATGTGTTTAGCGGTCACTTGTGTGCAAAACCGCAATATCTGAGTCTCTCTGGTGTTTTAGGTGTATTTTCTTTTACATGTTGTCTTTCTTCAAAAAATGTTTTTTAGCAAGGCAATCTTTCAATTAGGTTTGATCATTAAAACCACAAATCAGTAATCCATATATGTTTTATGCTACACAAGTTGGTGTTTGCTGACCACCCAGGATAATCACCTGAGTTAACTCTCTGGGATTTTATCTATCTTGCCTTAAATGAGTTAAAGATGTTGTGACATACCAAAGTAGATACAGCGTACTCATAGATGCATATGGTACAACTGCACTTTCATATACTGCAGAAAATCCTGCAGGACTGCCCAAGGAGGTCACCTATAACCGAAGATATAGGTTATAGGTAAACTAACAAATTGTACAGTTCAGCAAAGTTGCCATCGCATTAAACAATGTAAAGCTAAACTATGTCATTTGCATTGAAGTGATATGGCTTTATCTGGTGTGATGTCATCATCTGAAGCTGCTGACATTTTGACGGGCAAAGCTCACTCATGTGTGCCTTCAAGGAAACGGCACCAGTTGTCGTCGTCTTGTCTCAAGAGAACTATTTTTCCTGTCACCTGCTCTGTCAAGTTTTGATGGTATGAGGTAACTTCATCCTTTGTGTTGCACTTGTTACTCTACCATATGATATACCTAGGAACAGTTCCTATTAAGAAGACAATCTTCTAAAGGTTTTTTTTTTTCTTTTAACAGCTGTTTACCAGTGTGACTTTTCAAAGCCTAAAAGCAGAGTAAAAAAAAATGATATAAAGTGGTCCCTTTGTTAAAGAAGTACTCAAGTGATTTGGTAATGCACTTCCATAAACTGGGGGACTTTAGAGAGACAGATTTATGATTGAGTGGGGAAAATCAGAGCAGCAAAAGCTGAGATTTTTTTTTCATTTCATAGTATTGTTCAGGCACCATAACTACTGGATCCTTTATTTCCCATGTGGCAACAGTGTGATGTATTACTTTAGAGCCACCTCGCCTCATAAATATGGACTTCTTTGAAATCTTACATTTCTAGGTTATAATTAAGTCTTTTAGTAATTATTTTAAGGAATAAGTGGCCAAAGCCAAATGGGTCATTGGCCAATTTTATTTTCACCGTATTGCTAATGACAAGATAAATGAACAGCATGTTCAAAATTCCTAATAATTAAACTGACTAAAAAACACAAACATCACATCATCCTATTCCCTTACAAAAATAATACGATGATCAATACAGACACACAGACACACGTAGACACACACACACACACACACACACACATATATATATATATATTTATTTATTTATTTATTTATTTTTTTTTTTTGGGGGGGGGGGGGCAATTCTGTTATCCTTTTCCAGCAAAGCGGGTATAACGGGTAGGTGATGATGTGATTGGTTAATGACTAATACTAGCCTCAAGACCACACAACTCTTGATTCTGAGCTGAAAAACAGATGATTCATGAAGATATTTTCAAGAGAGAAAATCCGTTACCTTTCCCTAATCAGTATGTAGAACAGTATGCAACACACAAAAAACACAACCATGTTTAAACAGCCTCTATATTAGACTACACCAAATTAAAAATCCAAGATGCTTCTTGCTTGTGAAAAATGAATGAAACAACGAATACAATGGAGGGTCAATTTTAAAGATCAAAGGTGATGGCTTAGTCTTCTCAAGTCGCTGTTAGTGGAAATGGGCTTAAACTAGTGAGGGGGTTTTCTCCTAGCAAGAAATCAGATATAGCAATAACATGGAAGCTACAACTTAAAATTGATTATGCAGGCTTGAGGGCAACTCTCAGGGAGACATACAGCCTCAAATAAGCTGGTGGAAAGCCTCAAGTAACTGAAAAGTCTTTTATCATCATTCAGACGGTAGATGTTGCTATCAGAGCGTCTGTACATGTTTACAAACTGACACCTTAATGTTCACTCGCTACATCACCAAAGTTGTCTCCATCACGTTTAGGAACATCTACCATAACATTCACTGAAACGCATACACTTCAAGTTAAAGTTAGTCATTGTTCTAGGTAGTCTAATATTTATAAATATCAGTTATGTTTATTCTTTCCCAACACGTGAGTAAATATTGGTTTCCAAGTTTGGTTTTCATCAGAAACATCAGAAATAGAGTGGTGGACTGTTCTGGTGGCACGTCTTGATTTCAGCCAGGTTTGGATGTTTGAGGGGACAAAAAATGTTTTCAGAAAAACAAAATTTAAGGAGGAAAATCAAACTGAAAAGATAAAATCCACATATACACACAGTAATTTCTCCTCATGCCTAAATTTGTGCACATAATTCACATCACTCACAATTAATTCATTATAACATTATTTGTGCTTAATATTTTAATAACTATAGATAAGGACAAGACAACAAGACAGACTCATCATTTCCATCAATAAAATTTTAGAAGAGTTCCTTATTTAAAATGGCCTTATCTTATTAAAATGTGACTAAACAAATTTGAATAATCTATTCTATACATTGTGGCATCCAAAACAGACCAGTTGTACAAACATATCATAGTCTTACTGAAGATTTTAAATACAATAACTCAATATCTAGTGGAGTTTCCTCTTACTTACACTATATATGTAGTACATACCTTAAGTGTGATAAGAGGAGTCATGCTAAATACAAGAAATAAAAAAAATTCTGCCATTATGTAGAATGTTTTATGTAACAAAAACTTTATTTAGTTAGTTAGTTTTTTTGTTGTTTTTGTTTCATTATACTGACTTCAATAAAAGTCAGTGACACCTTAGTGCAAGAGAGCTATATTGTAAAATGTAGTTGCCTGACTTGCGCTACAACTGACTTAATTCTCTGCAGTGCTATAACACCACCTCTCAGCCTAGATTTCAGTGTTTGTTTGACAAATTAGGCATTTTTAGTTGGACTAGTGTACTTTTCATTTCCTCATAAACACAAGTCAATAATGTATTGCAAATGTATATATCTTAATTGTTGTAATGTCACACAAAGAAGCCACAAATTAAGTTTCCACACTTTTGTTTGTAAGAAACCACTTGTAATGGTTGGGTATTTGATCAAGATACTCTCCTGTGTATATATCCGAACTTTTAAGTGGCCAAATGGAAAGAAAAACTGGGGAAAGCCAAAAAGAAAACTTCCTGGATTCATGTGTCATATAGCCTGGGAGGATCTTAGGTGAAGGAATGGCATAGTCCTGAATAAGAGTATCATATGTTTCACAGTAGGGATGTGAGAAAATATTGATACGTTGCAATATTTTGTGCTACGATACTGAATTGATATTCAAAAGCAGTGTTATCGATTTTTTTTGTTGAGAATTTTGAGAAGAGTATTACTTTTATGTGTTGCGTTCAAACTCTGGCCGCTAGTTGTTAGCAGTTGTTACCGCCTTCACTATAACGGAAAAATGAGGTCTCGCAATAACACTGCATGTGCCGTAGAAGTGTCTATTTTGCCAAACCAAAGAAGTACAGTGGATGTGTGGAAAATTGTGCTGACTGAAGAGGAGAGGATACAGCTGGCCCCAGCAGCTTTCAAAGCAGATGTGTGGAGTTATTTAGGATTCAGGAAAAAAGAAGGCTGTAAAGACAAAAGCTATGCAGTTTGTAAAATCTGCACCGCCAGAGTCAAATATTTGGATACCACAGCAAATTTACAAGTACATGTGTCTAGACACCATAGCGATGTAGCGTCTAATGCTAATTTTAAAACAAAAGGAGGTGCTCAACGTACAATTGAAGAAGTTAACCTTTCGAAACTACCAGCAACTTCAACTAGTGCAACAAAAATAGCGCAGTCAGTAGTTGTTTTTATTTGCAAAGACATGTGCCCTCTAACTGTTGTGGAGTATAAAGGATTTCGTAATATGATTAAAATGCTGGAGCCCCGTTACACCTTTCCTTCCCGACAACACACCACTCGCTCTGCCAAATTTGTACCAGGAAGTCAAAGCAACAGTGCTGAACTCACTTAGCTCAGCAGAGACAGTTGCTTTGACATGCGACGCTTGTACTTGAGCCACTGAATCGTACATAACTGTTACAGCACATCACGTAACTGATCAGTGGAATCTTCAGTCACACAGATGAACAAATTCCCCTTTTCAGGTTGCACAAAAAGTGTTGCATTGATGGACATTGCAGGGGTGTACTTTCTTTTATTAGCACTTAATTTTAATTACACTTATATATTTTCAGTGTTTACTTTGATGAATTCTTCAAGCAATTAAATTTTTGATTTATATTTGTTTATGTTAAGATAACATAAAAAGTGCTTCGTTTTGATGCTGCACTAAGTAAGACCTCAGTGTTACATTGTTTACTTTTATATGTTAAAGAAATAGTTGATATATCGGTAAAGTGGTTTTTGTTTATTTGACATGACTTCTGACAAGATTTTAATTTCTCCATTTATTTTGAACTTAAAGAGAGAGTGTTTTTGTTTCCTCTAGTGAAAGTGTCCCTCTATTTTAATTGAGATAGCTCATGTCAAGCTCATGTCATTTAACAGTTTGGACTGTTTACTGTGAGTTTTCCTTCCAATAATTAACACAAACACAAATATCGTCTGGCTTTTAGTATCTCTTTATATTGTATTGTCTCCCCTGTATTGTGATACATAATTTATCACCAGATTCTTGCCAATACACACCCCTATTTCAAAGTAGTCACAAATACATTTTAATATATTTTACTGCACAACTCCCTTTAGAACAGTTCAAATTGCATGTATGTATTAACCAACAAATAGGTTTGTGCACTTTGGGTTTGTGTACCAACTTTTATTGGTCAACCATCGTAAATGACTCATATTTTTGACTATATGGTTTTCTTGCAGTTACCTGTTTATTTGTTAAAAGTTATGAAAGACAGTTGAGTTCTTTGCTTTCTTTCCATTCTACATTGGTTGACCAATGTACAGTGTGTTCTTCTATTTGTTATTATTCATATAGTGGATTTTACGTTATGTAACTTCGTTTTGTGAAAACCTACTGTAGGCGTGGACACGTCTATGTGTTGGAGGCTATTATAAACAAAGCCATTCATCTTTTTTTTTCACTGCAAACATTTTTTATTGTTCTTGTTTTTGTTCTTTTGTTTCTTTTTATAAAAGACATTGTGCTTCACTTTCTTGGCTCTACATCACCCATGTAGATGATTTGTATGGTCTGCTCTTGCTATAGTTCCTGCCACATGTTATTAAATGGTAAATTAAACACCTTGACATTACCAGTGATACTGGTATACAACAGATTGGGGGTAATCTTTTTGTTTGTTTTGTTTGTTTGTTGTTTTTCCTACAATTCTCTCTCCCCAATGGGTTTAACCCCATGATAATATGAGGCCAGAATAGATTCAGTTACTCAAAAACCCTTTGATTAGAAGCCCCAGTATGTTTCTAAGCTATTGTTCAGTTGCATTCAGTTTCATGCTGTCATTTATTTTTTTTCCCTGGAGGACTGCATGGAAACAGTGTTGCCATGGTGCATTTTGGATAGGTTATGGGACATGACATAAAATCATTGTTTCCAAAGGCCTTATTCCTATTTAATTTTGCGTGAAACAAACAAATGCATGGAATAAAAGAGGCATACACACACACACACACATATGCATGTATTATATACATGTGTATAATATATACACACACACACACACACACACACACACACATATATATATATATATATATATATATATATATATATATATACATATACATACATCCGGTCTTTAAGTCTAATGTCATTAGTCGTTGCCGGGTTCAAACTCTACTTTCGGTCCCAAAGTCAAAAGAACAGTACGGTAACACTGAGGGTTAGAAACTATCTTCATCTTTCATCTTTAATGAAATGATCAGTGTGGCTGCTCTAGCAGGTGTAACAATTAAGTTTAACACCCAGGCATCCATGAAAACAGGATTTGTGAAGTTAGCAGGAAGGTAGCTCGCTTTCTACCTAAACATGATAAAGCATGTTCTGACTGAAGGATTTTTGAAAAAAATTAAAACATATAGCTCTGTGTTACGCAGTGAGGGGTGGTGAGGGAAACATCAGACTTCACTCTATCTTAATTAAAGTAATTGTTTTATTATCTCTTGCCAACATCATACACATGCAGACAGTAACTTTTCAAAAAGGCTCCCAATCCATTTCCTGCTCCCTTTAAATACTCTAAAGACACACCTTAATACAGACTGGCCTATAGAAGAGCTGCAATTGAGGCAGGCTTCCTCTTTACTGGGAAAACAAGATGGCCACCACAAAGGTAACCTGCAACACTTTGTTACTCAAATGCTTCCCAACACTCTGCTATCCCTTCCGACATAAACGAAGAGAGAAAATTAAACAGCAGTGACATTCGTAGTCTTCCTGAATTTGAGCTAGCTGGTATGTAGTGGCTAGCTACACAGCTATGGTTAGCATAATTGAAACACATTAATGCACAGTGACATCGGAGGATGAATGCTAACTTTTTTCCACTCAATAAAATTTAACGTGAGGGTTCACGATTGTTAGGGATAACTGAGATAATTCATCCACAGTACAAGGTTAATCATTAATATACTGCTGCATGGGCTGAGTTGTAGTTACATCGTAAGGGTTTAAATACTGAGCTTTAAAATGAATAGTGGTAATAAACCGAGAGAGCCTAAGAGTGATCACTGACTTTTTTTAGGGTCTTGTTTAGATTAAATAGAACAAGATACAAAACATTAAAACAGGTTAAAAACACAACAGCCTTAATAAACGCAGAGTAGTTCAGATCCGGAAGCAGGATTCATACACTTATATTCACTTCAAGACCGGATTGAAAATATTGTATGTATATTTCATTCCATGAACCTTGACTGTAGGATATCAGATATCAGGATAGAGTTTTAACACTGTAATTATAGTCAGTTTCTTATCATCAGTCAGGGTAATACCTAAAGAAATCAGAAATGGGACAAATACTTTTCACGGTATATGCCTCCCCATTTGTTTTTGCTGATGTACAGCTTATGTAGTTGAATCATTTTATTGGATGGTGTGACAAAGTTTATTGACTTGTTTTTCATCACTGTTTGGGTCTGTATTCCTAGCATGACACAAGCTTCAGTTCATTCAGAGATATTATTGACAGTTTCCTTTTAAAAATAAAAAGGTGTGCCTCTAATTGTACATCTAATTGTGACAAAAGTTTCCAGATAACACATATTGAATTTCATATCCATTCAGTCTGTGTATTGTAAGTTAAAAAAAAAGTGCTGCTGAGATATAATTAACTGTGATCTGACACCCCACAACAACTCAGTTTTTTTTTTCACTTTTTAAAGCATTGTGGCCAACAGTCTATATCCTTTACTGAACTCCTCCTTTTCCCAAGTGTTTCTCAGACAGCTAGCACAAGGTACCATGTAAAACTACTTTGAGAACAACTCAAGCTCTGCAGTATACCTCTACTCCTCTTTCTGACAAGTGGTGACACAGTAACTGTCGATCTTTCCTCCCCCATTATGGAGGAGGTTTCACATTTCTGTACTCCAGGCTGCCAGCCTTCTTTTCAGTCTCAGTATTTCTCTTTGAAACTTGCCATACTCAGAGAAATCAAATCATGACGTATCGAACAGCACCACTCTCAAATAACGGCTTCTTTGACAACACTGCAGACAACTTTCCAAACCGTGTATGGTGTATTTTTACTTATTGTAGCTGGCTGTTCAATAGCACTGGGGAAAAAAGGGTCATTCGAATGGTTGGTCAGGTATAAAATGTATTGAAACTACTGCTCTTTTGTTACATTGATGGCCATTTAGTTAAAAGTTTAACAATTGCCACAAGAAGGAGGGGGTCGGTGGGGGGGGGGGGGGGGGGGGTGTTGACAGCTTGGTTCTTTCTCGTGTTTTGAAGGAACTCAAGTCAAACAAGGCTATAGCTTCAATGCACAAATGTTTATACTATGGACATAAATTACACGGTGTCTTACATTTTACTGATACCTCAACATCTTCATTGTGGCTCCATGAAGAGGTCATTTTAAGGTTATTCTTTGCTAGTGTTTTTGAAATCTGAATGCAAATTACGAAGAAATTGAATAAAAGACGTTGAATGTACGAAAATATCTGTAGCTTACTGACTCAGTATAAACACTGCAAATTGTCAATTTCCCAGGGATCTGTGTGGTCATTGCTTTGTATTTAAACAAAAAAGGAACATTTAATTGTGGTGAATGATTAAGGAGATGAAGTACTCGTGTGCTTTAAAGGTATGGATATCTCTCACTGGCTTCCGCATAACCCACTGGGACCTGTGCTGACAGTAGCTGCTGGATGGATTTAACTTCTCTGCCAGATGCTTTTCTGGCTCTGGGGTATTCCTGGGGTAGATACTCATGACGAACTGGTTTTAAGCCTGTGTTACATGACTCACTTCTTTTTTTTTTTTTCATTTGGAGGATATATTACAGAATAGCTAATTCTCTGGGGCAATTTGGTGGTGATATTGTGCCTGGTGTGCACAGTTCATCATAATGACGCACAGTCTGTGAAAGTTATTTTCAAAAATGTATTCATTTCATTATACTGTGTAGTTAAAAAGAAACCCTCAAGAACTTGGTGATTAAAAAGGAAGATGTAACAGAGCTCCGAGGAGGAAAAAAAATAAAGACTGACAGTTATTTACATTTGGTTTGAAAGCAACAAAGAGGAGCCACTGCAGGCCAAATAAGACCCAAATCGAATATATTATTACACAGCTAAAGTGGAAATTGCGCTGGAATTTAATTGGGATATAAGTATTTAAACTTCAGGCTTTTCCATTAATCCTTCACTATACACGAACTAAATTCACCATAGTCAGCACGTACCACTGCACTGTAAACAAAAAAAGGTATTTAGTTGTATTCTGATTATTCCTACAAGGTACACTGATAGAGAAATTAACAACACAGTATGGCAGTTTGTATTGATTTAATTTGATTGATTGAAATGTCTTTATATCTTTATGTATTGTGTTAAGTTATCAATTTATTATATGTCATATAAACAGTGCAACTTCAATATTTGTTTAAAGTTGCTGTTTAGTGTTACTAATGTCTGTGAAGGTTCTCAGTCATCCAGGTCATCGTAGTCAAAGGAGCTTGCAAAGAAAAGCGTCTGGACTTCTTTAAGTTGCTTGAAGACGTTTCACCTCTCATCCGAGAAGCTTCTTCAGTTCTAAGGTCAAATGGTGGAGAGTCCCAGATATAAACCTAGTGGGAGTGACCCCCCACAGAGGGACAAAAGGACCCCCTGATGATCCTCTAATCGCCTGAGACAAGGTGTGAAACTGGGTGTGGGTCCCAATCAGCCAGAGTTTCGGGTGAGTTCATTGTGAAACCTGGCCCCACCTTATCATGCGAATTCCTGAGATCAGATGGCCCAGGATGTGAGTGGGCGTTAAGGCGTCTGGGAAGGGATCTCAAAACTGGATTATAGATGGCAGAGAGTTGGTGTCGTAAACCCCCGCCTCTGTTCAAAGATGGTCGCTCACAGTGGACATAGATGGCTTCTTTCACTCCTATTTCAAACCATCTGTCCTCTCTGTCCAAAATGTGAACATTGGCATCCTCGAAAGAGTGTCCTTTATCCTTAAGATGCAGATGGACTGCTGAGTCTTGTCCTGTGGAGCTGGCTCTTCTGTGTTGTGCCATGCGCTTGTGAAGTGGCTGTTTGGTCTCTCCAATGTAGAGGTCTGAGCATTCCTCGCTGCACTGTACAGCATACACCACATGTTTAGTGTTACTAATGAAGTATTAAACATAGAAGATGCAGTGAGTCACCTACTGTAGTTCACAATTGGATTTTTTTTTTTTTGCACTTTTTAGTCAATATTGATCTTTTCTTGTAACTGAATACAGTTGTGTGGTTTAATACACTCTGTTTACAAAAGATAGGAACACATGGTTTGCATCTAGAGCGTCTGCCATTGTCATCGTGTCATACCCAAAGGTAAATGTAAGTACTATGTCTTGTTTTTTTTGACGTCATTCAGTGCAATTAAGTCTAGGCATTCAGTATTATCTCGTCACCTTACAACACAGAAAAGGAGATGTGCAACAGAATGACAGGCTGTTTGTAGACGTTGAAGCTCTAGCCGCACTTCTGGCGTGAAGAACGATTGCATTACTTGACCAACAAGTTTTGGGTTGTCATCTTAATCAGTGTCATCATGTAAAAGTTTTAACTAAACAATAAAATAAGACAAAAATGAATAAACTAGGTATAGTGTGAAGTAGGGGCAGCACGGTGGCTCGGTGGTTAGCACAGGTTGTGAGCTTCCTCTTGGTATTCCAGCATCCTCTCATAGTCCAAACAAGACATACAATTCTTGGGGTTAGGCTAACTGCGGATTTAGATTGCCTATAGGTGTGAATGTGAGTGTGAGCGGTTGTGTGTCTTTCTTTGTTCACCCTGTGTCAGATCGCTGACCTGTCCAGGGTGTACCCGAAACCTCCTGATAAGGATGAGTAGAAGAGCATAGGTGGATAGATGGATAGATGAATGAATGGGTGGATGAATGGATAGTGTGAGGTACCTTTTTCACATCATTTATTTTGCAATTTAAAATCTTGTGTTGAAGGACGTCAATGGCATAAGATGCAGTGATCCTTGATATTAGACTAACCCAGTCTCTTGGATTATTTAAGCTGATTTTAACAATGATTTTTAATTTTAACACACACCAAAGGACAAATCTGCATTGATTCTCAGTTATCTAACCAATCTTAGGCAAATAATAAGTATTGGCTTGTAATAAGGACACCCATTCTAACAGGTGTAACATTGATTGAAATGCATAGAAATCCATGAAATAGAACAGTGCAGAGGCACAGGGCAATGTTAATTATAATCATTATCCACACAGTTTGCTGAATGATAGTGTTCTAGCAGCTGCTAAATGGAAATCACTGAGGATAATGTTAAAACCAAGATAACCAAGCCCATCTTCATTCCAAGCGCATCAAATGTAGCCTCTTTTTTCAAGCTGCTATGTCTTATAAATACGCACAAGGTGTCCTTTGGTCACTGTGCCTTGATGGACTAGTGATAGTAGCAGGTAACCCACTTTCATTCCCCATTTCTTGTCTAGGGCTAATGTTGTGAATTGGTGTATTTTAATCAAAACTACAACCTACGTTACTTTGGTGTGTAATCCTAGTAAAAACATTTTTTCATCATTATTATCTCTTTGTTTCCCTGCGCAAGAAACAATAGATAATAACTGCAACAATATACACAATTTAGTTAACAGCTTTGCATCCCTATGAAGCATTCCTACACACCTAAATTAATATTGGGTGTGTATGGTTTCTGGTTTTAAGCATGCAAATATCCAGAAAGATTACCCTTATTTTGTCATCTGTTGCAACCATCTTTCACCCTTAATTAGTGCTGTAGGATGATAAAGGGGTGCTAGATAGGTTATAACAAGATTATTAAAACCTGAGTCATCTGCTCCCAGTTAAAACAAATGTGTAACGTGCATATGAATGTGTGAACTACTAAATAGAAATTATACTTTTTATTTCAAGTTAATATTTTAATCACTCTCAACATAGATGTGACAAACCTTGGTACCCTAAGTTTCATCAACATTAAAGCAGTCCTCTAGGACAAGTTTGAGAATAAACATACAGATATAGATATGCTACGTTTATTACTATATAATAAAATATAAACTCTTCTAAGCAGAGAAGTCTAAACTTCCCTCACCCCAATCACCTCTTCCACCTCATCTGGAAGAGGCAATACAATTTTTTTTATATTATATTATATTATATTATATTATATTATATTATATTATATTACATGCATTTTGCTGCAGAATATTTAACCTACACCTACTTGCAGTGACAATTGTATCTACGACATTGGAGTTATTCAGTCTAACAAATTAATAGAATAAAAACCTGATGGCAGATTTTTAACATTTGCAGCCCTTTGCATCCATTCACCTCAACAACACTTTCCCACAATTTTTTGCAGTAATGATTTTTACTCTGCCAACATTATGCTACATTTTATATTTTCACTGAACTCAAGTCAGTTCAGGTTGTTCTTAAGTTTGAGTGATATGCAGTGTGCAAGTGCAGACCAAGGGTAGAGAATGAATATAAAAAGCTCTGGCGTATACAATGGATGCACTTTAAACTGCTGTGGACCTTCTTGTACTTTTCCTTTTTGCACTTACATCTATACAGACATAAAGTGACATCTGAATTGTGCAGTGAAAATTCACCACAGTACTGGAGAACAGCATATACTGTAGGCGAGGATTTACAAACAGCTGACAAATTAAAAGCACAGTCCAACAATTAAATGAGTATGTGAGGGATATTCTTAAAAGGTTGCTGTGCTTAAACCCCTCATTACATATAATAAGGCACAGTTTAGAGATATGTGGATAAAAAACTGACACGGTCAGATGAGTCATCGTCATGCTCTTTATAAGCGGTGAGTGCATGTACAGCTTGCACCAAGAGAGTAGAACAGACCTGATTGCTGTAAGGGTATACAAACATCTTGCTGGCATGGTTTGTGTCCACCCGGAGAAGTGTTCTGACAACCTTTCGATTTTGATGAAACCTTTCTATTTTGATGAGTGGTCTCTTCTAGCATGACAATGCCGCTATCCACAGTGCACCAGGTGTCACTGATTAGTTTACCAGTAATGAAAATGATGCAAATCATAGGCCTGATCCTTAGAGTTATCAGATCTCATCCAAGTTGCACACCTATGTGACAATGCTCCCCATTACCATCATCAAAACTCCAAATGAGAGAATATCTTTTGATTGAACAATGCTATATTCACCCACTAGAGAGAGGGAATAAAAACTGGTGAACTAATGCTAAAGTCAAACTTCTCTGATAACACACAGTGGCCTGACACACTAGCACATCTAGTTAATGTTACTGTTTTACTGATGTTAAACCAACAGAGAGAAAAAAAAATGAATTTAACATTTTAGGTGTAGGCCTTCTGTGGTAGGGAAACCCTGATGTGGGCAGCCAAGAATAACAGTCTGCTTGGGTTTATACCTTTGTGACCACTCACTGTGTTTCATCTTCACTTTAAAATCAATTTTAAGTTCATCGAAAAAACACTAACAAATTCTCAATTCCCAGAGTTTTAATTATTTAATTATCTGTGGTGATTTTAATATTGATTTGCTAAATCCAACAAGGTTAAAAGCCATTGATGACTTTACTGACACGGTGTACAGCTTATCACTATATCCAACAATAACAAAGCCAAGCAGAATAACTTCACATAGCGCCACTATTATTGACAACATTTTTACTAATGTCATGGATTTCCAAATTAATAGTGGTCTGCTTGTCTGTGATATAACTGACCACTTACCAGTTTTTACTTTGTGTGACTGTGATTTAAAAAAAAATAGATACCAAGATCATGATAGCAAAGCGAACAATAAATGAAGAAGCAATTCATGCCTTCAATTTCGATTTAGCACAACAAGATTGGAATTCGGTGTATGAAGAGTCAGATGTGGACAAGGCTTATGATAATTTCCTAGATATTTTTACTATGTGGTACAATAAACATTGTCCTGTAAACGAACACATGACAAAGAAAAAAAAGATAAAAAGTCCTTGGCTCACAAAAGGAATTATTAATGCTTGCAAAAAGAAAAACAATCTGTATAAACAGTTCATCAAAGTAAAAACAAAAGAAGTGGAACAAAGATATAAAGCATATAGAAATAAATTGACTGATATTATAAGAACGAGCAAACAACTTTATTATAGAAGAAGATTATATGAAAATAAAAACAATATAAAAGGAACTTGGGATGTGTTAAACAACTTAATTAAACAAGGATCTTCTGGAACATCATATCCTGAATATTTTACTGATGCAAATGGTGAAAATCACAACATGAGTAATATTGTCGATGGGTTCAATAAATTCTTCATAAATGTTGGCCCTGAACTAGCAGCAGACATCCCGTGTCATAAAAATGAAAATATCAGTAATATAAAATCAAATCCCTTTTCACTGTTCCTCTCAGCTACAAATGAGCAAGAAGTAATAAATATCACATTAAAATGTAAAAGTAAGTCTTCAATGGATTATCATGACATAAATATGTCTGTAGTTAAACAGGTTATTCTGAATATTGCTAGTCCCTTAACATATATCTGTAATTTATCATTTCAGTCTGGTTGTTTTCCAAAAAAAATGAAAATTGCGAAAGTAATACCACTATATAAAAGTAATGACAAACACAGTTTTACCAATTATAGGCCTATTTCTCTACTGCCTCAATTCTCAAAAATTCTAGAAAAACTTTTTAATTCAAGATTAGAAAAATTCCTTGAAAAACATCAAATAATAAATGTTGGTCAGTATGGTTTCAGAACGCAAAGAACCACTTCAATGGCGATAATTGAGGCAGTAGAAGAAATTACTGATACACTGGATAAAAATAAATATGCAGTTGGTATTTTTGTTGATCTCAAAAAGGCCTTCGACACAATCAATCACTCAATATTATTGGATAAATTGGAAAGATATGAGATTCGAGGGAAAGCTGGTAACTGGTTAAAAAGTTACCTAACGGGTCGGGAACAATATGTTAGCATAGGGCATTACCATTCAGAGAAACTTGGTATTACATGTGGTGTTCCCCAAGGGTCAGTGTTGGGACCAAAACTTTTCAATGTATACATAAATGATATTTTTGATGTTTCTCAAGTACTTAAACTCATACTGTTCGCAGATGACACCAACATATTTTTCAGTAGCGATGATTATACTGATCTTGTAATGACTGTAAACAGGGAGCTAAAATTAATAAAAAAATGGATGGACATAAATAAATTATCATTAAATATAAATAAAACTAAAGCAATGTTTTTTGGTAATTTAAAATATAATGTAGAATTACCAATTATCATTGAAGGTGTACCAATTGATAATGTGAGTGAAAACAAATTTTTGGGAGTCGTAATTGATAATAAAATTTCATGGAAACCCCACGTCAGACACATAAAAACCAAAATTTCCAGAAGCCTCGCAGTTTTGAACAAAGTGAAACAATTCCTTGATAAAGATGCACTTCGTACTCTGTACTGTACCCTGGTTCTTCCATATCTTACATATTGTGTAGAAGTGTGGGGAAACACATATAAAAATACAACTAATCCATTAGTCACAGTACAGAAACGAGCACTGCGTATTATTCACAAGGCTGGTTATCTAGATCATACTCACAAATTCTTTCTTCAGGCAAAGTTACTTAAATTCCAGGATCTGGTTAATTACAATACATCCATAATTTTGTATAAAGCTTTTACTAAACTTTTACCGGCAAATTTACAAACTAGATTTGAAATTCGAGAAAAGGTTTATAATGTGAGAGGCTTTGGAGAATTCAAATTACCCAGAACTCGAACAACCCGTAAAGGCTTTTGTGTGTCTGTATGTGGTGTGAAAATCTGGAACAGTCTGAGTTTACAATTGAAACAATGCAAAAATATTCATAGATTTAAATTCCTCTACAAACAGTTGGTCTGGTCACAGTATACTCAATGATGCTTTTAGTGTGCTCTGTAATGTCTGTTCTCTTACCATTGCTGGTATGGATTCCAAAAAAAAAAAGTGTGCGTATGTATGTACATATGTGTACATGTGTGTGTAGATATATATGTATGTATATGTATGTGTGTTTGTTACTTGTAGTTATTACTGCCTGTTACCTGTGGTAATGCAATTTATAATTTATATATTCTGTATTCAGTTATGAAGGCTCTAATTGTTGTTTGCAAGCTGCCGTTTAGATGCTTGTATGTGCCCGGAGCTGTTGATGGGTCTGTATGCAATGATGGGCGTAGCTGCGGGAAGTTTGTTTTTTTTGTTGATGAGTGAGTATAGGGGTGGGATTTAATAAGTTTTCTTCGTCCCACTCCTTTTTCAAGCAATTTTTGTTTTTTGTTTTGTGCATTTTATGTTCAATATAGGTATTTGTTGTGCCTGAAAATGAACAAATAAATGAAATGAAATGAAAATTTAAGCCATTTCATTTGGAATTTCCTGTATAGCTCTTAAAACTTTAAGAACGGCTTTCCCAAACACACTGCTAACAGTAGGAACAAATTCATAAACGAACTAAGTAATCCTTTGATGCACATTGATATTTTATGCCAAACTGATTACAACAGGACAGCAAGACAGGGAACAGTCTTTCTTCCATATTAAATTCTACTCATTGAAAGCTTTTTTTTAGCGTAAAGTAAATCTCCCTATTTAATCACAAATTATATTGCAATGAGCTCCATGCAGACTCAAAGTAAAAGAGGACTCTTGAATAATTCAATATGAACCTTTGGGACAAGAGTGCAAATAGAATTACTCAGCCTGCCGACAGCAATTTCCACCATTTTCAAAAAAGATGTACAAAAATACACAAAAATAAAGCTCCAGAAGAAAGACATTTCATATATACATATGGATATGCTGATGAATAAATCAACAAGTGGACTGTACAAGATAATTAACCCCCGAGGAGTCATAGCTTGCATTATCTTTTCAGATATATGTAGTGAGTCAAGAAAGTTGTATAATTTCAATTCAGTGGGGGTCTTTTCAGTGGGGATGGTGAAAACACAACCCAAATGACTCCATTATTTGAGTCCGATTAGAATGCGTAATTGTGATATTTAGAAGGGTAGGAATGCATAAAATAGTTTCTGTTTTGTTTGTTGTTTGTTTGTTTTTCTCCAAATAAAACCTGTAATAATCACATCTTCTGCATTGCACTGACTGACCACCAACCACTGCTATGTTTTGTTTTAATCCCCAACTACTCTATAGTCATAAATGGATTCAGAACCTGAAATTATTCTCAAGGTGACATCTTCTTTGGTGTTTAGTCCAAAAGTCCATTTAAGAAAACACAAATACAAAAAACAATGTACTTTCCCAGAACCCAGGGTAATCAAATAGCAGTTTTGGTATTTAAATAAGGTTGTTGGTTTTTTTTGTTTTTTTTCTGGACCATTCTTTGTTCTTTCTTGTTCATCAGTCCATAAGAATGCTTTCAGAAGTAATTTAGCCCAGTTTTTGCTAAATTGCAAACTCCTGATGAATAGTTTCAAGTTTGTTTTTGTTTTTGTTTTTTAAAGAGAAAGCATTGCTGCTTTTCTTAGTAACTCTACAAGCAGTTCTCGTTGAGTCATTGAGCCATTGATGATTAGTCAATATTATAAGGACGAACATAACGGCATTTTATTCATGTGTTTTTGCTGGTGCTTCTTTTGTGTGCATTTGAAAGATAGCAGTGTTCTGTATGGTTAAACCTTATTTGACAAGGAGTCATTACTTCATCTACAATAAGTATTTGCATGTAGATATTTTAGTGTAGTATAATAAAACTACTCTAGGACTATTCATAGATTACATTTGTACATTCATTTTATTCGCCATTGAAATATATTTGTTCTTCATTGTCCAACAACCTACAATTATGAGCCTTTCAGAAACTGCCACAGAACACAATAAGTTTTTTTTTTCCTTTATAATTTGTTTCACACCAAACAAATCATTGTTTTGTTTTGGGGCAGAGAGCGACTGGGGACATTTTGTTTCAAATAACATGACAGTTTCTTTCCTTGTCAGTACATTTCTTATCAGGGGTCACAGGAAGTCACAGTTGAAAACTATGACATGAATGAATCCTTTTTTTCTTCTTCTCCTCCATTATTTAAGACCTTCTGTCAGCTTGATTGCAGAAAATACATGTTTTCAAGCTATTTGAAGGCATTGTCTCAGAACTTAAAACCCACTCACTACTTAATCCACATTTGCAGTGGCAGTTCCCTACAATATTTTAACAAGTGCAGCGGGATATTAAAAGTATCTGTTGGTTGTTTCTGATTAGCTGCCACTGAACCTTGGCTATAATCCCATAAGCTCAGCCTCACGGCATACAGACTCTGGACAAGTCTACTGATGGAGGAATTGCAAAGGAGCTGTTCTCCTAACTAGTCCTTCTAATCCATCATACAAGGCTTAACACACAACCTCGGATGGAAAATCCCTCGCATGGCCTATTTGTCCAGATGACCACGCCACAACCAAAGGTTTATGAGATCAGTCAGCTGTGAAGATGCCCATCAAACAACATATACCCTTAGTTTTTTTTATGCGCCTTATCCTTATTTAGATAAAATGCATCAACCAAATGAGAGTCCTTGGCTATTCCTTAACTTCATGTAACAACAGGAAATAGCCTAACAAAGGCTGTTCAAAGAGTGAACGATATGTAAATCTCATCATTTTGCTGACTTTGAGCTTTTATGTATTTGGAGTGCTGATTATGCATCTACATGCTTAAAAAAAGAAGAAAAAAGTGGCACCTTTATGAACCTATGCAAAACAGCATGAGATCCAGGTTAGCACTGATGGCTGGGGAATAACACTCCTTTGTCCTCATCAATATGTATTTTTTTGTAATGGCATGTATCTGAGAACCATTATTTTTATGGATTCTATATATTGCATTTATATGTATTGAGATATTGATGAATTCTATACAGTTAGTTTAAAAAAAAGAAGCAAGAAACATTGATTTGTCTTTTTAAAACAAGAATACAAAAAACACAAGACCTGCATTTTAAACAGTATCAACAATGATATAGTGTTCTTCTGTTTGTTTTCACCTCAGCCTCCTAAATTCACAGGAATCGCTTCCCCTCACCTAATAGGTCTTCACACAAACTGTGCTCAAAATCACGGAAATCTACAAGTTAAAGTAAAAGTAATATTATGCAGGAGGTTCTGGAGATTTTACAGCATGTATCTGCTGTGACTTGATATGACCCTTTAAGTAGATTTGCTGGTGAGGAGAGAAAAATGGCAGTCATCAATCATTCTGAGTCAGTGTAGGATGATTGGCATATCAATCCTCATTCAAGCTGTCTATACCCATTAGTGAGCCAAATTATATGGAAACCCTGATGTGTTTAAAAATTATTTTTCTATGTTCTCTTATACAAAACTTCTAATGAGTTAAACTTGGATTTTTTTAATTTATCAAAGTGTTAATAATAACAATAATAGTCCTCCAGTTTTTTCCCAGTTTAAATGCAAGACCAATTAATTATGTGAGCAATTTACTGTGTTTAATCTCCATAAGTTAATCCTCTAATCTTGACTAAAAAACTGTACAACTTCTCAGTCTATATCACTGAGGATGGTAGTGAATACTTCCCCGACGTGCCTGCAAGTGATATCATCAGCAAGGATTTTAAACTAATGGAAAGTACCACACTTCTTTTCCTGAATTCTTCTTTACGGCCCCCAGAGGCAGTGAAGGAGGAGCAGTGGGAGGGAGCGCAATTTCAGCCAGGCATAGATGCTGCACAGTCTGCTGTAATGTTAGTTGCAATTTCAGAGAGTAAAGATGGAGCACATATTTCTGCTTGATTAGCAAACTGGCAGATAGATCATCCATCTACTGAATGCACAATTATAATACAGAATGGCAGAAATTGTGCTTTCTGTTTGGTGGGGAGGGTCAGTGAAAAAACCACCTCTAAAATAAATCAACCAGCTGTGGATGCAAATTGTTATTCAATGTGTGTACTGTCTGTATAAACCTAAGACTAAAAAAAGTAAAAGAACTATGAAAAGATAACAGATAAGTATGGAAAACTTTGTCATGAATATTAGATAACGCTGATTCTAAATAAAAACTTCAAACAAACATGTGATTACACAGATTTTTTTCCATTAAAATATTGAGGAAAGTTTTTGTTGTTCTGTAAACCTTTGGAATAAGTCTGCAAAAGTTTGGTGACTACTTAATATTTCAGTTACTATGAAAAGAGTAAGCAAATGCAGACTTAAAAAACAACTGCATGAAAAATTACATTTTCAGCCCAGTCAGTGACCAAGCGATTCTTGGTTAGAAACATTTAAAGATGCCAGGAACATTTCCGTTAATGGAGGTTGAGTTACGAAAGCTTCCCAAAAGAAATGATTGTAGAGTTACTAGCAAGGCAGTTCAAAAAGCACAGCTAAAAGAGATATAAGAAGGTATGAGCAAACTCAGGAGTGGTGCGTCATTGTTTTACTGTTCAGCAGTGCCTTCAAAATCATGAATTATCATGAAAAGAAAACCCAGAACACCACCTCAACACTATTTGTCAAAATTTAAATTCACCATTTAAACTAGCATGATTTACTTTTGAACCTGTGTTAAAGTAAGGACCTTTTGGACACATGGATGAGTCCTAAAATTTATAAGAACACCACCACAGTGTCATTATGATTCTTTGGGCTTAGGCTGCAGCCAGTGGCAACAGGAACAATTTACTTGTTGAGAACATAAGAATGGATTCCAGAACTACCGTTAATTTCTAAAAGCAAACATCACACAGACCTTAGAAAACTATAGCTGAAAAGAAGTTTCTAAAACAGGATAACAGCCCTAAACAAACCTCATATTTCAAAAGTTCCTCAAGAGGCAGAAATTAAAGGTTTTGTCATTGCCGTCACAGTTCCTCAGCCCAGTTTCTTTGAAAGTCTTTTGACAGCAGGGCATACAAAAATCCTACAGAATCTATTTTTGGAGGGTTTAAGTCCACCCCGGACCTTTTCCCCCACACTCTTTGCCCTCTTTCCTGTGTACTATCTTATCAAATAAAGCCTTGAATGCCAAAAGTAAATCTGAAACTGAACTTTCTGAGCTGAAGGAGTTCATAACTACTGACTGACTACACAAGGTGCCAAACCTCTGCTTTGGGCCATTTTTTATTATTATTTTTTTTATTATTGTCAAACTGTAAATGAAGGCATTGTTCCATAAAATATTGAAAACATTTCATCTTTAATTTTACACCTTCTGGAAATTATGTCATCTTTTACTTCGAATGTAACAGTAACAGAATTTTTTAGTGTACACTTTTTTTCCCCTGCAATGCCTCTGATTTAGCGTCCTCAACCTACCCACATGGATCAGGACTATCTTTTTGCAACCACATGTGGTACACAAGCAAAGGAAGCAATTTCCCTCATTTCCCTCAAAATGAATTTGGAAAGACAAAATCATCAGCATTTATTTTTATAGCTACAGACACTATAATCCTTTTAAATGTGATCTTGATGTAGATGAAGCTCACAAATAGACTGTGCACTATACTTACTTGAAGTGATTGCATGTGAACACATATACTTTTGCTAGATATGAATGTGTGGCTGGTTGGAAAAGAGATATTATTTGCATTTAGTAAGAGTTAAATTGCTGCATCCACAGATACAACTGTCAAGGGGAACATGAGAAAAGCAATTGACAAAGACACAATAGTGGAATTTGATGTGCATATGATTGTAGTAGAGGTGGCAAAGAAGTATGAGTCTAATAGAATACCATCTGTTTTCCTCTTTCATGCACATTTCCACACAGTTCAATGACTTAAGTGCAAGTCTGACCTGTGAGTCCTTGCTTTCTGATCGACCCTTATTATCATTACCACAGATTTCCAACTGTGCACAATAAGAGGTTGGCAAAGGCAGACATTAAATGCATTTTGGTGAATGAATACTTAAAAAGAAAAAACTTCTTAGACATAAAGACAGTCATCCATTTTTTACTGCTAAGTGGATCACTTTTTTAAGTTGCGTAAACTTACCTTCAGTGTATTACTGTGGAAGAGTTGCTGTATGTTCACTACCACCCAATGAAATCTATTGATCCATGTTGCTAAATTCAATCACTGCAATAGCAAAAGCAATGGTAAAGCGATTCAGAAAGGCAAAATGAAATACAATGATACAACAATAAATGCAATTCCCCTTTTTGTTTGGCTTTTGTTTTATAAATGAAAGCACATTGAGGCAGCTGTTGTTGTGATTTGGCAAATAGAACTGAGTTAAATTGAATTGAATTACAATACACATCAAATACATTGTTTTTTAGGATTAAAATGATATAAAACCATCAATAGATTTGTTCATTAACACTTTTTATAATTGTGCTATAGTTAATGTAAACTCTAAAACAATAAAACGACTCACTGTGTACTTGTAATGCATACGTGTTTGAGTCCTTGCTGTCACTTTACTCTGACATTTTTACGTAACGAATATCATTGAGGGCTCATGTTTTGCTTGGTACCATAAAAAAGTCACAGTTTGAGGATTTTAGGAGTATCTAAAAATAAAATATCCTATCAAAATGTATGCATAATTAATAATTGGTCATTTTAAGTACAGAACTGGAGTCATCTTTCTCATTGCCCTTGTCATTCATCTTGTGTCGCTGTAGAAGTTTCGGGTTTTGCCCAGCTCATGCGTTTGATGCAAATGTTACAGCAGTAAGTCTGTCATTTTGAGGGGTTTTATGATGCACTGTGCCATCCTCCAAATTGCCTTTTTCTTTTCCGTCATCTCTATCATCATTTCTAAAGGCCTGTTTATAAAAATGACATTTCTTTAGGAGGATAGCTATAGTTGGTTCTAGAAGGAAGTTCAAATAATTCATTTCTTTTTTTTTTTTTAAATTATAAAAGCAAAGAAATTACACTCAAAAAACAAATGCTTAGTAAAGATTTCTGTTTTACAATAATCTGTCAGTGTTGAAATGATATAATAAAAAAAAAAAATAAAGTTTTGTGGTAAGATTAATAATAAATATGTTATTCTGCAGTATTAATAACAGCATTTGTAAAAAAAAAAAAAAATGAACATGATAACTGATGTGGTAGTGACACGCTTCCTCAAATAATCCATCTTTGTTTGTATGTATCTGTATCTTTCCAGATAGAAAATTGTCCCAAAAATGAGGTAGTGATTGCTGACCACCCCATATGTTTCTTGTCATGGGAAACTTCAATAGCTTAAAGTGCATCTGTCAAAAAATAATGCAGTCAGCAGGAGCTGTCCTTTTCCATTTGTGAGCAACATAATGCTTCTATCTGAGTGCTGGCAGGAAGCAAATAGTATGACTCCTGATTATTTTGAATTTATGAATCTTTAAGCGATACTCTGGGTCATGTCAGCCATACTAATTGTGAAATATTTCCAAGAGAAAAGTGCAGTCAGTATCTGGTTTCCTACCAATCTGTGGTATTATCAAGATGGGGATAATCAAGAAATGCAGTTACTCATAAATACGCTTTCCCAAAAATCCACTTTAGTAGCTTTCAAAGTAAAGGTTCTTAAGAGTGTCCAAATAATTAAAAATACATACAAAAAATGAAAAAAAATAGATTTCTTGCTTTTATTGTAACAATTTGATCTTACTTCAATTCATTCAAAATAATGCAATCGAAGATTGCAGCAAAGGATTCTGGGAAGTAGCTAGCCGGTCGTCACGGCAAAGCTACGAGAGCGTCTCTCAGCATGGGCCCGAAAAAAGTTCTGTCAGCCGAGGAAGGAGACGATATTAAGAAGTCGCTGGAGTTTATGACAGAGGAGATTTCTACTGTCAAACTGCAGCAGAAAGCCATCCTGGACCTGGTCGAGGAAGTTAAGGCTCTCCGCATCCAGAACGCCGAGAAGGATCGGCGGCTGGCGTACCTGGAGAACAGAGTGGCGGATTTGGAGCAGTACACCCGGATGAACGATGTTATCATCACGGGGCTTCGCATCAAACCCCGGTCATACGCCCGGGCGGTCGCCACTGACAATGTAGGAGGGCCAGGAGAGGAAGATGTCAACTCCACGGAGCATCAAGTGGTTACCTTTCTACGGTCCAAAGGTGTGGAAGTGGATTATAACAACATTGAGGCTTGCCACCCTCTACCCCGAAAAAATGACAGTAACAAACCAGCCATCATTGTGAGATTTGCAAACAGAAAACAGAAAACAGCACTGTTAAAACAAGGAAGGAAACTGAAAGGATCCGATGTCTTCATGAACGAACATCTGATAAAAAGAAATGCGGACATTGCCAGGAAAGCACGTTACTTGAAGAAACAGGGAAAAATTCAAAATACATGGACCACCAACTGCAAAGTATTCATTAAACTCAATGGAACACCGGAACAAGCCAAAGTGTTGGTCATCAGAAATATGGAAGAGCTGGACAAATACTGAGGTCAACTTTTCGATACACAGACCATAATGTTCTAGACTTAGAAAAGGATATAGACCCGGAAAATAATTTCTTCTACAACATCAGCTGTAACTGCTGCTACTTCACTGATGAACAGTTTAAGCACACCATCAACACGGAAAATAAATTATCAATAATCCATTTTAATAGCAGAAGTCTGTATGCCAACTTCAACAATATAAAGGAATATCTAAATGAGTTGACAAATCCATTTGGAATTATTGCCATTTCTGAAACATGGATCAATGCGGAGAAAGGAATGGACTTTGGACTGGAGGGATATGAAGTGAATTTTGTAAATAGAAGGAACAAGAGTGGAGGGGGAGTAGCTGTGTATGTGGATAAAAACCTAAACTACAAGGTGGTAGAAAGTATGACAACTGTAATTGATAATTTACTAGAATGTATAACAATTGAAATTTATAAGGAAAAAGAAAAAAATGTAATAATTAGCTGTATATATAGAACACCTGGCTCTAGTATTCAAGTATTTAATGACTTCATAGAGGAAATATTCTCTAAAACAAATCAAAAAGTTATGTTTATCTGTGGTGAGTTTAATATTGACCTGTTGAATCCAAAAAAGCATAAAATGAGCGACGAATTCCTAAACACTATGTACAGTTTGAGTTTACATCCTAAAATAACCAGGCCTAGCAGAATTACACCACATTGTGCCACCTTACTTGACAATATTTTCACTAACAATATGGAAAACAACATTGTGAGCGGAATATTAATTAATGACATCAGTGATCACCTACCAGTTTTTGCAGTTTATGACACTAATTATAAGAAAAATCAGCATGAAGAACAACTGAGATACAGACGTGTAAGGACAGAAGAAACTATGACTGCATTTAAGAACGATCTATTAAATCAGGACTGGGACAAGGTGTACAAAGAAGCTGATATTGATATTGCATATGGCATATTTTTAAGAATATTCATGGAGTTGTACGATAAAAACTGTCCAACAATAAAATACAACAGAAAGCACAAATATTCAGATAGACCATGGCTCACTAAGGGTTTACAAAATGCATGTAAAAAGAAAAATACACTCTATAGGGAATACCTAAAACAAAGAACAAAAGAAGCTGAAAATAAATATAAAAAATACAAAAATAAGTTGACCAATATTATACGTGTATGTAGAAAGGAGTATTATAGTAAAATATTGACACAACAACAATAAACATAATATGAAAGGAATATGGGATGTTTTAAACGGTATCATTAAAAATAATTCTGGACAACAAAGTTATCCACAATACTTTATCGATAATGGCAATATTATGGAAAACACTGCTGATAAGGTCAACAGCTTTAATCATTATTTTGTAAATATTGGACCAAAACTGGCAGAACAAATTCCTGAGTCCCTGCCATCAGTAGAATGTAGTGAAAACCTGATTGATAGGAACCCTAACTCAATGTTCCTCACATCAGTGGAGGAAAAAGAAATAATTGACATTGTACACATGTGTAAATATAAAACATCCACTGATTGTAATGATATTGACATGAAAATCATCAAGAAGGTCATTGAAGGAATTGTAGGACCTCTAACATATATTTGCAACTTATCATTTCAGACGGGAAAAGTGCCAAACAAAATGAAAATAGCTAAAGTTGTGCCGCTGTATAAAACCGGGGATAGACGCCACTTCACAAATTACAGGCCTGTTTCTTTACTACCACAATTCTCCAAAATCCTAGAAAACCTGTTTAATAAACGATTAGACAAATTCTTAGATAAATATAAATTACTCTCTGACAGTCAATATGGATTCAGATCAAAAAGATCAACATCTCTGGCATTAATCGAATCAATTGAGGAGATTACGAATGCTATAGATCAGAAACAGTATGCAGTTGGAGTATTTCTGGATCTCAAGAAAGCATTCGACACAATCAATCATGACATATTAATTAATAAACTGGAACGGTATGGGATTAGGGGGGTTGTACTGCAATGGGTGAAAAATTATTTAAGTGACCGGAAACAATTTGTGAAGCTGGGTGTCCATTCCTCATCATGCTTGGACATTGCTTGTGGTGTTCCACAAGGCTCTGTACTGGGTCCAAAATTATTTATTATTTATATAAATGATATTTGTAAGGCATCTGATATATTAAAATTAGTATTATTTGCAGATGACACAAATATTTTTTGTTCTGGGGGGAATCTAAAAGAGCTGCTGGATACAATTACTTCAGAAATGTGCAAAATTAAAAAATGGTTTAACAGGAACAAACTATCGCTAAATCTAAGTAAAACTAAAATTATCTTATTTGGGAATTCCCTTAGAAATGCACAAGTGCAGATTCATGTAGATGGTGTGGAAATTGAAAGAGTACTTGAACATAAGTTTCTTGGTGTGATTATAGATGATAAATTAAACTGGAAGTCTCATATAAATCATATACATAACAAAATTTCAAGAAGTGTCTCAATCTTGAGTAAAGTAAAACACATTCTGGACCACAAATCACTCCACATTCTCTATTGTTCCCTGATTGCACCGTATTTGAATTACTGTGCAGAGGTTTGGGGCAATACTTACAAATGTTCGCTATCATCAATCTTTATATTACAAAAAAGGGCCATAAGGATAATCCATAAAACTGGTTACAGAGATCATACAAATCCACTATTCTTAAAATCAAAAATTCTAAAATTCACAGATCTGGTTCATTTTCTCACAGCACAAATTATATATAAAGCAATAAATAACCTGCTTCCTGACAATATTCTAAAAATGTTTTCTAAAAGGGAACGGGGATACAATTTGAGGGGGGAATTAAATTTAAAACATCCTTGTATCCGTACAACATTAAAAAGTTTTTGCATCTCTGTGTGTGGAGTGAAGCTGTGGAACAGACTAAGTAAAGATATGAAGCAATGTCCAAGCATGGCGCAGTTTAAAAAGCGGTTTAAGGATATGGTTTTTACAGGGTACAGGGAAAAGGTAGAGATTTGATAGGGTGTTCTTGTCTAATATTTTCATGTGTGTGCGCATGCACGGGTTTGATGGTATGGGTATATATGTATGTGTATGTGTATGTATATGTATGTATGTATGTATGTATATATATATATGTATATGTGTATGTGTGTATATATATATATATATATATATATATATATATATATATATATATTAAATTGTAGGTTGTGTATCCTTCAGGTGTTAATGGGGTTATTGAAAATGTGTATATGTGCGTATGTGTGTATATACGTAGGTATGGATAGATAGAAACATATATGTGTATATATAAAAAAAAAAAAAAAAATTACACATAACATATAATGTAATTACAAGGAGGTATTTCTGTAGTCTATTGATACTAGA